>NC_052151.1:28544255-28842188 GCF_902713615.1 Scyliorhinus canicula | reverse complement strand
TCCAGCGCAGCGAGGGATGCGGCGAAGTAACAACGAGCGGGGAGAGAGAATGAGCAGAGACGCTCAGCAGAGAGACAGGAACAAATCCGAGCTCTCTTCAAAAATATCCTGCAGTTATTGAAAATGGGAGGATTGGGGCTGAAAGATGGAAGTTAGTTACACATGTGCGGCACCCTCGCGATAACAGAGTTAAAAGCGTCTAATAATTGAGATCGATTAGGAATGATAGATTGCAAATTCACATCCTCGACTGCCCGCAAGAGTGGATGGAGACGCTCAAATATCTCTGATTTGGCCAGAATCGAGTCGAGTCGCAGGACTGGCCAGTCTGGGGTTAACTCCCTCCAGAGAGAGAGAGGTGGGGGGGGGGGGGGGGGGGGGGGGGGGTGCTGTGCTCAGTCACTCAGAGTTTTACAGCACATTGTGTCTCCGCCAGCCTCAAACACCTATTTACACTAATCCCAATTTCCAGCGCCTGGTTCCAGATTCAAACCACCCTCTGGGTGAATGTTTTTCCTCACATTTCCTCTAAACCTCCTGCCCATGACCTTAAATCTATGCCTCCTGGTTATTGATCCCTACACTAAGAGGAAAAGCACCTTCCTATCCCCCTATCTATGTCCCTCATCATTTTATACACCCCAATTCGCCTTCTCTGCTCCAGCCTACCCAGTCTCTCCAGCCCAGGCGACATCCCTCTGCACCCTCTCCTGTGCAATCACTTCCTTCCCATAGTGTGGCGATCACTGCAGCTGTGACCTCATGAGCATTTTATACCGCTCCATCATAACCCCCCCAGCTCTTATATTCGATGCCTTGCTTAATAAAGGCAAGAATCCCATGTGCCTTTGTAACCACCTTATCTACCTGTCCTGCTGCCTTCAGGTTTCTATGGCCTTTCACACCAAGGTCCCTCTGTTGCTTTGTACTTCCAGTGTAGGACCATTCATTGTATATTCCCAAAATGCATAACTTCACACTTTTCAGGGTAAAATTCCATTTGCCATTCTTCTGCCTATCTAAGCAGCCCATCTATGTCATCCAGCATTCTAAAGCTTTCCTCCTCACTGTTTACCACACCACCAATTTTTGTATCAACTGTGAACTTGCTGATTATACCGCCTACATCTGGACATATCATGAATGTACACCAAAAACAGCACGGGACCGAGCACCGATGCCTGTGGAACACCACTGGACACAGGTCACAAAAATAACCTACAACCATCATCCTCTGCCTCCTTTCACTAAGGCAACTTTGGATCCAATTTGTCAAGTAGCCGTGGATCCTATGGGAATCAGTCTTGACCAGTTTTCCATGTGGGACCTTGTCAAAAACTTTACAGAAATCCATGTAGATGACATCAACCGCATTACCCTCATCGATATTCAATTAAATGTGTAAGGCATGGGACTGAATTCTCCAATTTTGAGGCTATGACCCACGCTGGCATGGGAATGGTGGAGTTTTTATGACAGAAAAATTGGCGTGAAATGGCCACCGATCCTCCATTTGGCTAGGGGCTAGCATCAAGGCAGCTAGAGCACCGAACTCTAGCTGCTGATACAGCCCGGAGAATTGCCCCCTCTTTGGCTGGGCCGTGGCCCCCAGCCCACCCCCCCAACAGTGCCCCCAACCCCTGGTAAAGCTCCCCCTGCCCAAGGATCGGCCCTCCCCGGGCTGGCGGGGCTGGACTGAGTCTGCAGCCGTCACGCCAAGTTCCCGACGGATGAGACGGTGTCGGGAACTCGGCCGGTCAGGGGCGGAGCATCGGGGTAGGGGGGGGGAGGAGGGCGGGCCTCAGGCAACGTTTGAGGCCGTCAGTACGGCGCAGGGCGTACTCTCCGAGTATGACACTGTGGAGGGGAGAAGCATCGCGAAAGTGGCGCCGCCCCGATTTGGTCGTGAACGGGTATTCTCTGGCCGATCGCCGAACGCGGTTTCGGAGTCGGTAACCGGAGAATCCTGCCCCTGATCTCCCTTTGACAAAATCATGCTGACTACCCTTGATTAATCCATGCCTCCCCAAATGGAGATTAATTCTGTTCCTCAGAATTGTTTCCAATAGTTTCCCAACCACTGAAGTTACGCTCGCTGGAGTTTAATACCTGTTTGTTCCCTACCATTCTCCTGAATAATGGCACCCACATTAGATGCCTCTAATCCTCTGGCTCATGTCCTGTGGCCAGAGAATATTATGAATTATATTATTGTCAGAGCCGCTGCAATCACTGCCCTTGCCTCCTACAGCCGCCTAGGGGTTTATCCACTTTTAAGGCTGCTAAAACTGTTAACACCTCCTCCCTAACTTGTTCAAATACATCACATTCCCCCTCCCTGATTTCCATACTTACATTGTCCTTCTCCACAGTCACATAGATGCAAATTACTCATTTAAAACGTTACTTCCGTCTTCAGGCTCCACACATAGTTGCCACATTGATCCCGAATGAGTCTACTGTTTCCTCGGTCACCCTCTTGCCCTTAATCTCCGAACGCAAAATGTTCCTTTATTTTACACGCCTGTTTTTTTATGCTCCTTCTAGGCTGTCTTGCCCCATCCTCGCTGTTTACTGCGCTCTCCCATTCATTCGCCTTTATCCAAATGTATCTCCCTCACCGCCAAAGAAAATCGGGAACGTTGGTTAATAGGAACTACTAGTGAATCAGGAAGCTAGTCCAACGCTGGAACTGCAGAATAAAAGCGTAAAGTATTGGACATCGACTGAAACTCTGCACCCCCCGCCCCTCCCGCCTCAGATGCTAGCCGGCCCGTTGAGCGTTTCCAGTATTTTCCCTTTCTTACTCACTCAGCGAAGAAAGAGATATATATATATTGAAAATTGCGAGGTTGAGGTTACTGGGTGTAACATTTATTGATGTCCATTTCCAATCCGCTACTTGGAGATAAATATTGCGGTCAGACCTTCCATTGCGGATCAATACGGAGAAAGGCAACACGGGGAGGAAGGGGGGGGGGGGGGGGGGGATCGGAGACGGAAACGCTCTCAGATCTCCCTGCTGTCCACCCATTCACATGCTCCGCGGGGTGTCAGGTTATCACATTGTTCTGGGCGAGTTTACATTTAAATAGCCCCCAGTGGAGATCACGCATTGTCTCTGCTCCGCACACATCTGGGAGAAGGCAGCGGTGCGGAGTTGGGGAGCGGGAGGGCACCGTGTGAAGCTGCCCCCGGAGAGGGCACCGTGTGAAGCTGCCCTCGGAGAGGGCACCGTGTGAAGCTGCCCCCGGAGAGGGCACCGTGTGAAGCTGCCCCCGGAGAGGGTACCGTGTGAAGCTGCCCCCGGAGAGGGCACCGTGTGAAGCTGCCCCCCTGCCCCCGGAGAGGGCGCCGTGTGAAGCTGCCCCCCTGTCCCCGGAGAGGGGCACCGTGTGAAGCTGCCCTTGGAGAGGGCACCGTGAGAAGTTGCCCCCGGAGAGGGCACCGTGTGAAGCTGCCCCCCTGTCCCCGGAGAGGGCACCGTGAGACGCTGCCCCCGGAGAGGGTACCGTGAGAAGCTGCCCCCCTGTCCCGGGGGGGGGGGGGCACCGTGTGAAGCTGCCCCCCTGTCCCGGGGGGGGGGCACCATGTGAAGCTGCCCCCGGAGAGGGCACCGTGAGATGCTGCCCCCCTGTCCCCGGAGAGGGCACCGTGTGAAGCTGCCCCAGAGAGGGCACCGTGAGATGCTGCCCCTGGAGAGGGCACCGTGTGAAGCTGCCCCTGGAGAGGGCACCGTGTGAAGCTGCCCCCGGAGAGGGCACCTTGAGATGCTACCCCCTGTCCCCGGAGAGGGCACCGTGTGAAGCTGCCCCCCTGCCCCTGGAGAGGGCACCGTGTGAAGCTGCCCCCCTGCCCCCGGAGAGGAGGGTCCCAGGCAGCCCCCCCCCCGTGTGTGGGACTCACGCACTCACGCCCAGCACTGAGAGGACCAGGCGAGTCGGATGTGTCGGTGACTATTTAAAGGGGTTGGAGCTGCTTCTGGAGGAGAGGGGGGGGGGGGGGGTGAAGGGGGCCAAATCTTTTACTGGATCCTATTCGCTGTGACTGACTGAACATTGAAAAAGCAGGTGACGGTGAGAGAGTCTCTCCCTCTCTCTCTCTCTCTCTCTCGGTATATAACCGTGCTGAGAGTGACAGCAATCCAGGAGAAGCTCAGACTGCAAACTTGGGGAATTGACGCTGGCTGTGCTGAGATTTTTTTGGAGTTGTTACCCAGGCGTTGGCAACTGAAGCTGCTGCCCAGAAACTGCAGCGGGAAACCCCCCTGTCTCCACTGGACCATCTCTGCAGCAGAAAGGACCCCTTCCATTCCATGTCAGGCGCATCTCCCTACCTTGGCTGCTGCTCTCTGCCTGTTTGTGGGAGGTGGGGGGCACCTTGCTCCTTCCCCCCGAGTGCGCCCAGCCCGGGGGCACTGATGACTTTCAATAAAACGTGCGCTTTGGGCCGGGCGCTGGAGCAGGGGGTGATGCTGGAGAGAGGGGCTCTGGTGAGCGGCAGCCTGCAGCTGGTGCTGGCGGCCGCCGTGTCGGTGCTGCTGGGCTGGAGGTGGCTGCAGCACCGAGCCGGGCGCAGGAGGAGCCCGCCCGGCCCTTTCCCCTGGCCCCTGATCGGTAACGCGGCGCAGGTGGGCCGGGCACCCCACCTGTCCTTCTCGCGGATGGCCGAGCGCTACGGCAGCGTGTTCAGCCTGAAGCTGGGCAGCCGCACGGTGGTGGTGCTGAACGGGGAGGAAGCCATCCGCCAGGCGCTGGTGCGCAAAGGCGGCGACTTCGCGGGCAGACCCGACTTCGCCTCGTTCGGCGTGGTGTCCGACGGCCGCAGCCTGGCCTTCCGCAGCCACGGCGACCTGTGGCGGCTGCACCGCAAGGTGGCCCACTCCACCGTGCGAGCCTTCTCCACCAGCAACCCGGGCACCAAGAAAGCCTTCGAGCAGCATGTGCAGTGCGAGATGTGGCAGCTGATCGGCCTCTTCCTGAAGCGCAGCCGGGCCGGCGCTTACTTTGACCCCGGGATGAACGTGGTGGTGGCCGTGGCCAATGTGATGAGCGCCGTCTGCTTCGGCAAACGCTACAGCCACGACGACCAGGAGTTCCGCGCCCTGCTCTCCAAGAACGACCGCTTCGGCCAGACGGTGGGCGCTGGCAGCCTGGTAGACATCATGCCCTGGCTTCAGCACTTCCCCAACCCCATCCGCAGCATCTACCGAGACTTCAAACAGCTCAACCGCGACTTCTACCTCTTCATCCAGCAGAAGGTGCACCGGCACCGCCAGCTCTTCCGCCCCGGGAGGGTGCGGGACATGATGGACGCCTTCATCCTCGCCATCGACCACCAGGAGGTGACCGGCGACACCGGCTTGAAGCTCAGCCCCGACTATGTGGAGTCCACCGTGGGCGACATCTTCGGCGCCAGCCAGGACACCCTGTCCACGGCCCTGCACTGGGTCACCCTCTACCTGGTCAGCTGGCCCGAGGTGCAGCGGAAGGTGCAGCAGGAGGTGGACAGGGTGGTGGGCAGGCAGTGCATCCCCACCATCGAGGACCAGCCCCGCATGCCCTACCTCATGGCCTTCCTGCACGAAGCCCTGCGCTTCAGCAGCTTCGTCTCCCTCACCATCCCGCACGCCACCACCCGCGACACCCTCCTCAATGGTTACCACATCGACAAGGGCACCGTCATCTTCGTCAACCAGTGGTCGGTCAACCACGACGCGCGCAAGTGGAGACGGCCCGAGCTCTTCGACCCCGAGCGCTTCCTCAGCGAGGACGGCAGCTTCAACAAGGACCTGGGCAGCCGGGTGATGATCTTCTCGGTGGGCAGGAGGAGATGCATCGGCGACGAGCTGGCCAAGATGCAGCTCTTCCTGTCTGTCTCCCTGCTCATGCACCAGTGCACCTTCACCGCCAACCCCAGCGAGCGGCTCTCCCTGGACTTCACCTACGGCCTGTCCCTCAAACCCAAAACCTTCACCATCAACGTGACCCTGCGGGACTCCATGGAGCCTCTGCAGGCGGCCGTCCAGAGGATCCAAGAGGCTGAGGCCACACAGTAACCTGGTGGCACTTCGTCTGTGAGTTCAGAGCGAGACACTGCAAGGTTTACGTTTATTATGTTTTTTTATTGTTGAAAAGTTGCGAAACCGAGCTGTGGATGCTTGTGGTTGTTGAATTTGAAGGCAGCAGCAGCGTGTGGAGCTGTTCCAGCCACTGGTTAGTGCGCTGTATCCAGCCAGTGACCGGGGGCAGCAGGCAAACAGGAAGTTTGTGTGGACAGCCAGATGACTTTGGGCGCCAAGAAGCGGGGAAAGAAATGGGTTGTCGGCTCCTCCAACATCGACAGAGAGACATCTCAGCGACCGACCTGACACAGTGGGCACAGGCTCGAAATCCAGCCACTTTATTTTCAGGATCCACACTTCACCCCGCAGGTTGATTTTCCTCAGTCAGAATTTTAATAATAATCCCTGGGCTATTTCAATGTTTTCTTTTAAAAGTTGTTTCAGGTGTGGGTCTGTGTGTGTGTGTGGTGGGTGCGGGGTGGGGGGCTGATTTGCCGACACAACAAACGGTCGCCTCTCCTCTGAAAGTAATTCCGTGTCAGGATTGGAAGCTGTTTGAAAACACTGAAGTCGATTTGCGTCCCGCCCTTTCTTCATTGAATCCGCCAGTGCGGATTTAAAAAAACAAATAATAATGTGGTGTTTTAAAAGAGCCGACAATTCTCAAATCTTAATTTCTGCTCAGCAATATGCACCGTCCTGTGTCGGAACTTTGACCAAAACCCCCTTCCCACCCCAACGCCTCGCTCAAGCTGCAGAGGGTGGGGGCAATCTAAACCCACTGGCTATGTTCTGCTGCGGTTGGGTTCATCAATGTTTCGGGTACAGCCAGGATTTGTTTTCTTTTTAAATGAAGGGAATATCCAGGATTGGAGATTTATTAACAGACCGGAGCTTAGCCGCACCGCCACCCCCGTGCCTGTCTGCCGCTGTAAGCCCAAAACAAAACCGATAGTTTTGATATGTGACGCCTTCCAGTATTAGCAGTGTATCCGAAGGAGCGTGCATTTCAGCGCGGTTCCCCAGCGCTGTTACCGGCTGAGAGTTAAGGCATCGGACGAGTACTGGGAGACAGGCTCGCCCACCCATAGCACAGATGCAACATCCCACCCAAAACTTGTCTATGTTCAGGGCAGTTGGTCGGAAGTGGGAGGGAGTGAGTCTCGCCCCCCTCCCCCCTTCTCCTCTCAGTCGGGCAGCCCCATCTGGAAGATGAGACCGCTTTCATAGCTCGCACGGATTGCTGGCCGGCACCTTAATTCGGCTGGGACGGTTCCTGTGGGGACGCCATTGCGTTCAATCAAAATCAAATCTGCCCAGCACACTTTCTGTGAATGGGGCTTTACAACGTTAATTTTGCAATAGGTGGAGGCCAAATTATAAAATAAAATAACAGCTAAACAAATGTTCACTTTTTTGTTTAGAAAAGCTGAACTTTCCCTTTGTTCACACACCTGACAGCGCGTTATTGTTTTTTTTATCAGGAGTTACTAGTAGATATCTCCTCAGTGCTTCTCCAGGTGGATTCCAATGAGTAACAGATAATGACACTTTTTAAATCAATAACTTTCCTGCAGTGTTACGTTATACATACTAAGGTTCAGCATTAATGGAAGACCTGATTAATGATGGTCCTGGGTCAGGTAGCCCAGTGTTGACGAATGAAGGGAACATTATAAGCGATAAGATGACTACAGTAGAAACCAATAATAATTGTTTCTGTGTTGAAGGAACCTGCCCGTTGTGCAGGGCGTATGGGGTAAAGGCAGGGAGATCGTCACTAAGTTGCAATGTTCATTTGGAGAGCTGGTGCCGACTCGATGGGCCGAATGGTCTCCTCCTGCGCCGGAACAATGCTGTGATTCTGTGTTAGAAATCAATGCAATCACAAGATTTGACAGGATCGAGCTACCAGAACTGCCGTTTGGTACAGAACCCAAAATGCCTTTGTATTAAATGAAAGGCATTGCTGATAATTCAGTTGATTCACAGCCTGGTGTGAAACTGCCATTATGGAAGCCGACTGTTTGATATCTGGTTTGTGCTGTTTGCTGGTCTCACCGGAAAAAAAAACAATTGGTCTAAACATGTCTGGGCCATGGCAAGGGGAAATCTGATCATCCAGCGTGTTCACTGCTGGTTATTCATTATCTGCTGACTTTTGCTGAAAAGTGTTTGTTGTGAGGATGCTAAGTGACGAGGTTTTCCTCGGTTGAAAAAGACTCAACTGGATAGACTCCCTGTAACAGAAATGGGTGAAATACTGTAGGATTATTCCCCGGTGAATTCATGCTCCAGGCCAGCATTAGTCAGCAACTTCAGGGAAGATTAAAATACAACCCGAGTGGCTTAATGAAGGAATATGATTGAGGAGAATGTGCTGGAGAGGAGCACTGAGTAACTGGGTTTGAATTAATTTGAATGTGGAAGCACTGGAAAGCCAATGTTCTGGGAAAGGATTGGAGTAGCAATTATATATTGCCCAGGTCAACAAGTGTTAGTGGGTGATCCTCCCATTCAATATTTTCATATTTACATTTGGTAAAACTAAACAAATAATCTTTTGATGTTACTGTCTTTGGTGTACTTTGAATGTGCTGCATATTAATTTGCTCATGCGAAAACGGGACAAGCGACAGAAAACTGGACCTAAATTTAAGCCTCAGATGAAATTATAGATTGTTGGTGGATTTCATCACAGTACTTCCCAGTATTTTAACGTTCCAGTCATTTATGTCTAATTGTCTGAGGGAGGGCCAATCACCATTCACATTGATAAAATGGTTGAAAATTTAAAGAATAACTTTCCACAGAAGCTTCCTCATCATCCAAATGCACCCTTATCTCTATCTCGCACAGGGCTACAGTTGGCCAAATTAGTCAGATGTAACCAGGTTTATTTTGGATAGGGGTACTTGAATAAAATCAGGCAAGACTAAATCAAAATAATGGCTTCCAACATAAGTATTGACATTTCACAGTGCAGCCTCTTTTGCCGAAGCAGACCAACCAGACAACAAAACACATGGGTCAACTGGTTATGCAAATTGTGTGGGAATTTTGCAAAATTATGTAAGTTGCAGAAATGCAGAAGACATTTTCACTATGCAGGAAATCTCTCAATTCCTTTAGTCTAGATGCGTTTCTCCAGCAGAAGTCACCCTTCCACTCATTGAGTTTTGAGATCAAATCACCAACAGCAAAAGAGTCAGTGATTTCAAATATTACTAGTTTGATGCAATCCTTAACAATGTTGCTTTCAGTTATATTCAATAAACTTAGAGAACACTGCTGAGTGTCTATGAGAATAATCAATCATAATTATACTGGGTAAAAGCAAATTACTGCGGATGCTGGAATTCCAGCATACTGGGACTGAATTAATAGGCACACTTTTAAATTTGATGCACTGCTTTGGAACAACTATAATTCAAATGGATCGATAGATAATAGCCAGTTAATGTGTGGCAATTTCTACATTTGAAGCTGCCCTTGAACCGACAATTGAGTTGTTATTTGCAAATATATGGTAGTTTGTCTTTGGCAAACTGGAGGTGACTTTATTCTGTATTTTCTGAAGGTAGACTGGAGGAGCTGCATGCATTTTTAAAAGCATTGTGTAACCCATGTGAAAAGTTCAAGAACAGTAATACTTTTAAAACAAAATCCTTGTCATATGATCCTTCAACAACCTTTTATTCTATTACTGTACATAACCATTGCCCAGTTGCTGACTATTGTGGCCTGTAATTAAATATCATTATTTCCCTGAACCCATACAAAATCTCAGGTGATTGCCACCTATGTGGAATTTCCAAACTTAGCCTGTGTCTGTGAACTGCTATTAAATGTTGATTTTGTGTATATATTTGTTCTATCAATTAGATATGTTCAATCAGCGTGCTATTGGACATTCCTTCCTTCCTACTTATTTTAAATGTGATTTATCTTTCCTACAAAATAGGAAATATTGTTATATATTTATACATTTGTACGGTTGCAATAATGCGAGATACATGTGATAAATCTTATTTAAGATTTGTATTTTTATATTGTCTCATAAGCTTTAACACCTTTAGATGGTTGCTACAATTTCTTTTTATCTCCTTCAAGTTCAATGTTCCATAATTTAACTTGCACATCTGCATTTTTGTGCTTTGATTATATATTTTATATATGTATACATATATATATTAATGAAATGTATAATATATTTACAGTAATCAAAATCAGTGGTTGTTGAAAATGCTGTTAAAGTTATAGAATTTTATAAAGCGAAACTGTTCCCTAATACTGTTCCCTAAGTTTAACTATTCTGTATTTTAACACACACGATCGCCCCGTAAATTATATCATAGTTGTGAGTTGTAAATTGACAAGCCAGAATATAGTACTTTGAACATGTTGTGTATTGATATAGTCAATAACTCAGTACTTAGATCTGTTCAGTGGTTTGTGTTCCCTCACTAGGTATTAAAAAGTGGTTTAATTAAAATGTGTTTCAACTGTTCCATGATTTAAATGCGACTGATTAATGTTAACTACTGCTTTTGAACTGGTAAATTACAGTATCTTTTCAATCTATCAAACACACTCCAGTCTCTTTGAAATAATTCATAAAATATACTGATGATCTGCTGAATGGTTTAAAAGATGCAATGTTCCAGCTGTAAATCCATTCAAAAAGCAGCGATTGATTCCATAACAATGGAGGTAAAAAGGAAAACCACATCTGCTATTATCCACAGGGCTGGGACATACTAATGAAGTGACAGTGATTTACCGTAGTGCATCCTGTAGATAGTCTATCCTGAATCTACCAATGCACCTGTAGCAGAGGGAAGGGATGTTGACTTCAGTGGCACTAGTGATACTTTTAGCCAGATTTACTGCCTTACTTATAAGATATGAACTACAAGATATTAAGCCATGGCCATGCTCAGAAGAGAATGGGCTTGGAAACAGGGTTTCAACTTCAAACCATTGAACATAGCCTTCACCAGCTAACTCTTGAGCAATGGGAGCAATTGTGATAAATCTATTAAAGGGAATGACTGACACTCACTTGGCTAATGCTAAAATTGGATCAACATTATATAATTTGAAAGCTGACTTATACTGTGGATTCTAGACACCAGGATTAGTTTGTACAAACTCATTCTGCCACAGTATTTTCAATAGGTATTAGGCTAGAAATTACTGTTGGCGGATAAAGGACATTTGTATTTACTACTTGTAGGGGATAACTCATTAAGTTTGAGTAGAGAAAGTGGACATAAGGGGCTCTTTTTCAGGTTTGTGACCTGTAACCAATGGTGTTCCACAGGGATCAGTGCGGGGACCCCAACTGTGTACAGTATATCTTAATGACTTGGAGGAAGGAAGCAAATGTACTGTAGTCAAACTTTCAGATGACTCAAAAATAGGCGGAAAAGCAAGTTACGAGAGGGATACAAACAGTTTGCAAAGAAATAGTGATGAGTTAGGTAAGTGGGCAAAAAGTGGGCAAATGAAGCATAATGTGGGAAAATGTGAAGTTGTTCATTTTGGAAAGAAGAACAGAGTATTATTTAAATGGAGAAAAACTGCAGAAAGCTGCAACACAAAGGGACTTGGGGTACCTGTGGGCGGAACACAGAAAGCTAGCACACAGGTGTAGATGGTAATCAGGAAAGCTAATGGATTGTTGGCCCTTATTTCACCGGAGTTGGAGTATCAGAGTCGGGAAGTCTTTCTGCAACTGTACAGGGTACTGCAACTGCAATCTGTTATAAAGTTCTTCTGAAATTTCGGGAAGTCTTCCTCTTAAGGGAAGATAATGGCTGGAATTCTCCATTTGACAGGGTTCACTTTTCTCACTGACAGCGCACCTCACCAGTGGGTTTTGTGGCGGCGTGGTGTAGTTTCATCGACAAGCGGCGGGTGGATAAAACCCTGCCGCCAGCCAATGGCATGCCGCCGAGAAACACGGCTGGGGAAGCGGTGAATCCTGCCCATTATTTCATTGGAGGTGGATCAGAGAAGGTTCACTGGGATGATTCCCAATATGGAGGGACTGAGTTCTAGCAAAGGTTAAATGGGTTGGGACTCTACTCATTGGAATTTAGAAGAATGAGAGGTGATCTCATTGAAACATATGGGATTCTTAAGGGGCTGACAGGGTAAATGCTGAGAGGATGTTTCCCCTCATGGGAGAGTCTATGACCAGAGGGCATTGCCCTGGAATAAAAGGGTGCCAACTTAAGACACAGACAAGGAGGAATTTCTTTTCTCAGAAGGTTGTGAGTCTTTGGAACTCTTTGCCACAGAGAGCTGTGGGATAGAGTCCTTGTGTATATTTAAGGCGGAGATAGATAGAATCTTGATCAGTAAGGGAATCAAGGGTTATGGGCAAAGGGCAGGAAAGTGGACGTGAGGAATGTCAGATCAGCCATGATCCTACTGAATGGCGGCGCAGGCTCAAGGAACCAAAGGGTCTACTCCTGTTCCTATTTCTTATGGTCTTCATGCCTCTTCTAAAATAGAACACAAAGGAATGTACAAATATGCTAAGTATTCATTTGGTATTATCACTGACTTTTCTATTACTTTTCAAGCATAAAAAATAGACTGGGAAAAGTTTATTCAACACATCAAACTTTCTCCCTGCAAAGGCCCATGGGGTGAACTATCAATCTGTTATAAAGTTCTTCTGAAATTTCTCCTGATCTTTGTAATACAAATGTATCAGTACATCTGACATTATAATTTAAAAAACTGAATTAAAAAAAACAATTAATGCATTTTGCAGATGATATAGTAGTAGGTACTTGGACAACAGCAAGGAGAATTGCAAAATACTATTTTTCCAATTCTTTCATGGGATATGGACATCACTGGCACGGCCAGCATTTGTTGCACATCCCTGATGAGGGCTGGAAGGTTAAAGAAAGGGTGGTCTAGTGACAGATGCAAGGTCAATTGGAGAATCCCACCAGCAGAGAATTCACCCAGAGTTGACATTTCAGCTCGGTGATCTTTCATTTTAAAATTTCTATCTTGGTTCAATCTAACTTTTCCAGTTCTATAAACTGCCTTCATCTGTGTGCATGCATGTGGTCAGTGCACTTTTCTGGAAGGCTGAAGGGTGATTCAAGGAATCCTTTAAGACTATGAAAGGGTTTTGATAAGCTAGACATAAAGAAGGTGGGCTGGATCCTCTGCCACCCACCGTCAGTAGTGGGGTCCTTGATGCAGCGGAGAATCGGGCGTTCAAGAATATTCGAGATTGGCACACAATGCTCCGGCCATCTGTTGGCATGGGAATGGGTGTTTGCCAGCGAGAGGATGCTAATGGGCACTTAACGGGCCTGGAACCAGATTCTTCAGGCCCCTGAATTCTCCCAGTCCTCTGGGCCGGGAATTACAAGAGCGTGGATTACAACAGATATCACCAATTGTGGTCCGCATGGTGGGTCAAGGATGTAACTCCTTAAGGGAGTTGCTTCCAAAGTCCATTTTAGGGCCACCGTCCCCCCCCCCCCCCCCCCCCCCCCCCCAATCAATGCATGACCCATCCACCCTTTCTATACCAGACCCTACTGGGCACCACGGTAGCAAAAACGGCTAGCACTGTGGCGCCAGGGTGCCAGGTTCGATTCCCTGCTGGGTCACTGTCTGTGTGGAATCTGCACGTTCTCCCAGTGTCTGCATGGGTTTCCTCCGGGTGCTCCGGTTTCCTCGCACAGTCCAAAGACGTGCAGGTTAGGTGGATTGGCCATGATAAATTGCCCTTAGTGACCAAAAAGGTTAGGAGGGGTTATTGGGTGACAGGGATAGGATGGAACCTAGGGCTTAAGTGGGGCGGTGCAGACTCAATGGGCCGAATGGCCTTCTGCACTGTATGTTCTAAAACTAAAACACTCCACCTTCCCCCTCTTCCTGGGACCCCCTCACTCTAAAAAAAACACCCAGAGACCCCATAAATAAATGGTCCACCCACAGGGACCCCTAACCAGAGGAGCCCTCCACAGGGTGCCCTCTAACTCGAGTAACTCCCCCCACAGGGAACCCCTAACTAGAGGGACCCCCCAAACCCTCCCAGAAAATAGATCCCTGTTTGGAAGTTAGAGAGCAGGCCAGACAGGATTATGAAAAAATTACAGTCTAACACTCATCTGGGAGCACCATGTGTCCATTCCTGGAACGAGAACAGCTAGAACATGGAACATAGAAAAATACAGCAGAGAACAGGCCCTTCGGCCCATGATGTAGTGCCGAACCTTTGTCCTAGATTAATCATAGAATATCATAGCATTTACAGTGCAGGAGGCCATTCGGCCCATTGAGTCTGCACCGGATCATGGAAAGAGCACCCTACCCAAGATCAACACCTCCACCCTATCCCCATAATCCAGTAACCCCACCCAACACTAAGGGCAATTTTGGACACTAAGGGCAATTTATCATGGCCAATCCACCTAACCTGCACATCTTTGGACTGTGGCAGGAAACTGGAGCACCCAGAGGAAACCCATGCACACACTGGAAGGATGTGCAGACTCCGCACAGACAGTGACCCAAGCCGGAATCGAACCTGGGACCCTGGAGCTGTGAAGCAATTGTGCTATCCACAATGCTACTGTGGTGCCCTGAAGAACAAATTAATCTATACTGCATCATTCTACTTTAATCCATGTACCTATCCAATAGCCGCTTGAAGGTCCCTAATGTTTCCGACTCAACTACTTCCACAGCTGTGGGACCCGTGCTTAAAATCCACAGATCCATTAGCTGCAAGCCATTTATTCATTTCTGGTAGTGGGGCTGTGATGACAGCTTCCACAAACCAGCAATGAGCCTTGCTTCATTCATATTCTTTATGGATGAGTAAGTCTAAGTGCTGAAGCCAAAATGCTTGCAAACATCAACCACATCAAAAAGAGTTAAGTGCATTCCAAGCACCACTACACAGTTGAGTGATTTTGAATGCCGAGCTGGAAATTGCCAGCATTCTAACCTAAAATTTCAGATTTGTTCTTGTTAATCTCCTGGATGCTCTCCCAATGCACTAATGCCTTTGTAAAGTAAGTTGACTCTTGTAATGCATCAATTTTAAAATATGTTGTCAAAATTTGGAAAGCGTGGCCCAAAATTCAACTTACCAATGAATTCTATTGAGTTATAAACAAAGAATTCAGAGATACATCCCAGTACTTGAGAGCATTCTTCACAGCTACTTCACAACAATAAGTTAGTTTCAGTTTTTAATTATGCACAAATCTTTTTATTTTTCTATTTTTCAGTAGACAGATATCCATGCTATTCCACATTGCAGGCTTCTTGAATTAAATGCCAATGTCATAATTCTTAGCACACCACTTAACTTGGTATCCAATGTACCATCAGTATTCCCTACAGTTATCATATGGCTACTCATCAGGAAATCTTATATTAAATGCTGGTTATTTATGGAAAAACATTGAATGGCAGAGCCGATCCCTTTTGGACTCCATTGTTTACTTTCCTCCATCAGATAAAACCTTTTCCATTTATCAAAGTCTTATGCTTTCAGTGAACCATTATCTTGATAGTAGTTCCATACAACTTTAATCTTCTTGATTTCAATGTTGCAGACGTTTATCAAATACCTTTTGAAATCCAATTATATCCCTTGTCCTGCAGTTTAGTTATCACAATAAGGAAATAATCTCAGATGATACACCTCCTACCCCTTATTAAACTCACCTCCAAGCAATTAGATTTTTTTTTCATTGCTGCAGAACATTTTCTGCTCTTCTCGAATTCTCTTCACAGCCACAGCTGCTGGGGCAATTTAGTGTGGCCAATCCACCTACTCTGCACATCTTTGGGTTGTGGGGTGAGACCCACGCAGACACGGAAGAATGTGCAAACTCCACATGGACAGTGGCCTGGGATCGAACCACTGGAGGGTAGCACGGTAGCACAGTGGTTAGCACTATTGCTTCACAGTGCCAGGGACTTTGGTTCGATTCTCGGCTTGGGTCACTGTCTGTGCGGAGTCTGCATGTGGTCCCCTTGTCTGTGTGGGTTTCCTCCGGGTGCTCCGGTTTCCTCCCACTGTCCAAAGATGTGCCGGTTAGGTGGATTGGCCATGTTAAATTGCTCTTAGTGTCCAAAAAGGTTAGGTGGGGTTACTAGGTTACGGGCACAGGGTGGAGGTGTGGGCTTAAGAATGCTCTTTCCAAGGCCGGTGCAGACTTGATGGGCCAAATGGCCTCGTTCTGCACTGTTAATGTTATGATTCTATGAATCTATGAAAACTGAAGGCATCAAAACTTCCACTTCAGTTTGACAAAAAGTTGGAAGGTTATAAAGTCTTAAAGGCAGCAAATCAATAATGATTCAACAAGTGGTATCTTTAATCAAAGTCGTGGCATGCACGCCCGTAATCGGGCACACATGCGCAGTGCGGCCGCTACTTTTTTTAAACGGTTGCAGCTTTTTGTTTTACCAGTTCTGGAGTGGTTTTTATTCATTTATTTTATTCATTTAATTTTAATTTTTTTCATTTATTTTATTCATTCTTTTTAACAAGTTCGGGGGTTTTTATTCATTTTTTTCATTTATTTTACTCATTTTATTTTTTTATTTTTTTACAAGTTCAGGGGGGGTTTATTTGATAAAAGTTTACAGGAAAAAATTCAGAACTTTGGACAGATGAAGACTCCATACTTTCCAACACCGGAAGGCTTTACCTTCATCCAACAGGTTCCATTGAGGGAGCATGTACGAGGGCCAAAGGGACCCAAAACCATTTCCTCTATTTTTGTCAGCAACAAACAAGGTTAGAGAAAATGATGGGTCGCACAGGTCGACCGGAGTGGCTCACGAAGGTCGGCCGGTGTGGGTCACGAAGGTCGGCTGGTGTGAGTCGCGAAGGTCGGCCGGTGTGGGTCGCGAAGGTCGGCCGGGTTGGGTCCCGACGGTTGGCCGGTTGGTAAAAATGGGTCCCCGGAAAAAAAGTTTGAAGAACACTGGCCTAGATCTTATATATGCTTCCTTTTTCATTTTAGCTAGTCTCACAATTCCAGCCGTCATCCATAGTTCCCTAATCTTGCCATTTCTATCCCTCATTTTCACAGGGACACGTCTGTCCTACACTCGAATCAACCTTTCCTTAAAAGACTCCCACATTTCAAATGTGGATTTACCCTTAAACAGCTGCTCCCAATCCACATTCCCTAACTCCTGCAAATTTTGTTATACTTGGCCTTTCCCCAGTTTTGCACTCTTCCTGTAGGACCACTCTCGTCTTTGTCCATGAGTATTCTAAAACTTACGGAATTGTGATCGCTATTCCCAAAGTAAACACCGACTGAAACTTCAACCACCTGGCCGGGATCGTTCCCCAATACCAGATCCAGTATGGCTCCCTCCAAGTTGGACTATTTACATACTGCTCTAAAAAAACTCGCCTGGATGCTCTTTACAAATTCTGCTCCATCTACACCTCCAACACTACATAAGTCCCATTCAGTGTTGGGGAACTTAAAATCTCCTATCACGACCACCCTATTGCTCCTACATTTTTCTATAATCTGTCTACATATTTGTACCTCGACTTCACGCTCGCTTTTGGGAGGCCTGCAGTAAAGTCCCAACAATGTTACTGCACCCTTCCTATTTCTTAGTTCTACATAATTCGTCAGTGCTTGAATCCTCCATAGTGCCCTCCTTAATCACAGCTGTGATATCATCTCTGACCAGTAATGCCACTTCTCCACCCCTCTTACCTCCCTCTCTATCCCTCCTGAAGCATCTATACCCTGGGATATTTAGTTGCCAATCTTGCCCTTGCCTCAACCAAGTCTCAGTCATACCAATAACATCATATTCCCAGGTACTAATCCAAGCCCTAAATTTATCTGTCTTACCTGTGACACCTCTCGCATTAAAACAAATGCACCTTAGACCACCTGTCCCTTTGCATTCATCATCTCTTCCCTGTCTACTCTACCCCTTAGTCACAATGAGTTTATTGTCTAGTACCTTACTGGCTTTAGTTGCTGCCTCTTTACTGACTTCAAACTTCCTAATCTGATTCCCATCCCCCTGCCACATTAGTTTAAAACCTCCCCAACAGTGTTAGAAAAAGCACCCCCTAGGTAGGACATTGGTTCCAGTCCTGCCCAGGTGTAGACCATCCGATTTTGTAATGGTCCCTCAGCCCCCAGAACCGGTTCCAATGTCCCAAAAATCTGAATCCCTCCCTCCTGCACCATCTCTCAAGCCACGTATTAATTATGACTATTCTTGAATTTCTACTCCGACTGTCTCGTGGCACTGGTAGCAATCCTGAGATTACTACCTTTGAGGTCCTACTTTTTAAACTTATCTGTGATTCGAAAATACTCGAATCTGCGAAGCAGCTAGTTTAAATACACACCGCTCGACTCTGTAGCTCCGCCCACTCCAACAGCTGTATTCCCACCGAAAAGACTCGAATCCGCGAAGCAGCTATTTAAATACTCACCGCTTTACTCTGTAGCTCCGCCCACTCCAACAGCTGAATTCCTGCCGAAAAGACTCAAATCCACGAAGCTGCTAGTTTAAATACTCACCGCTCTACTTTGTAGCTCCGCCCACTCCAACAGCTGAATTCCCACCAAAAAGTTAATGTGGTTTTAAAAAACAAAAATGTAATTTGACAAATTTATTAAGATTCTTTGAGGACATAGGGCAGACAAAGGGAAACTAGTAGATGTAATATATGTAAATTTCCACAAGACATTTAATAAGATTCCAGGCAAAAGGTTAATGCACAAAATAAGGGCTCATGGAGTTGGGCATAATATATTGCCATGCATAGAGGATTGGCTAACAAGCAGGAAGCAAAGAGTAGGGATAAATAGGGCATTTCTCATTGGTAGGTTTGAACTAAAGAAGTGCCACAAGATCAGTGCTGGCATCTCAGCTATTTGCAAACTATATCAATGACTTAGATGAAAGGTGGCATGGTGCCACAGTGGTTAGCACTGCTGCCTCACAATACCAGGGATCCAGATTCAATTCCAACCTTGGGTGATAGTCTGTGTGGAGTTTGCACGTTCTCCCTGTGTCTGCATGGGTTTCTTAAGGGTATTCCGGTTTCCACCCACAATCTAACGATGTGCAGAGTAGGTGGGGTTATGGGGTTACAGCAGGGGAGTGATCCTAGGAAGGGTGCTGCTTCAGAGGGTCTGTGCAGACTTGATGGGTCAAATGGCCTCCTTCTGCACTTTAGGGAATCTATGTTTACTGGAAGAGGCAGTGCATCTAAATTTGCTGACAATACAAAGCTACGTGGGAAAGCTGGTTGTGAGGAGGACACAAAGAGGCTGCAAAGAGGTATTGGCAGTTACATGAGCGGGCAACAAGGTGGCAGCTGGAGCAGAATGAGGGTGAGTGTCCTGGTTAGTCACTTTGGTCATGAGAATAGAAAAGCAGAATATTTTTAAAGGTGTGAAACTGGTAAATATAGATGTTCAAAGAGTCTTGGGTGTAATTGTACAAGAAATGCAGAAAGTTAGCATGTTGGTAGACAAGGCACAATTGTTCCCATTAGCTGATGATACAAGGACAAAGAGATACAGATTTAAGGTTTTGAGCAAGAGATTCAGGATGAACATGTTTAGCACACTGGGCTAAATCACTGGCTTTGAAAGCAGACCAAGGCAGGCCAGTAGCATGGTTCGATTCCCTGAATAGGCGCCGGAATGTGGCTACTAGGGGCTTTTCACAGTAACTTCATTGAAGCCTACTCGTGACAATAAGCGATTTTCATTTCATTTCAAATAACAGAAATAGTCCTTGTAGTGATGTGATGGTTGTGTTGTAATTCACCGACTGACCACCAGCTGGCGGCAAAGGGACTGCGCAAGTTTGCATATGCACGGAACGGCTGTCATGATCTCGCGCATGCGCGGAACCGCCAACGTGATTCTGCACATGCGCAGATTGGCCTTCATATTTGGGCGCATGCGCAGGGGGTTCTCTTCACTGTGCTGGCCATGGCAAGGCCCTACAGGGGCCGGTGTGAAAGGAAGAAGTGCCCCCAAGGCGCAGGCCAGCCCACAGATCGGTGGGCCCTGATCGCGAGCCAGGCCACCGTGGGGGCCCCTCCCCTGGGGTCAGACTCCATCGCACCCACACCGACTTACCTGCCAGGTCCCAGTGTGTGGGACCATGCGTAACCTACGCCGGGGGACTGACGAAAAATGGACGGGCGCTCGGCCCATCGGGGCCCGGAGAATTGCCGGGGAGCATGAGTCCCGCCCCGGCCCAAAAAAACGGCACCGGAGGATATGGCAGCCGGCGTCAGTTGGCAGGGCAGAATTTGCGCTGCTCCCCCAGGGTTTCTCTGACCCGGCGGGGCTGTCGGAGAATCCCGCCCAATATTCCAGATGTGGTTTCCACCAGCACCCAATATAATTGCACCTTTTCTGTGTAGTCTCAGTTTATGCATACACCGTGGCAAAGCTTACATCATTATAATTGTGGACAAGGGAATTTATACGAGTTCAGGGTTTCAACTATATTTTAGTAAATTGTTGAAAAAGTTAATATAATTTAGAATGTTCTTCTCTGTATTGTTCTATTCATTGCAAATACTTTGGATGGAAATGGAAAGAGAAACATCAGTGACAGTATATTTATTACAACATTTTACCACTTACCAGTTTGTGTTGTAAAGTTGATGACCTTGGTCAGAATTTTCTGGCCGTCGGGATTCTCTTTTTCCACTGGCAGTGCATGCCCGCCTGCGGTTTTTCCGGTGGTGTGGGGTGGTTTCAAATGGAAATCCCATTGACAGGTGGGCAGTGAATGGCGTGCTGCCGAGAAACATCCAGCTGGGGGAATGGAGAATGCAGCCCGTAGACAGGTTGTTGAACTGCCAATTGTCAGGATATCATATAAAGACTGACAAATATACGGCATCTTCCACAACAGCCTGACATCCCAAAGTACTTTGCAGAAATTGGAAGCATAGTCATTGTTGCACTGTGAGCAACCAATTTGTACAAAGCAAGCTCCCACAAATGTGATGTTGATTGAGGAATAAATATTGGCCAGGACACCAGGGATAATTCCCCTGACTTTCTTCAAAATGCTATCATGAAATCCTTAATGTTTATCTAAGAGACCAGTCAGGACCTCAATTTAATGTCCCATTCAAAGGACAGCACCTCCAACAGTGCAGCACTCCCACAGTGCTGCACTGGAGTCGGCCTAGGTTTTTAGGCTCAAGTCTGACAGTGGGACTTCTACCTAGAACCTAGGAAAATGTGCCACAAACTGAGCCACAGCTGTCACTCAAGCAGGTCTGAAATTCATATTGCATGGAGCTTTATTTTATCAGCCATTTTGTGAATAATAACTCTTCTACATTTACAGAGAGCAGTAAATATTGTGCAGATTTGGCGGGGTCAAGGGGATGCCATTCATAGAAAGGCACCACCAGAAAAGTACCCAAACACATCTAGCTGTGATTCAACATTTCAAATATAATTTCTACAACCAATGGGAGTGTGTTTTTAAAGATCTGTGCCGCTCGTGCTGAGCATGGGCTCTGGATCAGTGCCTTTAGTTATAATTGTAAATCCATAGGAGTCACCCAGTCAAATGGTTGTCCCCCTTGCACAACGATCGCACTTAAGAAGGTGGTGATGAGCTACCTTCTTGAGTCACTATACTCCATCAGGTGGAGGTGCACACAGTGCTGTTGAGTAGGGAGTTCCGTGACTTCCAACGATAATGAGAGAATAGCGACATATATAATTCATAGTCAAGATAGGGTGTGACTTGGATTGGATTTGTTTATTATCACGTGTACCGAGTTAAAGTAAAAAGTATTTTTCTGCGTGAAGCTCAAACAGATCATTTAGTACATGAAAAGAAAATACATAATAGGATAACACAAGAAACACAATGTAAATACTTAGACACCGGGTGAAGCACACAGGAGTGCAGCATTAATCAGGTCAGTCCATAAGAGGGTCATTTAGGAGTCTGGTAACAGTGGGGAAGA
Organism: Scyliorhinus canicula; assembly: GCF_902713615.1. Lineage (NCBI taxonomy): Eukaryota > Metazoa > Chordata > Chondrichthyes > Carcharhiniformes > Scyliorhinidae > Scyliorhinus > Scyliorhinus canicula. The sequence continues at coordinate 28,820,094 of NC_052151.1, read as the reverse complement.
AGCTGTTTTTGAATCTGTTTGTGCGTGTTCACAGGCTTTTGTGTCTCCTGCCCGATAGAAGAAATTGGAAGAGTGAGTAAGCAGGGTGGGAGAGGCCTTTGATTATGCTGCCCGCTTTCCCAAGGCAGCGGGATGTGTAAACAGAGTCCATGGATGGGAGTTGGGTTTGTGTGATGGACTGGGCTGTGTTTACGACTCTCTGAAGTTTCATGCGGTCTTGGGCCGAGCAGTTGCCATAGGATGCATTCTATGGTGCATCAGTAAAAGTTGATAAGAGTCAGTGTGGACATGCTGAATTTCCATACTTTCCTGAGGAAGTATAGGCGCTGTTGGTAGCGACGACGTGGGTGGACCAGGACAGATTTTTGGTGATGTGCACACCTCGGAATTTGAAGCTGTCAACCATCTCCACCTCGGCCCCATTGATGCAGACAGGGGTGTGTACAGTACTTTGCTTCCTGAAGTCAATGGTGCTCCCATGGCCTGCTGCCTATGTCCCTCTATGCAGTAAAGGTTATGGGCTTGGGAGGTGCTACTGAAGAAGCCTTGGCAAATTGCTGCAGTACATCTGGTACACATTGCAGCCACAGTGTGCCAGTGTTAGAGAGGAGTGAATGTTTATGGTGGCGGAATGGGGTGGCAATCAAATAACTGGTTTGTCCTGAATGCTGTTAACTGCTGTTGAAGCGGAAATCATCCAAACATGTGGAGACCATTCAATCACACGCCTGACTTGTTCCATGTAGACTTCGGAAAGACTTTTGTGATGTTCCTTGTGTTTCTAAATTTAGGATGGTTGGCGTAGTGTTCACAAAGACCACAAAATATCTTTACATTAAACAAAGCTATAAATTTATTAACACTATTAATTTGGGTTCGACACTTACTCCTAGATAATACAAAGTTAATGATAAACATATAATCTCCACTCATCTAATACTAATCTCTACACTATAACATTAACTATGATCTGCTCTCACTCACACTATCTTTCTTTCAATCTGCTCTCTAGCCTTCCCCTCAACCTTACAATGCCTTACATACTTGTACATCTAGCTCCCTCTAGTGGTTGAGTTAGACATTTTATTAACTCTTGCAGTTCTTACATTTATGATAATGTCACAGCTTTAAAAAAAATAAATTTAGAGTACCCAATTCATTTTTTCCAATTAAGGGGCAATTGACCATGGTCAATCCACCTAACCTGCACATCTTTGGGTTGTGGGGCTGAAACCCACGCAAACACGGGGAGAATGTGCAAACTCCACACAGACAGTGACCCAGAGCCGGGATCGAATCTGGGACCTCGGGGCCGTGAGGCAGCAGGGCTAACCCACTGTGTCACCGTGCTACCCTATAATGCTTTGAGGGGTCAGGTGAATCACTTGCTGCAGAATACTCAATCTTTGACCTGGTTGATGGTAACAGTAGAGTAAATGATATGATGAGCCTGGATGCGGAGAAACTTAGAGACTTGTTGGGGCGTGGAATGTGCTGCCTGGGAGGTTGGAGGAGGTGGATTCCATAGGAGGGTTCAAAAGAGAGCTGGATACATATTTGAAAATGATTAATTTAGAGGGCTACAGAGATAGGGCTAGGGAATGGGACTAGCCAGACTGCTCTTTCGGGGGTCGGTGCAGACATGATGGGCCGAATGGCTTCCTTCTGTGCTGTACACAACAAAAAAATGAACAGCACAGAGATAGTGCCATGCAAGATGATGAAGCATAGCCTCCATGTGAAGATGGGATGAAGGACTGAGTGGTGGTCACCCCCACCAATAATGGACAGATGCTTCAGTGGCAGGTGTATTGGAGATGACAAGATCAAGTAGACTTTTCCTCTGTGTTAGTTCTCTCAACATTGGTTTGAAATGAAAGTAGAAAAAATTAATCCCTTAATCGTTGTCGCAGATGTGTGACAGTACAAAAATATATTTCTGCCTGGTTTCGCATTGGATGGATAACATGGATTGGAAATTTAAGCAAAATCTAAATTTTCACATTCTTTGTCCCATAGAAGTGACGTGAATCACTAAGGAGGCACGTGATTTTTCCCATATGAGTTGCATGTCGGTGAGCATCTGGAAGGGCTTAAAACTATTGCTGCCACAGATAGGGTTCGACATGATAAGAATTAGTCTATGCAGCAAGCTCAGCAGCTTTGACTAGTAGCCTTTGTGTAACTATCCACTTTTACTGTTTATTCTAGAGCAACATTTTAAAGAACTTTTATTGCCAAAAAGATACATAGTGCACGTTTAGCCTTTAAGAAAAGTAGCTGGTGGGTATTGTTATATTAAGCTCATGTTCCTTCCTGTTTTTCATATAACCATGCTTTTAACATTATTAATCTGCAGTACAGCAAGTGTGCCCAGCAAGGGCACAGTTTGAATAAGTTTTCCAAATGGAACACGAACAAAAAGGAAATGTTCAAATTAACCTCCCTCATATAATGTATTATCTTTTTTGTTCAGTACATCCTGTGCATTATTAACACAAAACACAAAGTCAACCATCAGAGTCCAATTGCGTGACAGAGCAATACAGGCAAATGCAGATAAGCTTTTCAAAATGTTATTGTGAACAGCATTATGGGCAATAAAAGTGATCACAAACCTGAATGCTTGCAAGTATTATAGAAAAGGGTGTTTGCATGTGCAGTCAATTAGGCTGTAAACATTTGTTAAAGATCTAGACCTTAGGGATGGGAGGCTTTAGTTACAAGGTTAGGTTGGAAAGGGTGGGGTTGTTCTCCTTGGAGTAAAGGAGATTGAGGGGAGATTTGATAGCTGTATGTGGGCGGCACGGTAGGACAGTGGTTAGCACTGTTGCTTCACAGCATCAGGTACCTGGGTTCTATTCCTGGCTTGGATCACTGTCTGTGCGGTGTAGCCATCTCAGATAGCCACCTGCAAAGGACCATGGGAATTATGGCCAACCCAGGACTCAGACAGACTCAGAGCTTGTGTGTGTATTTGCAACCCAGATAGCTAGACGTGATCGAAACCCCTGCTCGTTTGCATTCTAATGGCCCATTTCCCCAGAACAAAAGGACTGTTCTCAGGTAACCGATACAGATACAGACTAATCGGCGCCACTCCCTTTACTCAGGGAGCCCAAACAGCCAAGGCCAATGACCGCTAAGGACATGCCCAGCCATCAAGGTCCCTTTATTGGCCAAAATCGAAGGCAGTGATCGAAGCCTGTCGAATTATTGGGTCCAAGTTAAGGACTGGCCCAAAGAGCATGAAATCCCAGAGGGATAAGAAGAGACACAGCCATGTGCTCGGTCTCTCTTGGATCCGGCCTACGCAGCATAACGACCGACAGATAAGTTCAAGGCCAATGATCGCTACCAGACGGATGAGCCCAACAGAAACAGAGCCACGTCTTCCACCCAGCCACGCAAGATCCGGACAAAGGCCTTGTCCATCTGCATAGAGCCGGTTGCCCTGAGGTTAAGCATAAATTATTGTAGTTGTTAACTTCTAGTGTTTTGTGTTGCATGTCAAAGTAATCCTTGTGTGTAAATAAACCATCTTTGAACTTGAACTGACTAACTGGTTGTGTGGTCCATTGATCGATATCCGGTAAAGCCTTGTGGTGGTATCATTTGATACCTGCCGTCTCTAAAGAGCATCATTATTAATTGGCAACATTATTGGCGACTCTGGTGCTGATTGGCAACATTATTGGCGACGCTCGTGGGATTGTATTCCCTAAAATTGGCAACAGCGGATCCTGCACGTTCTCCGTGTCTGCGTGGGATTCCTCCGGACGATCTGGCTTCCTCCCACAAGTCCTGAAAAATGTGCTTGTTAGGTGAATTGGACATTCTGAATTCTACCTCAGTGTACCCGAACAGGCACTGGAATGTGCCGACTCAGAATTTTCACAGTAACTTCATTACAGTGTTAATGTAAGCCTACTTGTGACAATAATAAAGATTATTATTACGATTATTATAGGCTTAGATTTGTTTTTTTTATCAAGTGTACCGAGGTACAGTGAAGAGTATTGTTCTGTTTACAGGCCAGTCAGATCTTTCCATACATGAAAAACATTGGACATATGATAAACACATAGACATCGGGTGAAGCATATGGAGTGTAGTATTACTCCATAGAGAAGATTGTGGAGAGACCAGTTCAATCCCTAAGAGAATCATTCAGGAGTCTGGTAACAGCGGACAAGAAGCCGTTTTTGAATCTGTGACTGCGTGTTATCAGACTTTTGCATCTCCTGCCCGATAGAAGAGGTTGAAAGGGAGAATAACCCGTTATGGAAGGGGTCACTGAATATGCTGCCCCCTTTCCCAAGGCAACGGGAGGTGCAGACAGAGTCAATGGATGGGAGGCGGGTTCGTGTAATGGACTGGTCAGTGTTCATGACTCTCTGAAGTTTCTTACGGTCTTGGGCTGAGCAGTTGCCATACCAGGCTGTGATGCAGTCAAATAGGATGCTTTCTATGGTGCATCTGTAAAAGTTGGGAAGGGTTAACGTGGACACGCTGAATTTTCTTAGTTTTCTGAGGAAGTATAGGCGCTGTTGTGCTTTCTTGGTCATAGCATCGACATGGGTGGACCAGGACAGATTGTTGGTGATGTGCACACCTAGGAATTTGAAGCTGTCAACCATCTCCAACTCGGCACCATGAATGCAGCCAGAGGAGCGTACGATACTTCACTTCTAAAAAAAAATCATTTATGGGATGTGGGCATCATTGGTTAGGCCAGCTCTTCTCTAGTTGCCCTTCAGAAGTGGTAGTGAATCACCATTCTTGAACCACTGCAGTCCTCGAGGTGTAGGTACACCCACTGTGCTATTAGGGAGGGAGCTCCAGGATGTTAACCCAGCGACAGTGAATGAATGGCCAAGTCAGGGTGGTGAGTGACTTGGAGGGAAACCTCCAGGTGGTGGGGTTCCCAGGTATCTGCTGCTCTTGTCCTTCTAGATGGTAGTGGTTGTGGGTTTGGAAGGTGCTGTCTAAGGAATCTTGGTGAGTTACTGCAGTGCATCTTGTAGATGGTACACAGAGCTGCCACTGTTCGTCTGTGGTGGAGGGTTTCAATGTTTGTGGAAGAGGGGGAGCAATCAAGTGGGCTACTTTGTATTGGACGGTGTTGAGCTTCTTGAGTGTTGTTGGAGCTGCACTTATCCAGGTGAGTGCAGAGTATTCCATTATACTCCTGACTTGTTCCTTGTAGATGGTGAACAGGCTTTGGGGGGTTAGGAGGTGAATTGCTTGCCATAAGATTCATAGATTTCGACCTGCTCTAGTAACCACAGTATTAATATGGCTAGTCCAGTTCTGTTTCTGATCAATGATAAACCCCAGGATGTTGATTGTGGGAGATTCAGCGATGATAATTCCTGTGAATGCCAAGGGGCGGTGGTTAGATCCTCTTTTGTAGGAGATGGTCATTGCCTGGCATGTGTGTGATGTGAACGTAACTTGCCACTTGTCAGCCCAAGCCTGGATATTGTCCAAGTCTTGCTGTATTTGGACATAGACTGCATCAGCATCTGAAGGGTTGTGAATGGTGCTGAACATCTGCAAATATCCCCACTTATGACCTTATGATGGAAGGGAGGTCATTGATGAAGCAGCTGAAGATGGTTGGGCCTAGGACACTACACTGAGGAACTGCTGCAGTGATGGCTTGGATCTGAGATGATTGACCTCCAACCACCACAACCATTTTCCTTTGTGCCAGGTATGACTCCAACCAGTGGAGAATTTTCCCCCAATTCTCATTGACTCCAATTTAGCTGGGGCTCCTTGATGCCATACTCGGTCAAATGCTCTCTTGATATCCAGGGCAGTCACTCTCCCCTCACCTCTGGCATTCAACTCTTTTGTTCCTGTTTGAATCAAGGCTGTAATGAGGTCAGGAGCTGAGTGAACCTGGCAGAACCCAAACTGAGCATCCACAAGTATGTTATTGTTGAGTAAGTGCTGCTTTATAGCACCATTTATGACTCCTTCTATCACTTTGCTAATGACGGAGAGTAGACCGATAAGGTGGTAATTGGCTGGGTTGGATTTGTCCTGCTATTTGTGTACAGGACACACCTGGGCAATTTTCCACTTGCTGGGTAGATGCCAGTATTATAGCTGTCCTGGAACAGCTTGCCTAGGGGTGCGGTAAGTTCTGGAGCAAAAGTCTTCAGTACCATTGCCTGAATATTATCAGGACCCATAGCCTTTGTGGTGTCCAGTGCCTTCAGCTGTTTCTTGATATCACGTGGAGTGAATCGTATTGGCTGAAGACTGACATCTGTGATGCTGGGGACCTCTATCGTAGACTGAGATGGATCATCCACTCGGCACTTCTGGCTGAAGATTATTGCGAATGTCTCAGCCTTGTCTTTTGCACATTTGTGTTGGGCTCCTCCATGATTGAGGATGGGGATATTTGTGGAGCCTCCTCCTCCAGTGAGCTGTTTAATTGTCCAACACCATTCATGGCCGGATGTGGCAGGACTGCAGAGCTTAGATCTGATGCGTTAGTTGTAGAACATAGAACATAGAACACTACAGCGCAGTACGGGCCCTTCGGCCCTCGATGTTGCGCCGACCTGTGAAACCATCTGAAGCCTATCTGACCTACACTATTCCATTTTCATCCATATGTCTATCCAATGACCACTTAAATGCCCTTAAAGTTGGCGAGTCTACTACTGTTGCAGGCAGGGCGTTCCACACCCCTACTACTCTCTGAGTAAAGAAACTGCCTCTGACATCTGTCCTATATCTATCACCCCTCAATTTAAAGCTATGTCCCCTCGTGTTGGTCATCACCATCCGAGGAAAAAGACTCTTACTGTCCACCCTATCTAACCCTCTGACTATCTTATATGTCTCTATTAAGTCACCTCTCAGCCTTCTCCTCTCTAACGAAAACAACCTCAATTCCCTGAGCCTTTCCTCGTAAGACCTTCCCTCCATACCAGGCAACATCCTAGTAAATCTCCTCTGAACCCTTTCCAAAGCTTCCACATCCTTCCTATAATGTGGTGACCAGAACTGCACGCAGTACTCCAGGTGCAGCCGCACCAGAGTTATGTACAGCTGCAGCATGACCTTGTGGTTCCGAAACTCAATCCCCCTGCTTATAAAGGCTAGCACACCATATGCCTCCTTAACAGCCCTATTAACCTGGGTGGCAACTTTCAGGGATTTATGTACCTGGATGCCGAGATCTCTCTGTTCATCTACACTACCAAGAATATTGCCATTAGCCCAGTACTCTGCATTCCTGTTACTCCTTCCAAAGTGAACCACCTCACACTTTTCCGCATTAAACTCCATCTGCCACCTCTCAGCCCAGCTCTGCAGCTTATCTATGTCCCTCTGTATCCTATAACATCCTTCAGCACTATCCACAACTCCACCGACCTTCGTGTCATCTGCAAATGTACTAACCCATCCTTCTACACCCTCTTCCAGGTCATTTATAAAAATGACAAGCAGCAGTGGCCCCAAAACAGATCCTTGCGGTACACCACTAGTAACTGAACTCCAGGATGAACATTTGCCATCAACCATCACCCTCTGTCTTCTTTTAGCTAGCCAATTACTGATCCAAACCGCTAAATCACCTTCAATTCCATACTTCCTTATTTTCTGCAATAGCCTACCGTGGGGAACCTTATCAAACGCCTTACTGAAATCCATATACACCACATCAACAGCTTTACCCTGATCCACCTGTTTGGTCACCTTCTCAAAAAACTCAATAAGGTTTGTGAGGCATGACCTACCCTTCACAAAACCGTGTTGACTATCGCTAATCAACTTGTTCTTTTCAAGATGATTATAAACCCTATCACTTATAACCTTTTCCAACATTTTACCCACAACTGAAGTAAGGCTCACAGGTCTATACTCCCCTTCTTGAACAAGGGGGACAACATTTGCTATCCTCCAGTCTTCCGGCACTATTCCTGTCGACAAAGACGACATAAAGATCAAGGACAAAGGCTCTGCAATCTCCTCCCTGGCTTCCCAGAGAATCCTAGGATAAATCCCATCTGGCCCAGGGGACTTATCTATTTTGACATTTTCCAAAATTACTAACACCTCCTCCTTTTGAACCTCAATTCCATCTAGCCTGGTCGACTGAACCTGAGTGTTCTCCTCGTCAACATTGTCTTTCTCCAGTGTAAACACTGACAAAAAATATCCATTTAATGCTTCCCCTATCTCCTCTGATTCCACACACAACTTTCCACTACTATCCTTGATTGGCCCTAATCTTACTCTAGTCATTCTTTTGTTCCTGATATACCTATAGAAAGCCTTAGAAACCCAGTACCAAATCCAATGTGGCCTCGCCCCTTGTTGGCCTGTCTACATACTGTGTCAGAAAACCCTCCTGCACACACTGCACAAAAACTGACCCATCTATAGTACTCGAACTATAGTATTTCCAGTCAATATTTGGAAAGTTAAAGTCCCCCATAACAACTACCCTGTTACTCTCGCTCCTGTCAAGAATCATCTTTGCAATCCTTTCCTCTACATCTCTGGAACTATTCGGAGGTCTATAGACAACTCCCAACAGGGTGACCTCTCCTCTACTGTTCCTAACCTTGGCCCATACTGCCTCAGTAGACGAGTCCTCAAGTGTCCTTTCTACCGCCATAATACTTTCCTTGATTAACAATGCCACCCCCCCCCCCCCCTCTTTTACCATCTTCTCTGTTCTTACAGAAACATCTAAATCCTGGAACCTGCAACAACCATTCCTGTCCCTGCTCTACCCATGTCTCCGAAATCGCCACAACATCGAGATCCCAGGTACCAACCCATGCTGCAAGCTCACCCACCTTATTCCGGATGCTCCTGGCATTGAAGTAGACACACTTCAAACCAGCGTCCTGCTTGCCGGTGCCCTCTTTCGAACTTTTAATCCTATCCCTGACCTCACTACTCTCAACATCCTGTACACTGGGACTACAATTTAGGTTCCCATCCCCCTGCTGAATTAGTTTAAACCCCCCCGAAGAGCACTAGCAAATCTCCCCCCCAGGATATTGGTACCCCTCTGGTTCAGGTGAAGACCATCCTGTTTGTAGAGGTCCCACCTACCCCACAATGAGCCCCAATTATCCAGGAAACCAAAACCCTCCCTCCTGCACCATCCCTGTAGCCACGTGTTCAACTCCTCTCTCTCCTTATTTCTCACTTCGCTATCACGTGGCACGGGTAACAACCCAGAGATAACAACTCTGTTTGTTCTAGCTCTCAGCTTCCACCCTAGCTCCCTGAATTTCTGTCTCAAATCCCCATCTCTCTTCCTACCTATGTCGTTGGTAGCTATGTGGACCACGACTTGGGGCTTCTCCCCCTCCCCCTTAAGGATCCCAAAAACACGATCAGAGACATCACGAACCCTGGCACCTGGGAGGCAACACACCAACCGTGAGTCTCTTTCGTTCCCACAGAACCTCCTGTCTGCTCCTCTAACTATGGAGTCCCCAATGACAAGTGCTCTGTTCCTCTTCTCCCTTCCCTTCTGAGCAACAGGGACAGACTCTGTGCCAGAGACCTGTGCCCTATTGCTTACCCCTGGTAAGTCGTCCCCCGCAACAGTATCCAAAACGGTATACTTGTTATAGAGGGGAACGACCATAGGGGATCCCTGCACTGCCTGCCGGTTCCCTCTCCCTCCCCTGACGGTAACCTATCTACCTTCTTCTTTTACCTGAGGTGTGACTACCTCCCTATAACTCCTCTCAATAACCTCCTCCGCCTCCCGAATGATCCGAAGTTCATCCAGCTCCAGCTCCAGGTCCCTAACGCGGCTCTCGAGGAGCTGGAGTTGGGTGCACTTCCCGCAGATGTAGTCAGAAGGGACACTAGAGGTGACCCTTTCCTCCCACATTCTGCAGGAGGAACATTCAACTGCCCTAGCCTCCATTCCCACTGAGCTAACTTCCCAACTAACTATCCCTCTTGTCTCTATCACTTGCTGCATATGCTGTTTGGCACACAAGTAGTCTTGTGTTGTAGCTTCACCAGGTTGACCCCTCATTTTTCGGTATGTCTGGTGCTGCTCCTGGCATGCCCTCCTGCTCTCTTCATTGAATCAGGGTTAATCCCCTGGCTTGGTGGTAATAGTAGAGTGGGGGATATGCCAGGCCATGAGGTTGCAGATTGTGATGTATATCATTCTGATGTTGCTGATGGCCCACAACACCGCTTGGAAGCCCAGTCGCGAGTTGCTAGATCTGTTTGATGTCTATCCCATTTAGCATGGTGGTAGTGCCACACAAGACGATAGAGGGTATCCTCAATGTGAAGACGGGACTTTGTCGCCAGAAAGACGGTACTGTGGCCAATTCAACTGATACTGTCATAAGCAGATGCATCTGCAGCAGCAGATTGGTGAGGATGAGGTCAAGTATGTCACTGTTGGTGATTGCAATCCTCTGCGTAATTGTACAGACCCTCAGGTTGAGGAAATGGAAAAGGAGAGCCTCCCGTTCCTGCCCCTCAACCATTTACGGAGTTCAATCCCCTATTTTCGGTTTTCACCAATCCCCCCAACCCCTTGATGCCTAGGAAATGAATAAAGCACTATGTTAATAAAGGATACCAATGTATTATATTGTCCTGAACTCGACTGCCGAGTCAGAAAGTGATATGTAATGTGGTGTGAATGGATAAGGTTTTTAGACTGTAATAAAATGTTTAAGGATAAGGATAGTACTTGTGATAGGTAGAGGTTCCCGGTTATTGGTAATGCATGTCCCCTTTGACATAGCGCCAAGTAGAAACGTCAGATAAAAAATTTTCTTGCCATAGATAAAGACAGAGTAGACGCCCAGGAACTTGCTACGGTCAGGGAACCCAAAGAGGCACCCAAAGGCACTTGAAGAAACGTGCATAGGTGATCCTTCACAATTTCTTGTGAGGATCACAAGGAGGGAATGTAGCCACCTAAGATGGACACTGGGCTAGAAAATGGAGAACTGCTAAGGCTGCAGGGAAAAAACAGTCTTAGCATGGACAAGCAGTTTGCAGGAGACTAATTAGCATTCTGCACGTACAGAAACCAGTTTGTGGCCAGGTGCAGAGTGTCAGCCAAAGGTATAAATGGCAACAAGATCTACATAGTAATGAGGTGATCCAGATCCAGACCCCACACAATAGAAACATTTAAGTATGAATGGATACTTTTGAGTAGACGCCCAGACAGAATGGCACCATAGTATCCAACACAAAGAACCATAGGTACCTAGGAGATGGAAGCCCCTCAGCCTCAGACATGTCCAGAACATGTGTACATGATTCGTAGGAATTTCCCCACATCGCCCACACCTCTCCTCCACCTCCTTAAAGAACCTGTTCATCTGGGATACAGTCATATGAGCCCTGTGGACCACCTTGAATTGGATCAGGCTGAGCCTGGCACACAAGGACACGTTAAAATTCCGCAAAGCCTCCTCCCATAACCCAGCCTCCAACGCCCCACCCAACTCTTCTTCCCACTTTCTCTTCACCTCCCCTACCGGGGCTCCCTCCCCTATTGGAGCCCCTTATAGATCTCCGAGTATTTCCACTCCCCAACTCCTGATCTCGACATCACCTTACCTGTAAGCCCCTTTGTGGGAGGAGCGGAAAGCTCGAGACCTGCCTCCGTACAAAATTCCTCACTTGCAGGTACCGGACCCCGTTCCCACCTGGCAACTCAAACTCCTCCTCCAGCTCCTCCAAACTCGGAAAACCCTCATCAATAAATAGATCCCCAAATCGCTCGATCCCTGCCAGCAGCACAGTAGCACAAGTGGCTAGCACTGTGGCTTCACAGCGCCAGGATCCCAGGTTTGATTCCCCGCTGGGTCACTGTCTGTGTGGAGTCTGCACATTCTCCCCGTGTCTGCGTGGGTTTCCTCTGGGTGCTCCGGTTTCCTCCCACAGTCCAAAGACATGCAGGTTAGGTGGACTGGCCATGCTAAATTGCTCTTAGTATCCAAAAAGGTTTGGAGGGGTTATTGGGTTACGGGGGCAGGGTGGAAGTCAGGGTTTAGGTGGGTCGGTGCAGGCTCGATGGGCCGAATGGACTCCTTCTGCACTGTATGTTCTATATTTTATGTACTAGCCTACCCAGATTCAATTTGTGGATCTGTCCCCATTTCCGTGCCACCTGGATGCCTAAGTATTGAAAGCTCCCTCCCACTACCTTGAATGGCATTTCCCCCAATCTCCTCTCCTGCCCCCTTGTCTGGATCGCAAAAATCTCACTTTTGCCCATATTAAACATGGCCAAATTCCTCTCGTGTCCCCATAATCCCTCCAATCCCCCCTCAACGGGTCTGATATATATAAGAGCAAATCGTCCGCCATAGAGCGAGACCCTATGCTCTACCCCTCCTCGTACTATCCCCTGCCAGACCTTCGAAGCTCACAGTGCTATTGCCAAAGGCTCTACGGCCAGAGCACACAGCAGTGGGGAGAGTGGACATCCCTGCCTCATCCGCCTATAGAGCCTAAAATACTCTGACCTCACCCGGTTCCTGAGCACGTTTGCCACCGTTGCCTGATAAAGTCACCCAGTCCACAAATCTCTGCCCAAACCCGAACCATCCCAGGACCTCCAATAAGTACCCCCACTTCACCCGATCAAAGGCCGCCCCTTAACAAACCCTGTCTGATCTTCCCCTATTACACCTGGGACACAATCCTCGATCCGTGTGGCCAGGATATTTGCCAGCAGTTTGGCATCCACATTCAACAGGGAGATTGGTCTATATGACTCGCAGTTTTCCGGAACTTTGTCCCACTTCAAAATGAGAGAGATCAATGCCTGCAACAACGTTGGGGGAAGCACTCCCAGTTCCTTGCTTCATTAAATGCCCTTAGCACAGCAACCTCAGCACCTCCAAAAACTTCTCATAAAATTCCACCAGGTATCCATCCGGTCCCGAGGCCTCACCCGATTGCATCGCTTCCAGCCCCTCTATTACCTCCCCAAGCCCAATTGGGGCTCCAAAGCCCTCCACCAGCTCCTTGTCCACCTTCGGGTACTCAAGCCCTCCCACAAATCGCCTCATGCCCTCTTCTCCACCTGGGGGTTCTGATTTATCCAGCTTGCTGTAGAAATCTCGAAACACTCCATTCAACCCCGCCAGATCTAAGATCACCTTCCCCCCCGGATATCTCACTTTCCCGATCTCTCTCACCGCCTCCTGATTCCTCAACTGATGTACCAGCATCCTGCTCGCTTTTTCCCGGTACTCCTACACCGCCCCTCTCACCCTCCTCAGCTGTCCCCCCGCCTTGCCCATGGATAGGAGACCAAATTCCAATTGTAGCCTCTGGCATTCCTTCAAAAGCCCTTCCTGTGGTGTCTCTGCATACGTCCCGTCCACCTGTAGGATTTCTCCCACCAGCCTCTCTATCTCCACCCGCTCTGCCTTCTCCTTTTGTGCCCAAAAAAAAATAAATTCTCCCCTGACAACCGCCTTCAACGCCTCCCAGACCATACCCATCGACACCTCCTCCATATTGTTGACCTTTATATACCCCGGATGGCTTCCCTCACGCGCTCACACACCTCCTCCTCCGTTCATAGCCCCACATCCAGCCTCCATTGTGGGCGCTGGGCTCTTTCTTTGCTCACTCGCAGGATCCAACCTGGAGACCTCGGCGCTGTGAGGCAGCAGTGCAAACCACTGCACCACTGAGCTGCCTCTAAGCCCTGGAGTTCCTTAGCCATAGCTGATACCTTCCCTGACCTAGGGCTCGACCGGTACAGTCTTGGATCCAGGACCGTGTTGAAGTCTCTCCCCTTAATAAGCCGATGAGAATCCACGTCCGGAATCCTCCCCAGCACCCGCCTCTTAAATTCCCCATCGTCCCAGTTCAGGGCAGAAATATTCACCAATACTACTGGCATTCCCTCCAGCTTCCCATTAACCATGACATATCTCCCCCCCCCCGGATCCACCTCAATATTCCCCACCTCAAACGTCACCCGTTTATTGACCAAAATCGCCACCCCCCCTCGTTTTAAAGTCCAACCCCGAGTGGAATACTTGCCCAATCCATCCCTTCCCCAACCTCATCTGATCCCCCAGCTTCAGGTGTGTCTCTGGCAGCATAGCCACATCCGCCTTCAGTCGCCTCAAGTGTGCAAACACAAGGGCTCTCTTGACCGGCCCATTCAAACCTCGAACGTTCCACGTGACCAACCTGTTTGGGTCCCCTCCCCGCCAATCAGCCATAGCCCCTCTTGGGCCAGCCTCCGTCCCGTGTCCCACACCTTCTTTGGCCCGTCCTCGGGCACCCACCGTCATCAACCCACCTCATCCTCCATTTTAAAGGCCCCACCCCAGTCAGCAGTACTAGCCCCTTCTCCCTCAGCCCACCCCCTCGTCCCCCCTCCCCTTGCTAACCTTCAGATCATTCCCCACTGTGCTTCAGTGAACTAGCCCGTCCAACTAGCCATGTAGCTCCCGCCCCTGGCGCCTATCATCCTACCCCACACTGATTCCCCTTCCCCTGCTCAAACATTATTGCAAACAATCAACAGGAACGGAAAAGAGAAACCAACCCCCCCATCCCTTGACAAAGAACAAAAAACAAAAACAGAACTGAAGCCAAAAACAGGGGAAAAAAGAAATGGCCCCGAACAAAAGTTTTTACAGCAGCATCACAGCTCCTCCACCAAACATCAAGGTCCACCTTCTCCTCAGTCCACTGTCTCTCATAAACTCTGCTGCCTCCTCCAAAGATCCAAAATACAGCTCCCAGCCCCCATACGTCACCCATAGGCACGACGGGTACAATAGTCCAAACTTCACCCCCTTCTTGTCGGGGGCCACCTTGACCTTATTAAAAATTGCCCTCTTCTTGGCCAGCTCTGCACTCAGATCCTGGTACACACAATTCTCACTGCCCTCCCAGGTGCAGCTCCTCGTCTGCCTGACTCACCTCATCATTCGCTCCTTATCAAGGAACCGGTGCAGCCACACTACCATCGCCCTCGGCTGCTCGTTCTCCTGGGGCCTCCTCATCAATGCATCAATGCCCTGGGTGCTCGGTCCACCTCCAACGGCCAGTCAAACGCACCTTCACCAAGCAGCTTCTCGAGCATCTTCCCCACGTATACGTCAGCATCGGCTCCTTTGCACCCCTCCGGCAGACCCACGATCCGAATATTCTGCCTGTGTGACCGGTTCTCCAGGTCCTCCACCTTCTTCTCCAACCCTTTCTGGTGGTCCTGCATTAGCCCCATCTCCATTGCCATTGAGGCAAACTGTTCATCATGCTCCCCCGTCAGTGCCTCCATTGCTTGACCCTGGGCTGCCAGCCTCGTCTCCACGCTGTCAATCACTGCCTTGAGCAAGTCCACCGCCTTCTCATTCAAGAATCTCACCAGCTGCTCCGTCAACCATTGAGCTAGCAGGGCCACTCCCTGCCCCTCCGCCATCTCCACATGCATTGCCAGCTCAACACCCGCTTCAACCGACTGTGGGAAAAGCCCAATAAAGACCTCCACGAGCGGCAGCTACCAAATGTGCAACCACTCACTCCATGGCCATCACCAGAAGTCTGAGGGCCACTCCCTCCCTCCTGACTATATACCACTGTGCTGCCACCTCTGCTGGGTCTGTCCTGCCGGTAAGACAGGACATACCCAGGAATGGTGATTGTGGCGTCTGGGACATTGACTGTAAGGTATGATTCTGTGAGTATGACTATGTCAGGCTGTTGCTTAACTAGTCTGTGGGAAATTTCTCCCAACTTTGGCACAAGCCCCCAGATATTTATAAGGAGGACTTTGCGGGGTCGGCAGGGTTGGGTCTGCCGTTGCCTATTCCGGTGCCTGGTTCGAGGCCTGGTAGTCCGTCCAGTTTCATTCCTTTTTTGTGTTTTCGTAGCGGTTGAATACAACTGAGTTGCTTGCGGGGCCATTTTTCCTGAAGTCAATGACAAGCACCTTAGTTTTGCTGACGTTGAGGGAGAGATTGCTGTCATTACACCACACCACTAGGTTCTCGCTCTCCCTCCTGTACTCTGAGTCATCGTTGTTTGAGATCCGACCTACTACGGTCATGTCATCAGCAAACTTGTAGGTGGAGTGGAGACAGATTTTGCCACACAGTTGTGTGTGTATAGGGGGTATAGTATGGGGCTATAAATACACAGCCTTGCAGAGCCTAGTTATAGAGGGCTATCGTGGAGGAGGTGTTGTTGTTTATCCTTACTGATTGGAGATCTATGGATCAGGAAGTTGAGGATCCAGTTGCAGAGGGACGAGCCAAGTCCTAGGTTTTGGAGTACTGATATGAGTTTGGCTGAGATTACGATGTTGAAGGCAGAGCTGTAGTCAATAAATAGGAGTCTGACATAGGAGTCCTTGTTGTCGAGATGTTCCAGGGGTGAGAGCAGCATGGATTACAGTGCTGCCCCTGTAAATTAGTTCATATTATTATACCAGAATTCCCAAGCAGGGTATTCTTTGATTTTGAATGCATAGCAGCACTGTTTCCATCAGAAAAAATATTGTAATGCATGTCAACATTGACACAATGATGATCAATGTAATGGTCCACTTCCAGACATCCCTATATTCTATCACTGCAGTAAATACACATCAAACTTGTGACATAACATCTAACTGTTGAAACTGAAAGAGCAATTGTTTTTCCGTAATTACCTGTGTTTGAGTCCAAACTCGGGTGGCTGTGTGGAGTTTGCAACTTTCTTCCCGTGTCTGGGTGGGTTCTTCCTGGTGCTCCGGTTTCCCCCCACAGTCCAAAGATCTGTTATGTGGATTGGCCATGCTAAATTGCCCCTCAGTGTCCAAAGATTAGGTGTGGTTACAGGGATAGAATTGGGGATTGGGCCTAGGCAGAGTGTTCTTTCAAAGGGTCAGTGGGACTCGATGGGCCGAACGGCATCCTTATGCACTGTAGGCATGTTATAATTCTATGATTCGATGAAAACCTGTCAATTAAATAATTCTATGAACAGGTGAAAACAGAATTGGTTCCACACATGAGTCTGGGGTTCCCCTATGATTCACTCTCGGATCCTCTGACAGGCTGTGAACTATGTCTACTTACAGAAGAGGATCAACTTCACGAATACGCAGGGTTTTTGAACTGTCCTCTCCGACCATGGAGCCAGCAAGAATGGGCCTGAGTGCTATATATGAGCTGAATGCTCACATTCAGAAAATTGTTAGAAATGGAAATGGACGTGGGATTCTTGCAATAGGTCCCACCGACCGTTTTAAAAGGGTTCCCAATGTAGCCTTACCCAGCAAAGATCTGGGCCTGAGTTTTGATTGGCTGTTTGACCACATGAAGCATCACAACTAAGCTGTCTGCACTGCACTTCTAGCAGGGAGGTTATGGCTAATGATGGGTGGTGAGAACGCTGACCTATCTTCCACTACCCTGACTCAAAGATACGAAGGCCAACTGTGCTTCCCCCTCTGACTGGCTGAGCTGAGATTATACGAGGAATTGACATATTCCTGCTCTTTAGTTAGAATTACAGACCATTCGGCCCAACTGTCTTGTGCAAGCCTCTTCTTGTCTTACTTTATTGCATCATAGCAGCATAACTTCCATTCATGTATTAATCTCGCTGCCTCTTAAATTGAGATAATCACTAAAGCAAGTGGGTGGGGGTAGGGTGTGCGGATAAAAGAACATCAGAACTGGGTGGGTGCAAACAACCTGTGTGCATGTTGTGGTTTCCAGGCAAGACGCTGCTTTGCAGTTAAGCTACTCACTTAATAATCTCACCAAGCTAAGATTCATTTTCTTTTGTGAAAATGAGAAGATTGGCACGTTTCATTGTTGACTTCCGCTACATTGCTAATTAAAGTATTAAACCTTGACCTACCTTACCAATAGTTACTATAAGCAATTTTAAAACTGTACAAGTGGTTCTGTGTTGATGCTATTGTAACACAGTTCTTGGGGTTACCTCAATGCGCAAAATGCCACCAACCTTCGAACAAAAATAGAAGTCTCCTGTCCCTAAAAATTCAAGAATCTAATTATCTCCTCACTGTCCATGTGCATAGATCAAGGAAGATTGCAGGTCAAGTTGAGAGAGTGGTCTTTAAAGCGTACAACACTTTAGGCTTTATTAATAGGGGCATACAGAACAAAAACAAGGAAGTTTTGTTAAACTTGGAAAGAAAACACTGGTTTGACCTCAACTGGAATTTTACGTCCAGTTCTGGGCTTCAATCTTCAGGAAGCAAGTGAAGGGATTAGAGGGAATGTAGATAAAGATTCACGAGAATGGTTCCAGGAACAAGGAACTCCAGTTATGCAGATAGACTGGAGTAGTAGGGACTGTTTTCCTTAGAGAAGGGAGGTTGAGGGGAGATTGAGAAGAGTTTTTCAAAATCAGGAGGGTTGTGGACAGAGTAGACAGGGAGAAACTGTCCCCCGGAAGGATCAAGAGCCAGAGAGCACAGATTGGCAAAAGAAGCCAAAACATTTTTGCATACCTAGTGGCATATAAGCAGAATTAGGCCACTCGGCCCATCGAGTCTGCTTCGCCATTCAATCATGGCTGATATTTCTCTTTTTCCCATTCTCCTGCCTTCTCCCCATGACCCCTGATCCCCTTATTGATCAAGAACCTATCTATCTCTGTCTTAAAGACATTCAGTGATTTGGCCTCCACAGCCTTCTGCGGCAAAGAGTTCCACAGATTCACCACCCTCTGGCTGAAGAAATTCCTCATCTCTGTTTTAAAGGATTGTCCCTTTAGTCTGAGATTGTGTCCTCTGGTTCTAGTTTTTCCTACAAGTGGAAACATCCTCTCCACATCCACTCTATTCCGGCCTCGCAATATCCTGTAAGTTTCAATAAGATCCACCCCCCCTCATCCTTCTAAAGTCCAACGAGTACAGACCCAGAGTCCTCAACCATTCCTCATATGACAAGCTGTTCATTCCAGGGATCATTCTTGTGATCCTCTGGACCCTTTCCAAGGCCAGCACATCTTTCCTTCGATACGGGGCCCAAAACTGCTCATAATACTCCAAATGGGATCTGACCAGAGCCTTATACAGCCTCAGAAGTACATCTCTGGTCTTGTATTCTAGCCCTCTCAACATGAATGCTAACATTGCATTTGCCTTCTTAACTGCTGACTGATCCTGCACGTTAACCTTAAGAGAATCGTGAACAAGGACTCCTAAGTCCCTTTGTGCTTCTGATTTCTTCAGCATTTCCCGATTTAGGAAATAGTCTATGCCGAAATTCCTCCTTCCAAAGTGCATAACCTCACACATTTCCACATTGTATTTCATCTGCCACTTCATTGCCCACTCTCCTAGCTTGTCCAAATCCTTCTGCAGCCCCCTTGCTTCCTCAATATTACCTGTCCCTCCACAGAACTTTGGATCATCTACAAACCTAGCAACAGAACATTCAGTTCCTTCTTCCAGATCATTAATGTATGTTGTGAAAAGTTGTGGTACCAGCATAGACCCCTGAGGCACACCATTAGTCACCGGCCGCTATCTTGAAAATGACTCCATTATCCCCACTCTCTGCCTACCCTTAACACCATGGGCTTTTAACAGTCTCCTAAGCGGCACCTTGTCAAAGGCCTTCTGGAAATCTGAATAAATCATGTCCATTGGTTCTCCTTTGTCTCAATTCCTTGTTACCTCCTCAAAGAACTCGAACAGATTTGTCAGACCCAACCTCCCTTTGACCAAGCCGTGCTGACTCAGTCCTAGTTTACCATGCACTTCCAAGTACAACAGACTCTAAAATTCTACCAATGGCCGAGTAAGGCTAACCGGTCTATAATTTCCCATCTTCTGCCTCCCTACCTTCTTTTTTTTAATAAACAATTTTATTGAGGTAGTTTTTGGCTTTATAAACAGTTACAGACATCATCAGAAAGAAAGCAAAAAAGGCAAAAGTGTGCAAACATCCACGTACTTTCAATACTTCCATCGTAACATATTGCACAAGCCCACTCCCCTCCCACCGGTACTACCCGCCATATTTTCCCTCCTACTCTACTCTACACCCCGCCCTCCCCCCCACCCCCCTGCTGACGCTCACTCTCCCGCAAAGAAGTCAATAAATGGTTGCCACCTACGGGTGAACCCCTGCACAGATCACCTCAAGGCAAACTTAATTTTTTCCATCCCCAGGAAACTCGACATGTCCGCAAGCCACCACTCAGTCTTCGGGGGCTTTGAGTCCCTCCACGCCAATAATATTCGTCGCCGGGATATCAGGGAAGCAAAGGCCAACACATCGGCCTCTTTCTCCCCCTGGACGCCCGGGTCTTCCGAAACCCCAAAAATTGCCACCCCTGGACTCATCACCACCCTTGTTTTTAGCACCTGGGACATGACGCCCGCAAATCCCTCCCAGTACCCCCTCAGCTTAGGGCATGCCCAAAACATGTGAACATGGTTCGCTGGTCCTCCCGCGTACCTAGCGCATTTGTCCTCTATCCCGAAAAAATTTGCTCATCCGAGCCACCGTCATATGGGCCCGGTGAACGACCTTAAATTGGATCAGCCCGAGCCTAGCACATGTCACGGTCGAATTGACCCTACTCAGGGCCTCGGCCCACAGCCCAGCCTCCATTTCCCCGCCTAGCTCCTCCTCCCATTTAAGTTTCAGTTCCTCTGTCTGGGACCCTTCCTCCCTAATGAGCACCTTATATATACCCGAGACTCTGTCCTCCTCTTCTTCCCTCCTAGAGACTATTCTGTCGAGGATCCCCATTGGCGGGAGGCGCGGGAAAGATGGGACCTGTCTACGAACAAAGTCCCGCAACTGTAGGTATCTAAAATCATTTCAACTTACCAACCCAAATTTCTCCTCCAAGCTCCTCAAACTCGCGAAGCTCCCTTCCAGGAACATATCACCCACCCTTCCCGCCCCTGCTCGCCGCCATACTCGGAACCCCCCATCCATACTGCCGGGGGCAAACCGATGGTTGTCGCAGATTGGCGCCCAGACAGACGCCCCCATCTCCCCCACATGCCTCCTCCACTGGCCCCATATCCGCAGGGTCGCCACCACTACCGGGCTGGTGGTGTACTTGGCCGGCGGCAGCGGTAGAGGAGCCGTGACCAGGGCTTCCAAGCTGGAGCCCCTGCACAAAGCCGCCTCCACCCGCTCCCAAATAGACCCCGTACCCACCACCCACTTCCTTATCATAGCGATGTTGGCCGCCCAGTAATAATTGACCAGACTCGGCAAAGCCAGCCCTCCCTCGCTGCGGTTCCTCTCCAACATCGCCTTCTTCACCCGCAGGGATTTTCCCGCCCAGACAAAGCTCATAATCAGCCCGTTAACTCTTTTGAAGAAGGACTGTGGGATAAAGATCGGGAGGCACTGAAAAATAAACAAAAATCGAGGGAGGATTGTCATCTTTACAGTCTGCACCCTCCCTGCCAGCGACAGCGGGAGTGCATCCCATCTCTGAAACTCTCCCTTCATTTGCTCCACCACCCTGGCCAAATTTAACTAATGCAGTATGCCCCAGTCTCGTGCCACCTGGATTCCCAAATACCGGAAATTTTCCTCAACCAGCCTAAACGGTAGCCCTCTCAATCTGTTCTCCTGGCCCCTTGCCTGGACCACAAACATTTCACTCTTTTTTTTTTTATAAATTTAGATTACCCAATTATTTTTTCTATTAAGGGACAATTTAGCGTGGCCAATCCACCTACTCTGCACATTTTTGGGTTGTGGGGGCGAAACCCACGCAGACACGGGGAGAATGTGCAAACTCCACACGGACAGTGACCCAGAGCCGGGATCGAACCTGGGACCTCAGCGCCGTGAGGCGTTTGTGCTAACCACTAGGCCACCGTGCTGCCCTACAAACATTTCACTCTTGACCGTATTTAATTTGTATCCTGAGAACTGGCCGAACTTCCTCAGCATTCCCAGTATAGTTCCCATCCCGGCCACTGGGTCTGACACATACAGGAGCAGGTCGTCTGCATAAAGAGAAACCCTGTGTTCAGCCCCGCCCCTCACCATCCCCTTCCAACCCTCTGCGGCTCTCAGCGCAATCGCCAGCGGCTCTATGGCCAGCGCAAACAGCAGCGGGGAGAGTGGGCAGCCCTGTCTGGTCCCTCGGTACAACCTAAAGTACTCCGACACTTCTCTGTTGGTCCTGACGCTGGCCCTCGGGGCCTGATATAATAATTTGATCCAATCCACCAATCCCTCCCCGAACCCAAACCGTCCGAGCACCTCCCATAGATAGTCCCACTCCACCCGGTCAAAGGCCTTCTCGGCGTCCATTGCCACCACTACCTCCACCTCTCTACCCGCCGGGGGCATCATTATCACATTGAGCAATCTCCTCAGATTGGCCGCCAGCTGCCTACCTTTCACGAACCCCGTTTGATCCTCCCCAATCACCTCCGGTACACAGTCCTCCATTCTACCTGCCAGTACCTTTGCCAGGAGCTTGGCGTCTACATTAATCAGGGAGATTGGCCTGTAGGACCCGCACGCCTCCGGGTCTTTACCCTGCTTCAATATCAGAGATATGGTGGCTTGTGACATTGTCGGCGGCAGGGTCCCTCTGTCCCTTGCCTCATTGAAAACCCTCGCCAAGACCGGGCCCACCAGCTCAGAGAACTTCCTATAAAACTCTACTGGGTATCCATCCGGCCCCGGGGACTTCCCCGACTGCATAGCCTTAAGGCCCCCCAATACCTCCTCCACTCTAATCGGGGCCCCCAGCTCTTCCACTCGCCCCCCACCAACTGTTGGGAATGTTAACCCGTCCATAAACCTTTTCATTCCCTCCGGTTCTTCCGGCGGCTCCGAAGTATACAGCTTACGATAGAAGTCCCGGAATACCCTATTCAATTCTGCCGGGTCCTCCACTTTGCGCCCCCCCTCGTCTCTCACTCTACCTATTTCCCTGGCCGCCTCCCTCCTCCTGAGTTGCTGCACTAACAGTCTGCTAGCCTTTTCCCCATGCTCGTACACCACTCCCCTCGCCTTCCTAAGCTGTTCCACGGCCCTGCTCGTGGATAGTGCCCCCAGTTCCGCCTGTAGTCTCTGCCTCTCCCCGAGTAAAACATCCCCCGGGGACTCCGCGTGCTCTTCATCTATCCGACCCATTTCCCTGACCAATCTATCCATCTCTGCCCGGTCTGCCTTGGCTCTGTGGGCCCCAATTGAAATCAGCTCCCCCCGCACTACTGCCTTTAGCGCCTCCCACAAGGTCGCCGCTGAGACCTCCCCCATGTCATTCACCTGCAGGTAATTTTTTATACATTTCCGAAGCCTCTCGCAGATCCCCTCCTCCGACAGCAGTCCCATATCTAGCCTCCATTGCGGGCGTTGATAGCTCGCTCCCCCAAACTGCAGGTCCACCCAATGCGGGGCATGGTCTGAAATGGCAATTGCTGAGTATTCCGTGTTCTTTACCTCCCCCATACAGTCCCTGCTTAGTACAAAGAAATCTATCCTGGAATATACTTTATGGACGTGCGAGTAAAACGAGTAGCCCCTTCCTGTTGGCTGTCTATCTCTCCAGGGGTCCACTGCCCCCATTTGCTCCATAAACCCTTTCAGCTCCCTTGCCATTGCTGAGAGTCTACCCATTCTGGGACACGACCGATCCAAAGTCGGGTTAAGGACCATGTTAAAGTCCCCTCCCATTATTAGCCTGCGAGAATCCAAGTCCGGGATCTTCCCCAGCACTCTTTTAATGAAGTCCACGTCATCCCAGTTCGGGGCATATATATTCACCAGCACCACTCTTCTCCCCTCCAGTCTTCCCCGTACCATCAGGTATCTGCCCCCCCTGTCTGCGGATATGCCCTCTGCCTTAAATTGCACGCGCTTGTTGATCATGATTGCCACCCCTCTGGACTTCGAGTCCAAGTCCGAGTGGAAGACCTGGCTAATCCAGCCCTTCCTTAGCCTGGTCTGGTCCGACACTTTCAGATGTGTCTCCTGCAACATAATTACTTCCGCCCTCAGGGCCCGCAAGTGCGCGAACACCCGCGCCCTCTTAACCGGCCCATTCAGTCCCTTGACGTTCCAGGTGATCAGCCTGGTCGGGGTGCACATCCCACCCCCCCCCACCCCGCTGGTCAGCCATAGCCTTTCTCGGGCCGGCCCCTGGCCCGTGCGTCACGCCATTCCTGGCCCGCCCTTTGGCTGCCTCCATCCTCAACCTCCTTTCCAGTGCCTATTTCAAGTCCCTCTCCCGTCAGCAGAACAACCCCCCCCTCCCCTAACCCCATCCCCCGATACCCCCACCCCTGCCATCTACTGGCTGTAACTTCCCCCCCCATCTGACTCCCTTGACTAGCCAATCTGCTAGCCCGGTGACTCAACACTCCGGCGCCTTCCTGTCCCATTCCCCTTGTTTCCCCGCCCTCCTCCCCACCCACTGGGGCAAGCCGGCTCCAGTGTCTTCCGCGAGCTGCACAAAAAGCACAAACCAGCCCAAACAGGAAAAAAAAAACACAGAAAAAAGAGAAAAAGCACATAAATGTCCATGAACAAAGGAAAGAGTCTCAAATGTTCCACTTGGCCCCTTTGGCCCAGCAAACCGTTGAGCAGCAGTCCAGGCACATTCGGCGTTCCTTCCCACACAAATCCTCGGGCCCTTTCGGGACCAGCCCCAGGTCCCTCACAAAATCCATCGCTTCTTCGGGCTCGGAGAAGTAGTGGTGTTGACCCTGGTGCGTGACCCATAGCCGAGCTGGGAACAGCAGACCAAACTTCACGTGCTTCTTGAACAGCACCTCCTTGACATTCTTAAAGGCTGCTCGCCGCCGAGCCACCTCCTGGATTAGGTCCTGATAAATGCGGAGAACACTGTTGTTCCACGTGCTGCTCCTGGCGCTCTTTGCCCACTGCACACCCGCTCCTTGTCCACGAACCTGTGGAACCTAATCACCATCAGGCGGGGGGGTGGGGGGGGGGGGGGGGGGGGGGGGGTCCGCCCGGCCGCCCCTGCCTTGCCTGCACTCTGTGTGCCCCCTCCAGCTCCAGCGGTCGCGGAAAGGCTTCGGCCCCCATCAGCTGCTTCAGCAGGTCTGCTACAAACGCTGCAGCATCAGCTCCCTCAGCCCATTCCGGGAGGCCGACCATCCTCAGATTGTTCCTGCGGACTCTATTCTCCAGCTCCTCCACTCTGTCCAGCAGTCTTCTCTGCCGCTCTTTCAGGCCGTCAACTTCTAGCGCTGCAACCGTTTGCGCATCCGCCTGCTCCTCCACTGCCTCTCCCAGCTCCTTAACCTTAACATCCTGGGCGTCCAGCCTCTGGTTCAGCTGATCCACCGCTTTCTGGATTGGGTCCAAGCTGTCCCGCTTCAGCGCTTCAAAACTGGACTTCATTACCTGGAGCATGTTATCCAGCTCCTGCTGGATTGCTGAGTCCAGGGTCCGTGTGTCCGCCATCTTAGGTCCCAGGTAATTTTCTTCAGGTCCTTGTCTCTGTCCCTTTTTCTCCTTCTTCTTCGGCCTTCTGGAATCCCGCTGTTCCATGTGCCGCAGCCCGCTCCTCAGCTATTCGCTGCCGCCTTCCTTCGCCCAGCTCCTTAAATTGTACCTCCTGGGCATCTGAAGTGGGTCCAAGCTGTCCCTCCTCAGCAACTCCAAACTGTTTTTCCGTGTCCTGGAGGAAGGAAGGTCCGTGGGTCTGCCATCTTACCCTTCAGGTCAGTTTCCTCCTTGCCTCCGTCTCTCTCTCTCTCTTTCTTCCTCTACCTGCTGGCCTCCCACGATTCCATCCGCTGCAGCCCGCTCTCCTCTTCTTTCACAGCAGCCTTTTTGCCGCCCCCGTGGTCCCGTTATCGCTCCCTACTAACACCCAAAAAGTCCTGCCACTAGTCCTATTCCACTGTCTTCCCTGCTAGGCTCCTTTTCCAATCAACTCTGACCAGCTCCTCCCTTATGTCTTTGTAGTTACCCCTATTTAATTGCTAAGCCCCGCCGGAGTGAGAGCCCGCCGAATGTGCAGCTCACTCGAACATCGCCGCCACCGGAAGTCTCCTCCCTCCCTTCTTCAACAGTGGTTTTACATTAGCCACTTTCCAGTCCTCTGGGACCCTTCCTGCCTCCATGATTCCTGAAAGATCACCACCAATGCCTCCACAATCGCCTCAGCAATCACGTTTAGGACCCTGGGGTGTAGTCCATCCAGCCCAGGTGACGTAGCCACCTTCAGACCTTTCAGTTTCCCCAGAAACTTCTCCTTAGTAATGGTCACTGCACTCACCTCTGCCCTCTGATTCTCCTGGAGCTCTGGCATCCAACTGGAGTCTTCCACCGTGAAGACTGATGCAAAGTAACTATTCAGTTAATCTGCCATTTCTTTGTTTCCTGTTATTACTTCTCCAGCCACATTTTCTAGTAGTCCAATATCTATTTGTGCCTCTCTCTTACCTTTTGTATATTGAAAAAAATTCTTCCCATCTTCCTTTATATTACTAGCTAACTTGCACTCATATTTCATCTTCTCCCCCATATTGCTTTTTAGTTGTCCTCTGCTCGCTTTTAAACGCTTCCCAATCTTCTAGCTTCCCACTAATCCTCGTCACTTTTTATGCTTTTTCTTTTGCTTTTATGCCGTCCTTGACATCCCTGGTTAGCCATGGATGCCTTGTTCTCCCCGTAGCATGTTTCCTCCTCCTTGGGATGAATTTCTGTCGTGCCTCCCTACTAACACCCAAAAACTCCTACCATTGCTGTTCCACTGTCTTCCCTGCTAGGCTCCTTTTCCAATCAACTCTGGCCAGCTCCTCCCTTATGTCTTTGTAGTTACCCTTATTTAATTGTAATACCATCTGATTGCAGCTTCTCCCTCTCAAACTGCAGGGTAAATTATATCATATTGTGGTCACTGCTCCCTAAGGGTTCTTTTACCTTAAGTTACCGAATCAAGTCTGCCTCATTACACATCACCAAATCCAGAATTGCCTGTTTCCTAGTAGGCTTTACCACAAGCTGCTCCATAAAACATCTCTTAGACATTCCACAAATTCCTTTCCTTGGGATCCACTACCAACCAGATTTTCCCAGTCCACCTGCATTATGAAGTCCCCTGCATGATTATTGTAATATTGCCTTTCTTACATGTCTTTTCTATCTCCTCATTTATTTTCTGCCCCACATCCTAACTACTGCTAGGGGGCCTGTACATAACTCTCATCAAGGTCTTTTTACCTTTGCAATTCCTCAACTCTATCCATAGAGATTCTATGCCTTCCAATCCTATATTGCTCCTTGCTATCGATTTAACTTCATTCCTTACTAACAATGCAACCCCGCCCCCTTTGCCCATCTGCCTGTTCTT
The DNA here is from genome assembly GCF_902713615.1 of Scyliorhinus canicula. NCBI lineage: Eukaryota > Metazoa > Chordata > Chondrichthyes > Carcharhiniformes > Scyliorhinidae > Scyliorhinus > Scyliorhinus canicula. The sequence continues at coordinate 28,792,776 of NC_052151.1, read as the reverse complement.
TCGATAGGACATATATCCTTGGACATTTAGATCCTAGCCCTGATCCCCTTGCAGCCACGTCTGTGTGATGCCCACAACATCGCACCGGTCAATTTCAATGTGCGCATCAAGCTCATTTACCTTGTTCCGTATACTGCGCGCATTTAGGTACAACACCCTCAATCCTCCATTGACCACCTCCCTTTTTACACTCTCCTCAGTCATTATACCCTGTACTGTGGCCCTTTTTGATTTTTGACTATGGTTTCTCTGACTTACACTTTCCCCCTTACTGCTTTTTGTTTCTGGCCCCGTTTTACTTCCCTCCGACTTCCTGCATCGGTTCCCAACCCCCGCCACAATACTTTAATCCCTCCCCAACAGCACTAGCAAACTCCCCCCCAGGACATTGGTTCCAGTCCTGCCCAGGTGCAGACTGTCTGGTTTGTACTGGTCCCACCTCCTCCAGAACTGGTTCCAATGCCCCACGAATTTCAATCCCTCCCTCTTGCACCCTCTCTCGAGCCACACATTCATCCCATCTATCCTGACATTCCTACTCTGACTAGATCGTGGCACTGGTAGCAATCCTGAGATTACTACCTTTGAGGTCCTACTTTTTAGTTTAACTCCTAACTCCCTGAATTCAGCTTGTAGGACCTCATCCCGTTTTTTACCAATATTGTTGGTGCCAGTGTGCACCACGACAGCCGCTCCCGCCAGTTCCCGCACTGCTGTCGCCATTTCCCGGACATCGCTCCCGCGAATTGCGGACACCGTGATGTGACCATCAATTCACTAGAGACACGATTGGAAGTAAACTGTGGTTTTAATAGTCTTACAACTGAGCCTGCCTGCGACCAGAGGAACTGAGAGCAGGCTTACGCCTGCAGCACTTTATACTTCCGGTAGTGGGAGAGGCCATGGGCGGAGCCACGGGCGGAGCCCTGTACAAGCTCCTCATCTCCCCCTATGGGCAGAGCCGCACAACAGCTCACAGACAGAGTCCACAAGGACATAATACAATGCAATGCAATACAGTGTGAATTACAATACAGTATGAATTCACCACATTCACCCCCTGTAAAAAAATCAAGTCCTGCGGGGGTGACGGGTCTATAAGTTGAGCCGGTCCGGTGGCCGAGTCGTCCTTTGGGATCAGCGGAACACCGTGGTTGCAGCCTCTTCGAGTGGCTGGGTGGTGACGATCGGTGTGGATATGAGGGTGGACTCCGGGGGTGTTTCAGTCCGAGCTTCATTCCTGACCGGTGCGACGGGCGAAGGGGGGCGCAGGAAACCTATAGGCGTGGGGGCGCCAAGCGTGGGCAGGGAACCTATAGGCGCGGGGGCGCAGGGCATGGGGGGTTGGGTGGGGTGTAGTGTGAGGGGTACCTCGGCGGTGGTGGTGGTGGTGGTGGATCCTGCAGGCGCCAGGTCCCGGAGGGAAACGGTGTCCTGACGGCCGTCGGGGTGTTCAATGAAAGCGTATTGGGGTTTTAAATGGAGTAGTAGCACTCTCTCTACTAGCGGGTCTGTTTTGTGTGTCCGGACGTGCTTCCGGAGGAGAAGCGGGCCCGGTGTCCTCAACCAGGATGGGAGTGAAGCCCCTGTGGTAGTGCCTCTAGAGAAAACAAATAGTCGTTCATGAGGGGTCTGGTTGGTGGCGGTGCACAGGAGGGACCTAATTGCATGGAGCGCGTCGGGGAGGACCTCCTGCCAATGGGAGGTCGGGTGATTCCTGGACCGGAGGTAAGTAGGACGATCTACCGGACCGTCGCATTCTCCCTCTCCACCTGCCCGTTCCCCCTGGTGTTGTAGCTGGTAGTTCTGCTCGAGGCGATGCCCTTGTCGAGCAGGTACTGACGCAGCTCATCGCTTGTGAAGGACGAACCCCTGTCGCTGTGTACGTAGCTGGGGAAACCGAACAGGGTGAAGACACTGTGCAGGGCTCCGATGACTGTGTGGGAGGTCATATCGGTGCACGGGATGGCAAAGGGGAAGCGGGAGAATTCATCGATGACATTCAGAAAGTACACATTTCGATTGGTCGAGGGGAGTGGCCCTTTGAAATCGATGCTGAGGCATTCAAAGGGCTGGGAAGCCTTTACCAGGTGGGCCTTGTCTGGTCTATAGAAGTGTGGTTTGCACTCCAGCAGATCGGGCAATCCCTGGTGATGGTTTTTATCGCCTCGGTGGAGAAAGGCAGATTTCGGGCTTTGACGTAATGGACGAGCCGGGTGACCCCCCGGGTGGCAGAGGCCATTGTGGATAGCCTTCAGGTGGTCGTCTTGCGCGCTGGCGCATGTGCCGCGGGACAGGGCATCTGGGGGCTCGTTGAGCTTCCCCGGTCGATATATGATATTGTAATTATAGGTGGAGAGTTCGATCCTCCACCGCAAGATTTTATCATTTTTAATTTTGTCCCTTTGCGAGTTGTCAAAAATGAAGGCAACCGATCTTTGGTCGGTGATGAGGGTAAACCTCCTACCTGCGAGGTAGTGCCTCCAGTGCCTTACGGCTTCCACAATGGCTTGAGCTTCCTTTTCGACTGAGGAGTGTCGAAGTTCCGAATCGGAGAGGGTTCGGGAGAAGGCGGCGACTGGTCTCCCTGCCTGGTTCAGAGTGGCAGCGAAAGCGACCTCTGAGGCATCGCTCTCCACTTGAAAGGGGACGGATTCATCCACCGCCCGCATGGCAGCTTTGGCGATGTCCTCCTTGATGCAGTTGAAGGCCTGGCGGGCCTCGGCTGACAGTGGGAAGAATGTGGCCTTAAATAGTGGCCGGGCTATGTCCGCATACTGGGGGACCCACTGGGCATAATAAGAGAAAAATCCCAGGCACATCTTGAGGGCCCTGGGACAATGAGGGAGAGGGAGTTGTAAGACCCTCTGTTTTCCATGACATAGCCGAGGATGGCTAGTCTGGTAGTGCGGAAAATGCATTTCTCCGTATTGTAGGTGAGGTTGAGTTTCTGGGCGGTTTGGAGAAATCGGTGGAGGTTGGCGTTGTGGTCCTGCTGATCATGGCTGCAGATAGTGACATTGTCCAAGTACGGAAATGTGGCCCGCAGCCCGTACTAGTCCACCATTCGGTCCATTGTTCGTTGGAACACCGAGACCCTATTCGTGACGGAGGAAATAGAAGAGGCGGCCATCTGCCTCGAACGCCGTGTAGTGGCGGTCCTCCGGGCGGATTGGGAGCTGGTGGTATGCAGACTTCAGATCCACTGTGGAGAATATGCGGTACTGGGCGATCTGATTAACCATGTCTGCAATTCTGGGGTGGGGGTACGCATCGAGGTGCGTGAACGGTTAATGGTTTGGCTGTAATCAACCACCATTCGGAACTTTTCCCTGGTCTTGGCGACCACCACCTGAGCTCTCCAGGGGCTGTTACTGGCCTCTATGACTCCCTCACGTAGGAGCCGCTGGACTTCGGCTCTAATAAATACCCTGTCCTGCAGGCGATACCGTCTGCTGCGAGTGGCTACGGGTTTGCAGTTCGCAGTGAGATTAGTGAAGAGTGGAGGGGGGTCGATTTTTAGTGTCGCTAGACTGCAGATAGTGAGTGGAGGTAGGGGTCCGCCGAAGCTGAGTGTGAGGCTCTTGAGATTACATTGGAAATCGAGCCCGAGTAAGAGTGGGCGCAGAGATCGGGGAGTACGTACAGCTGGAAATTAGAGTAGCTGGTGCCCTAAATCGTTAGGGTCGCGACGATGCGCCCTTGTATGTGGACTGAGTGTGAGCCCGAGGCGAGGGAGATAGTTTGCCGCGCAGGGAAGATAAGGAGCGAACAGCGTCTTACCAGGTCAGGATATACGAAGCTCTCGGTGCTCCCGGAGTCGAAGAAGCAGGGCGTCCTGTACCCGTTGATTTTAACGGACATCATCGAGCTCTGGAGGTGCTTCGGACGCGACTGGTCCAACGTGACTGCGTTGAGTTGCGGGTAGTCGGCGGCTCGATCAGCTGTGCTGGAGTGGCCCCGTGATGACTGTCTGTGCTTCGGACGTGACTGGTCCAACATGACTGCGTTGAGTTGCGGGTAGTCGGCGGCTCGATCAGCTGTGCTGGAGTGGCCCCGTGATGACTGTCCACTGAGGTCGTAGTCGTCGAGGTGAAGTTCGGTTGATGGCCAAGATGGCGGCCCCCGTTGATCGCAGGTGGCGGGTGATGAAGAGGATGGGGTCCAAGATGGCTGCCCCGTGGATCGCACGTGGCTGGCCGCGTGGAGGAGGATTGCCAAGATGGCGGCCCCCATGAGTCGCACATGTCGGGTGGAGGCGGAGTCGGCAGACACGCTGCAGCATTACCGTGTCTGCGGGCCTGTGAGTTTGAGAGGCAAGTGCTCTGGACTGCGGGGGAGTTAGAAAGTTTCGATTTTGCCAGGCATACTCGGGCATAGTGTCCTTTGTGACCGCAGGTGCTGCAGGTCGCGTTGCGGGCCGGGCAGTGCTGCCGTGGGTGTTGGGGCTGGCCACAAAAATGGCACACTGGCGCTCCATAGTGGGTGGGTGGCCGTACGGCGCAGGCCTGGGGCTGTCGCTGGTCGGGGGCCCACGATGGGGTCGCTTGGTCCGCGGGGAATTAGTTCAAACTGCGGAACGCGACCTCCATAGTCGTAGCTAACTCTACCGTGTCCTCCAAGTTCTGGGCCTCTTTTTCAAGTAATCGCTGGCGCACATAGTTAGACCTGAGCCCTGCAACGTATACATCACGTACAGCGAGTTCCATATGCTGGGAGGCTGTTACAGCCTGAAAATTGCAGTCCCGAGCAAGGGCTTTTAAATCGCGCAGAAAGTCCTCTAGCGACTGTGGGGCGCTGGCGACGGGTCGTGAAAATGTGCCTCGCGTAGACCTCGTTAATCGGCTGCACGTACAATCAGTCGAGCATAGCCAGGGCCTCAGTATATGAGGTGGTACAATTGAGTTGCGTAGAGATACGATGGTCACCCGTGCATGCAGTAGGCTGAGTTTCTGCTCCTCTGTAGTCTCGGATGTGCTTCATTAAGCCAGGTAGGCCTTGAAACATTGAAGCCAGTGTAGGAAGATTTCCTTCACCTCTGCAGCCTGTGGGTCGAGTTCTAGCCGATCAGGTTTGAGGGCTGATTCCATAGTAGTTTTCTTCAAGTTTTCTAAGACTATTAAATTGATGTGACCATCAATTCACTAGAGACACGATTGGAAGTAAACTGTGGTTTTAATAGTCTTACAACTGAGCCTGCCTGCGACCAGAGGAACTGAGAGCAGGCTTACGGCTGCAGCACTTTACACTTCCGGTAGTGGGAGGGGCCATGGGCAGAGCCATGGGCGGAGCCAAGGGCGGAGCCCTGTACAAGCTCCTCATCTCCCACTGTGGGCAGAGCTGCGCAACGGCTCACATACAGAGCCCACAAGGAAATAATACAATGCAATGCAATACAGTGTGAATTACAATACAGTATGAATTCACCACACACCGCTCCCGTGATTCCCGGCTGCTCCTAGGGTTCCTGTAGAAGTAAGTGCCCAAGAGACACTGGGCCCGAAATCCACCCCGCGCCCAATTTAAACTCTTACCGGTCGCTAGGCTCCTCCCTCCGGACACTGCTCCCACGATTCCCAGCTGCTCCATGGTTCCTGTGGAGGTAAGTTCCCGAGAGACTTCTACCAATGTCGTCAAGGACAAATACATCGACAACTGATGGATTGGTGAGAGTGAAGCCAAATAGGTTTTTTTCTCTTTTTGGCTTTCTCATCACCTGGCACAGGCCCAATCAGCCAGTCCTTCAGGACTGAGTAACAAATGGTGTTACCGAGCCACTCTTGTGCAAGCTTGGTACATAGGTTAAATCTACCTCCTGGAAATAATGATGTGGACATTCCCCGTGTAGCATGGGGCAGTCGTTGCCTATCATCCCAATCACACCTTGATGCCTGGACACTGTGCCTGAACACTGCGGGAGTTAACCCACACACACAACAGCTAACATCCGAACACCCAGGGGATGGGACACAGCTCCGGGGACATGTCCATGGCCAGAAGGTGGGTGAGACCCATGGGGAGTGGGATGGTGGGGGGAGAGGGGGGGGGGGGGAGGAATGAGGGGGGAATGCCTGGAGAGACGGGCCAAGGATTCGAAGGGCGTCCTGCATTGCGGAAGAAAGTGATAGAGGCACCATACTAGATTGCACAGAGGTTTTAATGTGCTTTAAACAATTCCCCATGCTCCCGATAGTGCTGCCCCTCCACCAACCCCAGCTCCTACACCCCGACCGACCATGACATTGGTACCTTTAGTGAAGGTGTCCACCCCTCAGTGATCCTCGATGTGCTTGGCCCTCCCAGTTCTACACTACGTGTAGGTGTGTCCCCAGGATGCACATCTGAGGTGAAGGCAGCCAGCTGTTTACCACGTCCTGTGGCCTTTAATGCTCCTGACGGCGTCCTCTGGGGGCTCTGAGGCTGTAGGGCCCTGGCCCATTTGTCGGCGGCACTGAGCCCGAGACACGGCCTCTTCAGAGGGGTGGAACTTGGGGGAGCTGGTAGCCACCGTTGCCACTCCATGGGACGGGTCTGGGTTGCCACCCAGAGTCCCTGCCTCCTGCTCGGTGCCCATAGGGCCCTGGGGTTCACCTTGGGATGGAAGGACAGCTGGTACTGCTAGCCCTGGTGTTCCCCATGGTCCGCATGCCCTCAGCAATGCTCCTCAGTGACTTGGACATGCGCTGCAGCACCTTGGCAAAGCCCACCTGTGACGGACAAGCTCTGCAGCTTCTCGGCCATGACCATCTGAGAGTGGGACATGTCTCACAGAACCTCATCAAGGTCAGCTTGGCACTGGTTCACATTCCCCAGCAAGGCGGACATTCTGCTGAGACCCTCAGCCATGGCCGCCACCAACGGCGTGAAACCTTGGACACATTCACTAAAGGTGCCAATGTCGTGTGCCAGGCTCCCCACTGCAGTCACCACCCTAGCAGTGTAGGCCTCGGTACCACACATTACCGGTTCCTGCCTCTAGCTGATGTGCATCATCAGCAGTGTGGTGTTTATCAGATTGTGCCCCAGAAGCCTGACCACTAACATTTCCCACCGAGTTGTAGGTACCTGCGCTGGTGGATGATGTGGATTACAGCAGTGACGTGACTATTACGATGGTATCCTCGGAGTTCTCCTCCGAACTGGTCTCCTGGGAGGCTGGAGAAGGGGCCATTCAGGATGGGCCAGCGCCGTCGGCTGGAGGATCTATGGGAGAATGGACATGTGGTCAGTGGGAGGGGTGTGTTAGTCAATAAGGCAATAACAACTCATGTTTGACTGGTCCTCCGGGTGGAGCATGGTGGTTCCTCACCTCTGCAGCATCCGCCAGTCTCCGCGTTGGTGATTGCGCTGTCCTCTGCCACACCGGTTACCTCCAGGGCAGGCTCCTCGAAGGTGATGAGGATTCTGATGTCCAGCACACCACCGCCAGTCTGGGCCCTCTTGCAGTGATTGTGGGAGAGCTTTTCCTGAGGAGATGCAGAGGGGGCATCATTAGCCACGCACATAGCTCACAATGGTGGGAGGGGGTGGGGTGTGAAGGAAGTGTTGGGGGGGTTGAAGGGGGAGGGATAGTTGGGGGTCACATGGAGATTTGGGGGGGTGGATGCTCACTTCTGCCAGAAAGGTCTTGGGGAGTGTGTGTGTGTGTGTGTGTGTGTGTGGGGGGGGGGGGGGGGGGGGGGGGGGGGGTGTTACTCACTCACGCTGCCCAGTGTAGGTCATTGAATGTTTGCCTCCACAGGAGGCCAGTCCTCCTGGTCACACCCTTGGCGCTTACCCGTCGCCACTTCATCCCAGTCAGCACTGGCAGCCCACTGTTGACCCTCCTGGACCCTCAGGGGAATGAATCCCTTCTGGCCTCCTCTGGCATCTAGCAGCCTCCCCAGGTCAATGTCCCCGAATCTTGGGGCTATTCTGGGCGCCATTGTTGCGAGCTGGCTGGGGTTGGCTGAGCAAGAAATGTTTAAGTGTTGCTCCACCTCATTAATGGGTGGGCTGACGAGCGCGGTGCTGCCGAGTCAGCTGGCGAGCCTTCATTTGCGGTCAAAAGCCCGTGAGGCCTCGTTAAGTGGACTAATTAACGTTGAATAGTGTGGGCTGGCTGAGTGCCGGGAAGCTCGCGGAAACTCCCGCTCGCTACAACACTTACAAACCTTTCCGGAGAATCACGCCCCAAGTGTTTAGCTGCAAGAGGGTCCCAGCACTAGTGTTATTCCAGGGGGCAAGTGAATCTATTTGCAGATAAGGCAGTTCATTGCAAAGTGTCTGAAAATACTCTGCAGAGTTTTTATGGGTGTTGTAGTTTCTCTATTTGGCAGGAAATATTACACCCTCACAATTGTAGGTGCCCTGACCACACAGGTATGGAGGAAATAGCTGCAGTACCTCCAGGTCTGCAGCACGGCAGGGAGATGGAACAGAGACTAAGGAGAGATCAGCTCTGCATGTTGTCCTCTGCCAACTTTGAAATAGATTCCTCCAAGCTCCATAACAGAGACAATGGCTATCTTGAAGGCCAAGTAATGCATCCAAACCTTGGTGTGCATGCCTATCATCATTCTTCTGTCTGCCATTTCAAGTTCCTCATCGGAGTGCCCTATACCACAACTCGTCTGCGACCTTTGTTCTCTGATACAAAAACCACCCTTTACACTTGGCCTGGCTGTATCCCATTCATGCCCAGTGATTCATCCGACGCTGACCCATACTCTACATTAGCCTTTAGAGTACATATAGTGCCAGTATCTGCATGAGGAGCTGCAAGCAAGTGCCTCTTCATTAGTACAGTGCTGTTGCCCTCTCTCCCTTCCTTCTGGGGTTGTTGTGGTCAGGCAGACTGCAGTTCTTCAGTTTAAAAACAAGAAAGGGATGCGTCAGCACATACTGTTCGGCTTTCTGGTGAGTGCAGAGGGAGCCAGCAGCAGCATCAGATTTATGTGCTGTCTACTGCCACTGGAATTGTGACCTCGCTACCTGAAAAATAGCAAACACCCATTTTTAGCTCTTCTTCTCTTGAGCTTATCATTTAAAATTGCCGTTAACAACTTTTTCCTATTACAAGCATTGAGCAGTTTATATGATCAAAAATATTCTGACAATATTATAACACTAATTAAACTTTGAAATAGATTTCTTAAAAATCCTTCAAGAGAATCTGAGCATAGTGGCATTGAAAAGGCAGACTTTGATTTAATCGGTATTGCTCATTTCCCTCAACATTTTTTTCTCTCAAAATTTTTACCTATGTAGGAACACTAGAGGCAGTAGCAGAGGAATGTGAATCCCACTAGAGTTTGGCAGATGACAAACACACACCCAAGGTAAAAATAACTATTATATTATTTTAATTAGCGATTATTTGTCAAACCATGGCAAAGTGCCATGCTTCTCACTACGTGTGGGGTGAGGCGGCAGGCCGAGTCTGATCAGCCCAAGCAGAGGTCAAATCCCATCCTATTGGCATTAATTTGATCCATATGCTGGCCATTTAGCCAAATGATCTAAATCCTGGTTGGATTATTGCTCTGTATTTTACATATTATGTCATCTGTAATTCACTTAGAAATACACCATTATGAGGAGCGACTTACTTACTGACCGCCTGCTTTTGTCCGAAATAACTGGTATAGTAAATGGGGTGAATTATAATTGTCGAGAATGGATTAAGTTGTGGGCATTAGATTAAGGTAATCAGGTGACATAGTTGAAGGTATGATATGACAGAAATCACAAAATTGCCTTGGAAACAATATGGCACAAAGGTATCATCATAATTTAATCCTTTAAAATAGCTAAAGTTGTCTTTATTCTTTAGACTATTTGCAATGCTAGATAATAATACTTGATCCAGGTTATCAATAAGATTTAATTCCTACTATTGTTTATATTTTTAGAAAGGGAACATGAGAAAACCCCCTTTAATTAGTTTGTTATTTTTAGAATTCTAAAGGTGAGAACAATAGCAGTGAAATGCGATCCACGGCTCGTCTGTTACCAAGAACAAATCTTGCTGGAGCACAATGTGCTGTAGTGATGGCAATGGATGTAATCTTTTGACACTTGTGTAGGTCTGAAACACAAAGCAATGCAATGTTAGAAAAGGTTTCTTAGTTATTACCTTGGAAATTGTTTGGCATTCTTGTATCTAACCATTAATAATTTTATCTTGAATAATTCAAACCCCTCAATACATTGGGCTGGATTCTCCGCCGGCGGGATGCTCCATTTTGCTGGCAGCTCGGGGGTTTCCTGATGGCGTGGGGCAGCCCCACAATGGGAAACCCCATTGATCGGCGGGCGTAACGGAGCATCCCGGCGGGGTGGAACAGAAATGTGGCGCGGCGGGGTGGAGAATCTAGCCCATTCTTTTTACTTTCATAGGAACGTAGGAACAGGAGTAGGCCATTCAGCCCCTCAAGTCTGTCCTGCCATTTAATGAGATCTTGACTCATCTGTGACCTAACTCCGTATACCTGCCTTTGACCCATGTCCCTTAATATCAACGCTTAACAAAATATCTTTCCTTCCTTCTAAATATGTATCTATTGAAGGGTGAGAAAAATGGTGGGATCACCACTGAATTTAGGACTGGGGTGGAAGGAAAATTGAAGGATAGAATTCTTTACATGTAAATTGTAATTAGAATATGGAATGTATTACTATTCAAATGACTTTTGAAACTAAGTTGATCACAACATTTAGGAGGAATGATGGGCGCGATTCTCCCAAAACGGGAGAAATCATAAGGCTGGCGTCAAACCGGGGCGGGTTTGACGCCAGCGCGCCCCTTCCCGACCGGGAACCGATTCTGGTCCCCGGTCGGGGCTAGCAGCCCGACGCCGCAAGCTCCGGCATCACGGGCTTAACGAATTTCGTTAAGCCCGCTTGCCGGAGTTAGCGCCGGCTGACGCGTCATATGACGTCAGCCGCGCATGCGCGGATTGGAAGACTCCAACCCGCGCATGCGCGGATGACGTCATCGCGTATTTGCGCGAAACCCGCGCATGCGCGGGCCGGGATGCCCCTCAGCCGCCCCGCGAATGGATACTGCGGGGCGGCGGAAGGACAAATAGTGCGCGGGCATCGGGCCCGCTGCCCGCGATCGGTGCCCACCGATCGCGGGCCCATGGCACCCTTGGCACGGCCGTGGTACTGCCGTGCCAATCGGTGCCATGGTTATAAAAAGCGAGTTGTTCCCGCCGTTTTTACGAACGGCCAGATCAGGTGTGTTTGCCGTTCGTAAAAACAGCGTAAAGGGCTGGGACTTCGGCCCATCGAACAGCTGTGAATCGCTGCCGGCCGTAAAAAAACGGCGGCAGCGATTCGTGTCGGGAGTTGGGTGGGGGGGGGGGAGAATAGCGGGAGGGCGGGAAAAATGTCGGGAAGGCCCTCCCGCTATTCTCCGACCCGTCGTGGGGGGCGGAGAATCGGGCCCGATATTCTTCAAACTCTTGAAGAAAATTATGGCAGGGTACAGATTACATATTTGGAGCAGGTGCTAAACCATCCTAAAAGATTTGAAAGTAAATTTTATTATTAGACTGCAATTCGGTTCACTTTTAGTAATATTATATAACAGGAGTTTAGAGTTACAGCAAAGCAGGAGGCAGAGCAGTTACCGTCTTGGGCAGTTTTGTTGAGAAAAAATATCCCAGACTTTCCTCTATAATACAAAAAAGCTTCCTATAAATGCAACTGAAATCAGTTTCCTGTCAATGCAGCACTGAAAATACATTGAAAATAAGACTTGAAATGTCATTACAATCATCCTACATCGAGCTTCAAAGCTAACCCTTATGAAAACTTTTTTTCGTAACTAATAGGCCATGAATATGTTTCGTGCGGCTGACATCTGGGATTATTACACTTCACAACTATTGTGAAATGATGCTTTAAGTACAGATTACATTACACCATACCCATTGAACTGATTCTGTGTTAAACTCATCAGCATGTTCCGCAGAGTTAAAATAGGTTTGATCCATTGTTCAGTATTTTGTGATAATTAGTTACAGCAAGACAGAATAAAACAAGGGTACTACAGTGTGCAGAATGGAATGATTAAGTCATGTATCATAATCGAAGCAACTTTTCTGCTTATACAGTGAAGAGATGTTTCTACATTGTGTATATTTTAAGCTATTGATGCTTGGATTCATAGAGTATCAGTGCAGTTTGTTGCAGGTATCTAATTGCTGGCCTCTGATTATATGTCTGCAGCCTTGCCACCACCCTTGGAATAGGTAATAACATTATTGTTCTATGTGGTTTACAAATGGTGTGTCATTAACTTAATTATAAAATTTGGTTCGTAGTCAATGAATTGGAATTTAACAGACGGACAATCTTCACTGCCACAGATCCACAACTGTACTCGGTACCCATGGGAGATCAGCTAGTTTAAATTGATGGCATGACGGCGGTTATTGAAACTTTTAAGAAGAAGAATTTTTAGAAAATTCAAAACACCTAATAAATGGTGAGGAAAACTCAATCTGGATCTATTGACATTATAATTAACTTTGTAAGTCTAATTTACTGATTATAAACAAAAAACAAATTCCAATATAATGTTAATGTAACTTGCAAGGAAACAATTGTTCAACCACGATTGTAAAATATTATGGAACATTGTATGACAGGGGACAGACTCTGAACAATGGCCCCGTAACAATGGCCTGAATATGATGTGAACAAGTCAAAAGGTTTTACAAAAGGGTTTGACAAATTTATCAAGAGTTCTTTGAGGATGCAACTCGTAGGTTCAGTAAAAGAGACCATCAGTGTGGTGGGTTTCAGAAAAGCATTTGATAAGGTGCCACACAAAGTGCTCACAAACTGGGCTCATGCAGTTGGGGTAATGTATTAACAGAGATAGAAGATTAGTTAACGAACAGGAAGCAGAGAGTGGGATAAATGGGGCATTTTCGAGTTGTCAGGGTGTGACTTATGGAGTGTCGCAAGGATCAGTGTTGGATCCACAGCTATTTAAAATTAAAGTAATGGCTTAGACATAGAGACATCTAGGTTTGCTGGCATTACGTAGCTCGGTGGGAATGCAAGCTGTGAGGAGGACACAAAGCGACTTCAAAGAGATAGAGACAGGTTAAATGAGTAGGCAACAAAATAGTAGATGGAGTATGATGTGGGGAACATTTTCACGTCGGTTGTAAGAATAGAAAAGCAGAATTTTTTTAAAAAGGTGTGAAACTTAGAAAATATTGATGTTCAGATTAACTTGGGTGTACTCGTACAGGAGACACAGCAAGTACAACAAGTAACTCGGAAAGGGGATTAGAGCACAAGAATAAAGAAATCTTGCTACATTTGTAAGGGTTAGGGTTAGACAACACCTAGAATATTGTGTGCAATTTTGGTCTCCATATTTAAAGAACTTGCATTGGAGGCAGGAAAGATCCATTAGGTGGGTCCCTGATTTGAGAGGGTTGTTCCATGATGGGAAACTGAGTAAATTAGGTCTGTATTCTCTGGAGGGTAGAAGAATGAAGCAATCTCATTGGAACATTCAATATTATGGAGGGGCTTGACAGGGCGAAAGGGTATTTAGACATTGGCTGGGGATTCTCTGTTCTGGAGTTGAAGTGCATTCGCCAGCGGAGACAAATTGTGATTGTGTCCCACTGACGCTAGAGGCATTACCGGGTGGGATTCTAATGGCTTGTCTATACAAATATATGCATGGCTCTGAATATGTAGGTTTCCCTGCATTTACTGGGATGGGGCTGCCATTTTGAATGGGCACCCCGAGCCCAGAGTCCAGTGACAGGCCTACTCTACTTCACAACCAAATGTTAACCCTCCTCTGAGGGAGAATCCCCAACCCCTCATCAAGGGGGAGCATCCTTCCCCCACCATAGGAATAATGGGTCACCCCCCCCCCATCCCCCCACGCCACACACGCACCCAACTCCCTCAGCAATCCGACCTTCAGTTCCCCTCTTTAGTCCCCTTTCCCAGCATTATCGATGGTGTACTTTCTCCTGGCACCATAGCACTAACACCCAGGCAGTGACTCCATAACTTGATGCGATGGGCCCCGAGTGTTAAGTGCTTTCTGCAGTAAGAAAAGAGGAAGTGTACCACTCAGCTGCTTTGAAGTGGTCAGCAGCCGTCAATCACAACAGCAACGTTCATAAATATTGTGGTTAGGATCAATGGATGGTACTTCAGGTGAATTCCGACGTGAAGGGAAAGATAAATAAACAAACCTCCTGGCAACTGTGTTTGAACTATTCAGCTGTCAATCAAAGGCTAGTTAACTTTCTTTTTCTGGCCACAGCCATCAGCAGTCTGACTGAGGATGGGAGTCTACAAATGCATGCAGGAGTTATAGAGGAAGAAGCCATCGGACGTGATGTGAATCTTGCTGCGGGTCCGCTGCTGGCTATTCTGCCAGCTCTTGGCTTTGCACCAGACTCCCCTGCCTACCAGACTCGACAAGGCTCGCAGACTGGGCTACAAGGCCAAACAAGGTTATGTGATATATCGTGTGCGAGTCCATCATGTTGGCCACAAAGGTCCTGTTCCCAAGGATGCAACCTACGGTAAACCAGGGCAGCATGGTTTCAATAAGCTGAAGTTTGCACAAAGCCTTCAAACAGTTGCTGAGGAGTGAGCTGGTCTTCATTGTGGAGGACTGAGTTGGTGAAGATGCCACCTACAAGTTCTTCAAGGTTATTTTCGTCGACCCAGGCCACAAAGCTATCTGTCGCAACCCCAACACCCAATGGATTATAAAACTCATGCACCTGCACAGGGAGATGAGTGGCCTGACATCTGCTGGCAGGAAGAGCTGCGGTTTGGAAAAGGGTCATAAATTCCATTTACTATTGGAGGCTCTCATCATGCTGCACAGAGAAGACGCAATACACAGCAGCTCCGTGCTCCGGTTAATGTGCAGTATCTGTATATTTTACTTTGGTAAATAAATTGTTTTGAGGATTCTCCTGCAAAAAACAAATCAAGGGCAAATTAAAGGTACTGCACTAAAATTGAATGAATGCTTGTCATTTGGAAGGATCTCGGGGGATTTCAAGCCTTTACATGTGCTGTGGGCTCCCTAGGAAAGTTCAGACACTTCAAAAAGCAGCAGTTTCAAAAGCATAGAGTTGAAGGAGCAGATGTGAGGAAAGGGAACATGTTCCTGGCTTGATTCTTCACTAAACTGTCTGGTCTTCTCATCAGCTGTCAGGCAGAGCAGTTCAGGGTGAGAAGGCCATTTCAAAGTTTAAACAGGTGAGACTAGGGTGAAGATTTTGATCAAAGATCACAGTGCCAAAAGTGGTCTTCAGGCTGCCCAGGGCAATCTGCGACATGGGGAGGGGTAGGTCCAGGGGTCAACCCTTACCCACAGCCCGAGCCTGCCCAGCCCCCAGGACCCTCAGGGATTCTCCCTCTTCAGCCTGGTAGTGACAGATTGGTACATGAGCAATGAGTTAACCCCTTGACCCCACCCGGTGTCCATCATGCCAGGACTGCGCTTGGCAAAACTCACATTAAATCCCTTGTGGTAGAGCTCCCGCAGTGGGGTCAGGGCATACTGGGGGAGGGGGAGATTCAGGCTTACAGCCCTTTATTTGCATTCAAATCAATTGTTTGTAAGAAGCCCTCTACGGCCAGTTGGGTGGGAGTGGAGACGCGTTTAGTCACATGCGCCAATCTAGTTTTTGGCCCAACGTGAGATTCTCGGCCCGGTCTGAATTCCCAATCTTAGCGGCGGGGAATGGCGAATACCGCCCATAGTTTTCCCTGAGATGAGGAGAAATTTCTTCACTCAAAGGGTTGTGAATGTATCATCATTGAATATATTTAAGGATGAGACAGAAAGATATTTGGTTTCTCAGAGCATCAACGGATATGGGAACTGGGTGGGAAAGTGGAGTTGAAGCCCAAGATCAGCCTTGATAACACTGAATGGAAAGCAGGTTTAATGGGGCTGTGTGGTCTTCTTATGACCACTTGACATTGTTTGGGAGCAGGTCTGTTCACTTAGGCATGCCTTCAATATTGCAGCATATTGCAAGCTGCGCTGCAGAGTTTGACCCCAATGTAATTTTAGTAGTAACGTGTACCTCAGTCTCACTACAGTGCAGTATCTGGCGGATAAGATACTGAGAATATAAAAGTGATTCTGGTGGTGCTGAAGTTAAAAACAGGCTAGCAACCAATGTGAATCTTGATAGGTGCCGAGAGAATTCACATATGAATTAAAGGCATCTTTCAGCAGGGAAATGATAATGGTCTCAATCTAACAGAATAAATTGTAATTGTCATTTTGGGTGTGATTGTTCGGGCGTTGCTCGACGGTTGTGTTGGCGAGATGGCAACCCCACGAGCTTCTCGCCATTCCTGACCCCCTCCCACCCAACTCCCTCAGCACCTTCAGATCCCCACTTCAGTCCCCTCCCACAGCATTGCCAATGGTACCACAGCACTAACAGCCTGGCAGTGACTCACTAGCCTGGTCCGATGGGCCCCGAGTGCTTTCTGCGGTCAGCACAGAAGGGAGAAGAATGGCAGCACGCAGACCAGCCCTCGCTTCAGTGATGCTGACCTGGACAGGCTATTGGATGCGGTGGATGCGAGACGGGCCACCCTGTTCCCCCGATGGGGTCGGAGGCCCAGCCACCCGGCCAACAATGCTGCCTGAGAGGTACTGGCAGCTGGAGTGAGTGCAGGCAGCTTGTACCAGAGGACCAGCATCCAGTGTCGGAAGAAAACCAACAAGCTGCAAGGGCAAGCCACCACCTCTCTCCTGGCATCAGTTCCACCTGCCACCCCTCAAATTTCTAAACGCATCCCACCAATTGTTCGCTGACACCTCACACCCTCCCCACATCGATCTCCCTCCTTGTTCGTCAAGACCTCCTGGTGCCCAGCAACATGATCCTTTCATGTTCAGGTCCGCTGCCCTTCACATAGACCCCTCGATCCATCAAACGTGTGGCTCACAATGCCCTGTCTCTGTCCCCCCTGCAGAAGCCCAAAACAAGGTGGAATGAGATATGATGGGGGGGGGGGGGGGGGGGGGGGGGGGGAAGGGGGAAGTGTACCCAATATTAGAGTCCTCATCTGATATGAGGAAAGGGATCTCAAAGTTGCGGCTGCAACGGAGGACAGAGCAGTCACTGACTGCATGGTTGATGTGCATTACAGAGGTGAAGATCCACTGCCCTTTCACCCAGATGACCTGCATCAGGTGAGTTGTTCAAGACAGACAAAATTAAGCTTTGCTCTCACTGGCCGCATGTTCCTTCTCTTGCAGCGTCTCCACTCGATGGAGCTGGGCCATTGTGGCTGGCTTCATTGGGTGGCCCTTCCCCTGACCGAAGGGGCCGCTCTGAGGAGACCACCATCGATACGCCACAGCTTCCATCTGCAACTTCTCCCAGCACAGAGATGCACACCTCAGTGGCCAAAATTAGTGTCCAGACTTCTGGGGCACAATCTGTGTGAGCACCACACAGATGCTGATGCACATCAGGTGGAGAGAGGAACATCCGGAGGAGTCGGCAGTCGGAGGGCTGCAGAACCCCAGGACTCAGCTGAGTCGCAGTCAGATGCCAAGCTTCAGGTCATGCTATCCTAGAGCTCATGCAGTCGCTAGTGCGCAGTTGTGTGATTCAGAGGGGGACGTCAGCGACACATCAGTGAGTCCATAGTCGATTGGAGGAGTCTCAAAGGCCAAAGGTGCAGGAGGTGGCACCAGCACTGAGTGGCACCGAGGCCAACACTTCTGTGGGTGGAAACCGCAGTGGAAAGTCCAGTGCACGACATCTGAGCCAAGAGTGCTGGTGTCCAAGGCATGGCTCAGTCAGTGATGACCATGGCTGTGCACCTTACAGCATGTCCCAGTCACTGAGGGCCCAGACGCATTGCCAGGCACTGCAGAGAATGCCCCAGTCACTGAGGGCCCAGACGCATTGCCAGGCACTGCAGAGCGTGCCCCAGTCACTGAGGGCCCAGACGCATTGCCAGGCACTGCAGAGCGTGCCCCAGTCACTGAGGGCCCAGACACATTGCCAGGCACTGCAGAGCATGCCCCAGTCACTGAGGGCCCAGATGCATTGCCAGGCACTGCAGAGCGTGCCCCAATCACTGAGGGCCCAGACACATTGCCAGGCACTGCAGAGCATGCCCCAGTCACTGAGGGCCCAGATGCATTGCCAGGCACTGCAGAGCGTGCCCCAATCACTGAGGGCCCAGACACATTGCCAGGCACTGCAGAGCGTGCCCCAGTCACTGAGGGCCCAGACGCATTGCCAGGCACTGCAGAGCGTGCCCCAGTCACTGAGGGCCCAGACGCATTGCCAGGCACTGCAGAGCGTGCCCCAGTCACTGAGGGCCCAGACGCATTGCCAGGCACTGCAGAGCGTGCCCCAGTCACTGAGGGCCCAGACACATTGCCAGGCACTGCAGAGCATGTCCCAGTCACTGAGGGCCCAGATGCATTGCCAGGCACTGCAGAGCGTGCCCCAGTCACTGAGGGCCCAGACGCATTGCCAGGCACTGCAGAGCATGCCCCAGTCACTGAGGGCCCAGACGCATTGCCAGGCACTGCAGCGCATGCCCCAGTCACTGAGGGCCCAGATGCATTGCCAGGCACTGCAGAGCATGCCCCAGTCACCGAGGGCCCAGGCGCATTGCCAGGCACTGCAGAGCATGTCCCAGTCACTGAGGGCCCAGACGCATCGCCAGGCACTGCAGAGCATGCCCCAGTCACTGAGGGCCCAGACGCATTGCCAGGCACAGCAGAGCATGTCCCAGTCACTGAGGGCCCAGGTGCATTGCCAGGCACTGCAGAGCGTGCCCCAGTCACTGAGGGCCCAGACGCATTGCCAGGCACTGCAGAGCATGTCCCAGTCACTGAGGGCCCAGATGCATTGCCAGGCACTGCAGAGCGTGCCCCAGTCACTGAGGGCCCAGACGCATTGCCAGGCACTGCAGAGCGTGCCCCAGTCACTGAGGGCCCAGATGCATTGCCAGGCACTGCAGAGCGTGCCCCAGTCACTGAGGGCCCAGACGCATTGCCAGGCACTGCAGAGCGTGCCCCAGTCACTGAGGGCCCAGGCGCATTGCCAGGCACTGCAGAGCGTGCCCCAGTCACTGAGGGCCCAGACGCATTGCCAGGCACTGCAGAGCGTGCCCCAGTCACTGAGGAGCATTGCTGGGGGAGTCAACACCACGGTGTAGACAGTCCTCCAGGACTGACAGCACCAGATGACCCAGAGATGTCTGGAGCTCACTTCAGCTGCCCTTCCATCCCATGGAGTCCCCCAGGGCCTACTGGGCACCGTCAGGAAGGAGGATACACTGGAGGCCGTCCTAGGGACTGCCACCAGGGAGACAGTGGCGGCCTCCATTCCTTCTGAATCCCCCTCCTGACACCAGCGCATCTTACAGGCAGGGTGGCACGGCATTGCCAGTGACACCAGCAAGTCGGCCGAGGCCCTCTGGCTCCAGGCCCTCCAGAGGAAGTCCACCAAGGGCATCAAAGGCTACAGGCCGCGGAAAGCAGCAGACTGCTTCCACCTATGATGTGCATCCTTGGAACACATGTAGATCTACAGTCGGCCCACACTCCTAAAAATCAACTCCCACAACCCAACAATCACTAATACTGCTCTTTTAAATTTACTTGCAGGTCTAGAGATCCTCCGTCCTCTGAAGGAAGACTGTGATGTGGAAAGGACCCTGGAGACCCCAACACACGGACCCAGCCATCGCCTCATCCGCAACCGCGATCCCAGAGATGTCATCCACTTACCGGCCTTCGACCCATCTACGTCTGGACATCCACCAACCTGTGGAGCCATACCGCAGTCCGACAGCGAACCAGAACACTCGACCGCGCAGACCCACCTACCAACGCAGGAACTGCAAGCAAGGCAACAAATCATCCATCCACACACCGACCAGGGTGAATAACCTCATTGGACTCAACTATTCCCTCAACACTGCATACTCTCACCGTCTCCCAGACTCGAAAAGAAGCAGTCACTCCAGGAAGCATGGAAAACGTGCAGGCCTGCAAGTGAGAGTGAAACACCGCGGCCCCCAAAGCCCCTCTGCCTAGCTTACTCCTGGCTAATGTCCAATCTCTAGAAAACAAGCGAGACGAACTTAAAGCCAGACTCACTTTTCAAAGAGTACTAAGGGACTGTTGTGTGCTCTGTTTCACGGAGGCATGGCTCACTCCTGCTTCACCGGACTGTGCCCTACAACCTAGAGGGCTTCTCAATCCACCGAATTGACCGTACAGCTGCCTCAGGCAAGGCTAGGGTAGATGGGGTCTGCCTCCTAATTAACATCTCCTAGTGCCTATATGTAGCAACACTGGTGAGTTTCTGCTCCCCAGACCTAGAATACCCGACACTAAAATGCTGCCCCTAATACCTTCCACGGGAATTCAGCTCCGTTATCCTGACGGCAGTTTATATCTCATCCCATGTGAACGTGAAAATCGCACTGGACGAAATATTCACCACCACAAATAGCCTTGAAACGAAACATCCCGAGACCTTGTTCATTGTAGCTGGGGGCTTCAATCAGGCCACACTCAAGAGTGTGCTACCAAGTTACCACCAACATGTCACCTGTTCCACCAGAGGCCCAAACATCCTGGACCACTGCTACCTAAATATCAAACATGCCTCCTGATCTATCACCCGCCCACACTTTGGCAAATCTGACCACAAGGCTGTGATCCTGCTCCCGGCTTATAAGCAAAAAACTGAAGCGGGAGAATCCGTCAAAGAAAGCCGTGCAATGTTGGTTTGAGGAATCGGATGATCTTCTATGGGACTACTTAGAGTTAGTGGACTGGTCAGTATTTAAAAACTCTGCGAGCAGCCTGAACGAGTACGCCACTACAGTAACTGACTTCATTAGTAAGTGTGTAGAAGACTGTGTGCCAAAGAAGCAAATCCGCTTGTTTCCCAACCGGAAACCCTGGATGAACAGGGGTATCCACTGCTTGCTGAAATCTAGGTCTGAGGTGTTCAAGTCAGTCGACCCTGACCTATACAAGAAAGCCAGATATGATCTAAAGAAATCCATCAAAGATGCCAAAATACAGTACTGGACCAAGCTGGAGTCCCAGGGTAGCCACACGGACCCCCACCGTCTATGGCAAGATCTACAAGGTATAACAGGCTACAAGATAAAGGCATGTAAAATCGCCAGCTCCAATGCACCCCTCTCTGATGAGCTCAACGCATTCTATGCATGCTTTGAGCAAAGAGGTCTGCGAGAGCGAGCCCTCCACCCCAGAAGCCTCGGATAAACTTGTATCTGAGATCACCATTGCAGACGTCAGAGCAGCCTTCTCGAAGGTCAACCTAAGGAAAGCCACTGGCCCGGATGGGGTACCCGGACGGGCACTCAGGTCTTGTGCGGATCAGCTGGCGGGGGCATTTGCAGACATCTTCAACCTCTCTTTACAGCAATCTGAGGTCCCTATCTGCTTCAAGAAGACGACCATCATCCCTGTACCAAAAAAATGCCAAGCAGCATGCCTTAATGACTATCGTCCATTGGCTCTGACATCCATCATCATGAAGTGCTTCAAAAGGTTAGTCATGGCACGAATCAACTCCAGCCTCCCGGATTGCCTTGATCCACTATAGTTCGCCTACCGCTGCAACAGGTCCACAGCAGACGCCATCTCCATGGCCCTGCACTCTACCCTGGAACACCTAGATAACAAAGGCACCCATGTCAGATTCCTATTTATCGACTACAGCTCAGCCTTCAACACCATCATTCCTACAAAACCCATCTCCAAACTCCGTGGCCTTGGCTCCTCCCTCTGCGACTGGATCCTGAACTTTCTAATCCACAGGCCACAATCAGTAAAGATAGACAACACCTCCTCCACAATCATCCTCAACACCAGTGCCCCACAAGGCTGTGTACTCAGCCCCCACTATACTCCTTATACACCTATGACTGTGGTCAAATTCCCCTCCAACTCGATTTTCAAATTTGCTGATGACACCACCATAGTGGGTCGGATTTCAAACAATGAGGAGACAGAGTATAGTAATGAGATAGAGAATCTGGTGAACTGGTGTGAGGACAATAATCTCTCCCTCAATGTCAACAAAACGAAGGAGATTGACTTCGACTTCAGGAAGCGTAGTGGAGAACATGCCCCTGTCTACATCAATGGGAACGAAGTAGAAAGGGTTGAGAGCTTCAAGTTTTTAGGTGTGCAGATCACCTGCCCTGGTCCCCCATGCCGACATTATTGTTAAGAAAGCCCGCCAACGACTACTTTCTCAGAAGACTAAGGAAATTTTGCTTGTCAGCTACGACTCTCACCAACATCTACAGATGCATCATAGAAAACATTATTTCTGGTTGTATCACAGCTTGGTATGGAGCCTGCTCTGCCCAAGACCGCAGGAAACTACAAAAGGTTGTTAATGTAGCCCAGTCCATCACGCAAACCAGCCTCCCATCCATTGACTATCTATAATTCCCGCTGCCTCAGAAAGGCAGCCAGCATAATTAAGGACCCCACGCACCCAGACACACTCTCTTCCACCTTCTTCCGTCAGGAAAAATATACCAAAGTTTGAGGTCACGTACCAACTGACTTAAGAACAGCTTATTCCCTGCTGCCATCAGACTTTTGATTGGACCTACCTCGTATTAAGTTGATCTTTTCTCTACACCTTGCTGTAACTATAACATTATATTATGCAGTCTCTCCTTCCTTACCTATGTACGGTACGCATTGTTTGTACAGCATGCAAGAAACAATATTTTTCACTGTATGAAAAATGAAATGAAAATCACATTGTCACAAGTAGGCTTCAAAATGAAGTTATTTTGAGAAGCCCCTAATATATACTAATGTATAATTCATGTGACAATAATAAATCAAATCTCACAAAGTTGACTTCTTACTTACAATACATATCTGCGTGTTTTGCACTATTATTTTTTTTGTAGGGCAGAGGAAAATTTAAAAGAGGAACCTTTCCAATTCATGACAAATATGTTTTTACCCTCTCTAATACTGTAATAGCCACATTGACTTTTTGTAGCACAAAAGATAGAGACTTTCTGTCCATTACACTGATTTTTATATTTTATTAACCTTTGGAAAAACTTGGCTTTTTTTTTTAAATACACATGTAGCACAAATACACATGCAATTCATTTGAAAATCCATTGTACATATTGATACTTATGCCCTTCTTCACATCAAACATAAAAAAAGCAAAAGAATGTTAATGTTTCAAGTCACTTTTACTGCCTTTGGACTTCCCAATATTTTTGTTAAAAGATGCACTTAGTGGTTTCTGTACATTACTAAAAATAGCCATTTGCTGGATTTTCCTGATATTTTAGTGATCATAAATCTACTTAAAAAACTATATTTGCTGATATAGACCATCACAGTTTTTAAAAAAAATGTAAATTTCGATACTGTAGATATTTTCAATGTTAACAATCTTAACCAGATTAATTTTAAATCTTTGAATTTAACATGATTAAATGAATGAACCTATTGAAGCAAAATTCAGCAAATGTCAGAGAATGTTCTTTGGTGCTTGTTCCCAATATAACCCATTTATTATGTTCCTTTTCTCAAGGAAATATTGCAATATAGTTATGCTAATCGTAAGTAGATTCAAATATTACAGTTTGGTTATGTCAATCATGAATACATTCAAATGTTTAAACCATTTTCATAAAAAGAATTAAAGAAATTGAATTTATTTCTTGAGAGCAGACAGCAGGTTTTCTAATTCTTCCTGAATTTCTGGTTCCTATAGAGGGGAAAGGAAAATATCCATAAGAATATTTCATCAACACTGCACTTTAACTGCCATATTTTTATACAGCAATAATTATTTTTGTCATGCTCATGTAGAGGAAGATGCCTCTCATGCTTCTTCTTCAGCGGTCATGTTTTGCAACATCAGCAATCATGTCTCTCCAACTTTCATGGTCTTTGTTGACCAAGATCTTAAAGTGTTCTCAAATCTTCAATGTTTCTGCTTCTTAAGCTGTTGGTCTTTTTTCCTCCTTTGTCTCCCACTCGCTCTGCTCCCTTCAATTTTACCAGATATTCTAGTTTCTCTCTCCTAGTGTGTGCCCAAGGAACTGCAGTTGTCCTGTGATGATCATTTGCAAAAGTGTTTTTTTGTATACCTGCTTTCCTCAAAACCTCTTCATCAGTTGTGTGTGTTGTTCAACTAATCCTCCTCATACATCTCAGAAACCACATCTCTGTTGCCTGGAATTCATCTTCCATTGTTTTGCTTATATTCCAATGTCCACATTCATATAGTAATGTTGACTGAATGTAACATTTGAGATATTTCAAAAGAGGTCTAACATTATTGTGGTGTTTGTTTTGCAAGTGATATGCTTCTTGATATCTTGCTCATTTTTGCTGTCAGGTGTTATTAGGCTACCTAGATGAGAAAATGATTCTCCTTGTTTTATTTCTAAGTGCTTCATACTGTTAAAAAGAAGTGAACATTTCAAAGGTGGAAAAGGGGAAAAAGAGAAGTGGGTGATCAGTGAGAGAGGAAGCATGCCTAGGAAGTTGAGTTACAACTAGAGGAATGTTTGATTGAAACAGCAGCTATTCCTTCGACAACACCTTCCAACCCCATGACCTCTACCATCTAGAAGGAAAAGGGCAGCAGATGCATGGGAATACCACCACCTGCAAGTTCTCCTCTAAGCCATGCACCACTTAGAACTATATCACCATTCCTTCACTGTCACGCTCAAAATCCTGGAACTCTCTCCCTGACAGCACTGCGGGTGTTCCCACAGCACATGGATTTCAGAGGCTCAAGAAGGTGGCTCACCAACATCTTCTCAGGGGAAATTAGGGATGAGCAACAACATTTCTGGCCTAGCCAGTAATGCCCAGGCACATTTTCTACATCGGGTTTATGAAGACAGTTGCGGGTGGAGAAAAGGAGCGTGTGGTTATCTTTACGCTCCACGATGATCCTGATCATGAATGAGTTCGGTGCACTTTCCTCCAAATCCTCACTCCAACAAAAAGTGCAAAGAGCTCATGGGTTTGTTTGTCACGGTTAACCAGCAAATAAATCAGCATGCAAGATCTCAAAAGGAACGATACCCTGTTCCACAAGCCAATGGGTATAGAAATTAATGTGTAGCTGGGGAGATGGTAACATGTCATAGCGAATGAACTATAAATGGTACTAAAAAAAAGAGCTTCAGAAACAGGAAAAAATTAGGAAAATCAAAGAAAAGACAGAGGAAGAACGAATTGGATATTAGATTTTTCTTCTTTTCTGGAGATATTGACACCTTGCTGGGGTATGATTTCACTGGTCTTGATCTACGTTTCACACACAAGTGCTCACTGTTTGTATTAATTTGATTGAAGGTGACATCACAGCCAAACACAGTGTGGCTGTAACCCTTAAAGTATTTGTATTCAAAGCAGGAATGGGCAAAGCAGTTCACTCTCAATAATTGCCAAAGAGATTTGAACAATAAAACTTTGAATGCACGAACACTCGCTGGAAGCAAAATCTAACAATCTGCTTGTGTGCCAGTGACTACTGATAACAACTCTGTCAGAATATCCATATGATCTTTGACAGGGAATGCTCAGGACACATTTGAAAGGATCAAAAAGGCAACAGATACATCAGCAATGCAAATGGCTTCATAGAAAGCAAAGCTGGGGAGGCCATCACTAACAGCAATAAACAGTTGGAGAGATAGCCGAGTTATTTTCTAGGGAGAACACTTTACTGAGGAAGCTCTGAACACCGTGAAAGCCTGCCCGTCAGAAAAGCTGGCTATTAAAAACACAACGGAGAAGCTTATCAAAACTACAGACTTGTTTATAAGGGAAAAGCTTTAGGTGCTGCTGCTATACTGCCTGGAACTCCTGCAGCATCTGAAAAGACCTCTCGGTTTCTGTTGGAGGGAGGGGGAAGTGCCCATCTTTCACAGGATGCGAGTGCCACTGGCAAGCCCAGCCCATTGCTGAATTCCCTTGAGAAGGTGGTGGTAAACACATGTGGTGTTGGTACTCCTACAGGAACAGAGTTCCAGGAATTTGACCCAGCGTCAGTGAAGGAATGATGATATAGTTCCAAGTCAGGATGATTATATGGCCTGGAGGGGAACTTACAGACCATGGTGTTCCCAGCATCTGCAGTCTTGTCTTTCGAGATGCTAGAGATCGCAGGTTTGAAAGGCGAATTGTCAAAGTGCATCTTGTAGATGGCATACATTGCTGTCAGTGTTAGTCGGTGGAGGAGACAGTGAATGTTTAAAGCGGAGGATGGATGCCAAACAAGTGGGCTGCTTTGTGCTGAACGGTGTCAAGCTTTTGGAGTGTTGTGGGAGTTGCATTCATCCAGGCAAGGTGAGAATATTCCATCACGCTCTAGGCTTGTGCCTTGTAGATGGTGGACAGGATTTGGGGAGTCACGAGAGGAGTTACACGCTGTAGAATTCCCAGCCTCTGAACTGCTCCTGCAGCCACAGTATTTATATGGCTGGCCCAGTTCAGTTTCTGGTGAACGGTAACCTCAGGAAGTTGATAGTGAAGGATTCAGCAATGCTAATATCATTGAATGTCAAGGGGAAATTGTTGGACTCTCAGTTGTTGGGAATGGTCATCGCCTGTCACTTGCAAATGTTATTTGCAATTTATCAGGCCAAGCCTGAATGTTGTCCAGTCTTGGACAAAAGTGAGCAGATTATTGCTGAGTAAGTGCCACCTGATAAAATAGTCGACAACACCTTCCATCACTTTGCTGATGATCGAGAGTAAAGGGGCAGCAATTGGCCGGGTTGGATTTGTCCTGTTTTTGTGGGTAGGACACATCTGGGCAATTTTTCACATTGCAGGATAGATGCATATGGTGTAGCTGAACTGGAACAGTTTGGCTTGGGGTTGGGCTAGTTCTGGAACACAAGTGTTCAGTACTATTGCCAGAATGTTGTCAGGGCTAATAGCCTTTACAGTATCCAGTGCATTCAGCCACTTCTTGATATCATGTGCAGTGGTGAGGACCTCCTGGTACATCTTCCTGCACTTCACTGAACCAAGGTTCAAACCCCGGCTTTCTGGTAATGCTAAAGTGAGAGATATGCCGGGCCATGTTACATATTGTGGTTGTATATAATTTTGCTGCTTCTGATGCTGATGGCCCACAGCACCTCATGGATGCCCAGTTTAAGTTGCTAGATCTGTTTGAAATCTAACCCATTTAGCACGGTGGTATGCGACACACGATGGAGGGCATCCTCATTGTGAAGGCGGAATCTTGGTTCCACGAGGACTGTATGGTAGTCATTCTTACCAATAATCTCATGGACAGATTTACCAGTCACATGTAGATTGGAGAGGGTGAGGTCAAGTAAGTTTTCCCTTTTGTTGGTTTCCTCACCATCTGCTGCAGATTCAGTTTAGCAGTTACATCCTTTAGGGCTCGTCCAGCTGTGGTGCTATCACAGAACCACTCTTGGCGATGGTCACTGAAGTTCCCCATCAAGAGTATAACATGAAGGTACACTGATTCATCAGCAAAGGGGTACGGTACATGATAAGCAGCAAGAGGATTCCCATATTTGACCTGATGCCAGGAGACTTTTTAGGTTCCAGAATTGAAGATGAGATTTCCCAGGCAAACTCACTCGCAATTGCATCACTGTGTTTTTCACCTCTGGTGAGCTGAAGTGTGAATTTATGCTGCTGGAGACAATTGAGTGCCTGCCGAAGCTGCTCAATGTGGTCTTCTCTTTCCATGACAACATGACAGGCAAGGTCAGCTATGACGGTGAACTCTCTGAGATCCACAATTGGGCAAGGGTTGTGTTCTGGCACGGACACTCTTTGCTGCTGTTGTATGCCTTCTTGTTATTCACAGAGAATGTCTACTTACATACCAGAAATGTCAGAAAGCTTTACATGCCTGAGAACCAATAGAAAGGTCCGCCAAGTCCTCATCAGGGAGTTGCAGTTCCCTGGTAATGGCACACTAACATTCCATGTTGAGGAACACCTGTACTGACAGATGGATAGACTCTCTCACGTCTGTCAGCATCAGAAAGACAAGTATCACAGTCTAGGATGTTGCCATAGCATCATCTATCAGCACTGACAATTGGCTGCTGGAGGTTGGTAACAGCTTCACATATCTAGGCTCCACAATCACCAGTAACCTCTCACTTGGTGCTGAAATTAACACCTGCAGCTCTCATGTCCAAGCTGAACAAGAGAGAATGGAACAATAGCAACTTGACTGAGAACACTAAACTGAGAGTCTGTCAAGCCTGTGTCCTCAGTGCACTCCTCTGCAGTGGCGAGAGCTGAACAAAATATATTAGGCAGCAGATAAAGCTGAATAGTTTTCATCCTTTGCTACCTCAGACATCAGGAGCTGGTTTAGCACACTGGGCTAAATCGCTGGCTTTTAAAGCAGAACAAGGCAGGCCAGCAGCACGGTTCAATTCCCGTACCAGCCTCCCTGAACAGGCACCGGAATGTGGCGACCAGGGGCTTTTCACAGTAACTTCATTTGAAGCCTACTTGTGACAATAAGCGTTTTCATTTTCATTTCACATATCCTCGGCATTTCTTGGCAGGCCCATGGTCACAATTTATAGGTCCTGGAGCATGCTAATTTCACCAGCATGTACTCAGATTTCCGCTGCACAGGTCCGGCTCTGTTCATCGGATGGATGATGGCAGTATACTCAAAGACCTTCTGTACGTTGAATTGGCCACTGGGTCACAATCCCCTCGACTTCCAACCTCTGATACAAGGACACTGGCAAAGGGGATATGAAGATGGCAGTAATCAACACTGACAGCTGGACAGATTTCCAAGATGGCGCCAGAGCGAGGCGACTCTCTGCAAGCTCTCCCCAACAGATCCACTTTTTACTTAACTTATACCCATTCTCCCATGCACTTAATGATCTGTTGAGCTGCTTGCAGAAAAATACTCGGTACACGTGACAATAAACAAATCCAATGGTAGACAGCTGCTGATGGCCAGGACCTCTGGAGGCTGACTGATTGGAAGAATATCAAAAGAGGCGAGGAGAAACAAAAAGGGTCAGCTGAAGGCCAAGAGAAAACAGAAACATAGAAAATAGGAGCCATTCGGCCCTTCAAGCCTGCTCTGCCACTCATTATAATCATGGCTGACCATCCAACTCAGTAGAATCTGTTCCTGCTTTCCCCCCATATTCTTTGATCTCTAAAGCCCCAAGAGCTATATCTAATTCCTTCTTTAAAACATATCGCCAGGATTCTCCACTCCTGTGGCCAAGTTCTGACGCCGGGGTGAAAAGTGACACGAGACACTCCGGTGTCAACGGGCCTCACCTGGCAGCTATCCACCCCTTCCCGGGGGGCTAGTACGGCGCCGATATAGTCTCCGCATCTCCGGCGCCCGAAAGACAGCGCGCCACGGCTGGCACGAGTTCACACATGCACGCCATGGCCGGCGCGAGTTCGCTCAGGCGCATGGGTTCCCGTCTCCACGCCAGTCCCCGGGCAATATGGCAGAGCCCTACAGGGGCCAGGCGTGGAGGAACATTGTCCCCCTCGGAATCAGCCCGCCCGCCGATCGGTAGGCCCCACTCGCGGGCCAGACCACTGTGGAGGTCTACCCCCCGGGGTCGGATACCCCTGTCCCCCCCACCAGGATGGCCCCGCAGACAGAACTCCGAGATCCCACCGGGTGGGACCATAGTAACCCACGTTGGACTTGGCTGAACTCGGTGGGCACTCGGCCCGGAGAATCGCTGGGGGGGGGGGGGCGCTTTCAACGGCCCCCGACCGGCGTGGCGGCAATCCCGCGGGCACCCGAAAATCAGCAAGCTGGCATCAGGGCGGTGTGGCAACATTCTTACCGACGCGGGGTTAAACATCCCTATTCTTATACTCAAATCTTCTTGCTATGAAGGCCAACGTACCATTTGCCTTCTTTACCGTCTGCTGCACCTCCATGCTTGCTTTCAGCGACTGGTTTACAAGGACACCCAGGTCTCATTGTATCATCATAATAATAATCTTTAATTGTCACAAGTAGGCTTACATTAACACTGCAATGACGTTATTGTAAAAATCCCCAAGTCGCCACGCTCCCGCGCATGTTCGGGTACACTGAGGGAGAATTCAAAATGTCCAAATTACCTATTAAATAATCTTTATTGTGACAAGTAGGCTTACATTAACACTGCAATTAAGTTACTGTGACAACCCCCTAGTTGCCACATTCCGGTGCTTGTTCGGGTACACTGAGGGAGAATTCAGAATGTCCAAATTACCTAACAACACGTCTTTCGGGACTTGTGGGAGGAAACCGGAGCAGCCGGAGGAAACCCACGCTGACACGGGGAGAACGTGCAGACTCCGTACAGACAGTGACTCA
Source organism: Scyliorhinus canicula (assembly GCF_902713615.1). Classification (NCBI taxonomy): domain Eukaryota; kingdom Metazoa; phylum Chordata; class Chondrichthyes; order Carcharhiniformes; family Scyliorhinidae; genus Scyliorhinus; species Scyliorhinus canicula. The sequence goes on along the minus strand of NC_052151.1, from coordinate 28,762,339 downwards.
TGCTGGGAATCGAGCCTGGAACCCTGGTGCTGTGAAGCAACAGTGCTAACCACTGTGCTACCATGCCACCAATCATATTTCCTTCTCTCAATCTGTAGCCATTCAGATAATAATCTGTCCTCCTGTTTTTGCCGCCAAAGTGGATAATCTTGCATTTATCCATATTATACTGTCTCTGCCATGTATTTGCCCGCTCACTCAACTTGTTGAAATGATACTGAAGCATCTCTTCATCCTCCTCACAGCGCACCCTCCCACCCAGCTTCGTGTCATTTGCAAATAGAAGACAAGGAATCATCCATCTTCTCAGCCCATTAACAGTTTTTGCAGCAAATGCTGCAGAGACTCCCACGTCAGAGTGGGATTTCTGAGCCACACCAGGCAATGCTTAATACAAAATACACCATCATGGTGCAAACCATCATCTTATGAAACAAAAGACTGCCACAGGGGGCAGGTAATGATATGGTCAAGCCAGATCTTGTTCGTTACTATCCACATGTACATGAGATTTCCCCCTTCCCATCACAAGGTTATTGAAGCCAATTGTAACACCCTTCATGTCATTGATCTCAGTCCAGACATGGATAAGAGTCAGCTATTCATAGGAGAAATTCATTGAATCATTGGGGAAGTGCTCGTAAACAATGTTAACCACGGATTAAATCCTAGCTGGAGAACACAGAATAGATAGGCAGTTTTCATGTTCTTCATAATGTTTCATATTTTATATATATATCTATATAAAGAACAGAAATTGATGCTTTCAACTGCATGACATTTAAGGATGGCAGTTAAATACCTCTGCATTATTGGGAAAGGATGCTGCCATGTCACACCACGTATGTGCATTATTGGGTTGTCCAAGTTCTCTGTAGCACTAAAGGTAAAATAAAATAATTTTCAGAAATGGACCTTAAAAACATGTTGAAATTTATATTCAGAGCTGCTCATGACATTTCCAATGGACGGTGAAAAAGCGATACCCACCTTTGTTATATATACACAATTAGTTTTGGAATATCTTGGGTGTAGTTCCTCTACCTGAAAACAGGAGACAAATATATATTTACATATAGGTTACACTCAAGGATTAAAGGAGTGAGCTGAATTGGGGTGGTATTCAGAATTTAAATGCAGGATTGAGCAGCTAATGTATAAGGCAGACCATGAGACTCAGCTTGAAATAGGATGATTAACTTATCTCCAATGGTGGCTGTGCCTTCAATTGCCAGGGCCTTAAGCCCTGGAATTCCATTTCTAAAAATCTCTGTCGCTCTTTCCCCTCTTTTAAGACACACCTATCACCTCCCACCTTGACCAAGCCTTTGATTATCTGTCCAAATATCTTGTGTGACTCAGTTTCAAATTCTGTTTTATTTATATTTAAAAATAATATTTTTATTCTCCTCCTTTTTCACATTTTCTCCCAAATTTACAGCCACCAACAAAAAACAATAATCAGTAACAAATATGTCAATCCCCATATCAATAACAATGATCCCATCCTCCCACCAAACCCCAAACATTAGCCCGCATGTTAACATAAATAAATGACGAACAGGAATCACCCATAGTCACCATTAACACATACAGCCCCCCTCCCCCCAACCCTCCAAATGCCCCCCCCAACTAATGTTCGATGTTATCCAGTTCATGAAAGTGCATAATGAATAATGCCCATGAATTGTAGAACCCCTCCATCCTTCCCCTCAGTTCAAACTTAACCTTCTCAAGAATCAAGAATTCCAACAGGCCCCCCCGCCACGCCAGGGCACAGGGTGGAGAGGTTGCTCTCCAACCTATCAGGATCCGCCTTCAGCCAAACAATGAGGCGAATGCTACAACATCTGCCTCCGCACCCGTTTCCAACCCTGGCTGGTCCGATACCCCGAATATGGTCTCCCAAGGGCCCAGGTCCACTTTCACGTGCACCATTTAAGAGATTACCCTAAAAACCTCCTTCCAGTAATCCTCCAGCTTCGGACAGGACCAAAACTCATGAACGTGCTTAGCGCGCCTCCCGCAACATTCACACACATCTTCTACTCCTTCAAAGTATCGGCTCATCCTCACCCTCGTGAGGAGTGCTCTGTATACCACCTTCAGCTGTATCAGCCCCAACCTCGCACACGAGGTGGAGGCATTCAGTCTCCGGAGCAAATTCTGTTTTATAACGCTCCAATGAAGGGCCTTGAGATATAACTGCCACTATGTCAAAGGCAGTGTATGAATTTTAAGTTGTTATTGGACGTTGTTTGGGGTAAACATAATTTTTCTTTGAAATAAGGGTAGCTAGTATTATTATGGAAGTAGTAATATCAGAAAAAAAAGTTTAAAGCAATTTTAAAACAGTTAATATGAAAATTATCATTAATGCCTGGAATAATTCTGGGGAGGCAGTGGCATAGTGGTCTTATCGCTGGACCAGTAATCCAGAGACCCAAGGTAATGCTCTGGGTACCTGGTTTGGAATCCCGCCAGGGCTTATCATGGAATTTGAATTCAATAAAAAAATCTGGAATTAAAAGTCTAATGATGACCATGAAACCATTGTCGATTGTTGGAAAAACCCATCTGGTTCGCTAATGTCCTTTAGGGAAGGAAATCTGCCGTTCTTACCCAGTCTGGCCTACATGTGGCTCCAGACCCACAGCAATGTGGTTGACTCTTAAATGCCCTCAGGGATGAGCAATAAATGCTGGCCCAACCAGAGATGCCCACATCACATAACTGAATTAAGAAAATAATCCAAGCAGATTGGAAGAGATGAAACATTATCGACTGTTATAAGTGCTGTTGAATGTTAAGATAGCTGAGTTTGTTAATTGGAAGCGGATATGGGTTAAAGTGCGACAAGTGTGGGCGGGGACCAGCAAACCACGCCCATATGTTCTGGGGATGTGGGAGGTTGGAGAGATACTGGGCGAGAGTTTTCACGACACTAACAAAGGTTGTGGGGGAGGAGGTCAAGCATGACACTATGGTGGCGATATTCAGGATATCAGAGAAGCCGGAACTGATGTGGAGGAGGAAGGCAGTGTCGTGGCCTTCGTCTTTCTGGCTGCCTGCCGAAGGATCTTATTGAAATGGCTATCGGCAATGCCGATGGGCGTGGCAGGCTGGCTAGGAGACTTATATGACTTACCCCGTTTGGAAAAGATCAAATATGAACTGAGGGTTCAGCGGAGGGCTTCGAGACAAGGTGGGGCTGCTCGGCCATGTCGGAGGAGCTGTTTGTCTCCGGGGGGGGGGGGGGGGGGGGGGGGGGAAAAGAGTTAAAACGGGGGGAAAACCTGTACAGACTATAGAATTGTGTGATGGGGAGCATGTTCCCCAGTTTGTTCATGTTTTGTAACTGTTTGACTAAGTTTGAAATAAAATACCATTTAAAAAAAAAAGGAAAGCAGGGGGCGGGGCTGAGGCGGGGGGGCGGGGCCGAGGCGGGGCGGGGCCGAGGGGGACGGACGGAGGGGGGCGGACGGAGGGGGACGGACGGAGGGGGACGGACGGAGGGGGGGGCGGAGGGGGACGGGCGGAGGGGGACGGACGGAGGGGGGGCGGAGGGGGCCGCCCTGGGGGAGGGCGGCCGCCGCGCATGCGCTGGTTGGCACCGGCCCAACTGCGCATGCGCGGGACCGAGTCTCTGGCGCCCCCTAGCACATGGCGCCCCGGGCGACTGCCCGAGTTGCCGGTACCTTGGGCCGGCCCTGGATCCTGAGGGCTCTTGACTGGGTGGATATTCTCTCAGAGGGTCATGGGTCTTTGAAACTTACTTCCATTGCTTTTAGGAAGTAGAGTCTTTGAATACGTCTAAGGCAGAGCTTGAAGGATTATTGATATGTAAGGGGGTGAAAGGTTATCTAGGGTAGGCAGAATGTGGGGTTGAGGTTATAATCAGATCAGCCACAATCTTACTGAATGGTAGAGCATGCTCAAGAGGATAAATGGCATACTTCTACTCCTCTTTTGCATGTTTGCATTCTGCAAGGACACTCTGAAGGTATCACTTGGAGGTTTGACATCAACTTCGAGTCCTGGGAGAAGCTCGATCAGGATCTCTGCACCCAGTGCAGCCAAATAAAAAAAAAGTGCAGCCCCCTTCAAAGCATCCATATATCAGAGGCAGAGAGTAAATCCCAAGCCAGCAACTCAGTGAAAACTCAATTGTCTGCGGTACCCTGTCCTATTTGCAACTGAAACCTCCAAGTGCAGATCAGCCTTCACAGTCAACTAAATACCCTCTGGTCCTCTACCAAACACCCCAGATGATGAACATGGTCATCATCACCTTGCAGGACAATGAACACAAGTGATACATGACAGTAAGTGATACATGCAGTATTGAAATGGCTTTAAAATTTTCTTCACTTCAAATGTTTTAAAATCAAAATCAACATCTGAATCAGTGACCAGACTAGAATAAGCAGGATGCTTAAAACTGAATAACTGGCAAAAGTTTATTACCTTGAGGAAACATTGCAAAGCATCCTGTATGGTTGAATCTGGTGCCTCGTTAAACAATGTTGCAGCGACCTTTTTTTCTAGCCATGTCAACTGCGAAGCCTGCAAACCATCAACTCAAACAGTATTAGCATGTAAAACACTGGAATCAAATGAATCAGTTTTGTGCAATGTATATGCAATGAATTTCAGACTTTGACAATGCACATAAAATTATTCCTAAATATAGGTATGACTTATACTGTAAATGGAAGAACCCTGAGGAACATCAACATAGACATAGAACATACAGTGCAGAAGGAGGCCATTCGGCCCATCGAGTCTGCACCGACCCACATAAACCTTTACTTCCACCCTATCCCCATAACCATATAACCCCTCCTAACTGTTTTGGTCACTAAGGGCAATTTACCACGGCCAATTCCAACTAACCAGCACGTCTTTGGCCTGTGGGAGGAAACCGGAGCACCCGGAGGAAACCCTTGCAGACACGGGGAGAAAGTGCAGACTCCGCACAGTGACCCAGCGGAGAATCAAATCGAACATTCAAAGGGATCTGGGAGCGCAGTCCACAGTTCTCTAAAAGTGGCAACACAGGTGGCCAAGGTGACCAAGAAGGCATATGGCAGGCTTATCTTCATCAGCCGGGGCATTGAGTACAGGAGTTGGGAAATCATGTTGCAGCTGTATAAAACATTGGTTAGACTGCATTTGGAATATTGCGTGCAGTTCTGGTCACCACATTATCAGAAAGACGTGGAAGCTTTGGAGAGTGCAAAGAAGGTTCACCAGGATGTTGCCTGGTCTCGAGGGTGTAGTGATCTCTGTACATGTAAATACATGATCAGTCAGTACAGTCAGATGATCACTAGAGGGCAACACTAACTGGGAATATATAAGTAAACTCAAGCTGTTTTCCCCGCTGTCTTTGTGTGTTTTGTAGCTAGACGATAGAAGTGTGACCAGCTCAGAGTGTAGTGTATTTTATTTATTGTTAATTTAATTCAATCTTAGTTAATTCTACTACTATATCAACTGGAAGACTTTGACTGTTTATCAAGTTAAGTATAACACGGCAAGACAAATGAGAAGCATATATATTACACCCCTGTAATATAACAGAGGGAGTTGGCTAAAGAGGTTGAATAAACTAGGATTGTTTTCACTGGAAAGACGGAAGCTGAGGGGACACCCGATAGAGGTCTACAAAATTATGAGAGGCACAGACAGGCTGGATAGTCTGACGCTTTTTCCAAGGTTGGAAGTGTCAATTACAAGGGGCACAGCTTCAAGATGAGAGGGGGAAAGTTTAAGGGAGATGTGCGGGATAAGTGTTTTACGCAGAGAGTGGTGGGTGCCTGTAACACGCTGCCAAAGTATGTGGTGGAAGCAGATACATTAGCAACATTTAAGAGTCATCAGGATGGATACAAGAATAGGGATGAAATAGAGGGAAATGGACTGAGTAAGGGCAGAAGGTTTTTTTTTTCAGTTAGGGCATCATGGTCGGTGCAGGCTTGGAGGGCTGAAGGGCCTGTTCCTGTGCTGCACTTTTCTTTGTTCTCTTTCTTCTTTTAAAAACAATTAATTAAAGGATGAATATGGTTGTACATTAACTGGTGGTCATAGTCTCGTTGAGGGATGCATAATCACTTAAGGATGAAAGACTTTAATCCAAAAGGTTTATTATGTTACTACCAATATAAAAAAAATTCTAGAAAAGGATACTGCAATCTTTGTTTTTACCTTTTAAGAAAGGTTATTCCACGATTTCCCATCCTTAATCATCCTCGAGAAGGTGGTGGTGAGCTGCCTTTGTGAACCACTGCAATTCATATGGTGCTGGTACACCCACAGTGCTGTTAGGGAGGGAATTATAAGGTTTTGACCCAGCGGCAGTGAAGGAAAAATATTCAGCGTAATCGGAGGTAAAAAGCCACTAATAGTGACCATGGAACTAGTGGATTGTCATAAAAAGCTATCTGGGAGTCATCACCAACTGTGATGGACAGTTGGAGAGTTGTACTTCAGGTAAACAAAGGAATAGAGGAAGTTCTAGACATGATAGAAAGCCTGACTATCATGGCAGAGCTCGTAATGAACAAATGGAGGAACTTAGCAAAGCAATTGACTCACTTGCCAGGGACAAAGCTCCAGGTGCTGAAGCTATACTGCCTGACATCACTCCTGTAGCACCTGCTTCTCTATTTCTGCTAGCTAAGGTACGTTCCCTAGAATCATAGAATCCTGACAGTGTAGGAGGGGTCTATTTGACCCACCGAGTCTGCACTGGTCCTCTGAAAGAGCACCCTATCTGGGCACAATTCTCTACCCTTAGCCCGTAACTCCACCTAACCTTTGGCAATTTATCATGGCCAATCCACCTAACCTGCGCATCTTTGGACTATGGGAGGAAATCAGAGCAACCGGAGGAAACCCACGCAGGCACAGGGAGGGTGTACAAACTCCATACAGTCACCCGAGGCCGGAATTGAACCCGGGTCTCTCGCTTTGTGAGGCAGCAGTGCTAACCACTAAGTGAAGAGGGCAGTATGGTAGCACAGTGGGTAGCACTGTTGCTTCATAGCTCCAGGGTCCCTGGTTCGATTCCCGGCTTGGGTCACTGTCTGTGTAGAGTCTGCACGTTCTCCCAGTGTCTGCGTGGGTGTCCTCCGGGTGCTCCGGTTTCCTCCCACAAGTCCTGAAAGACATGCTGTTAGGTAATTTGCACATTTTGAATTCTCCCTCCGTGTACCCGAACAGGCACCAGAATGTGGCAACTAGGGGCTTTTCACAGTAACTTCATTGCAGTGTTAATGTCAGCCTACTTGTGACAAAGACTATTATTATAACTACTGTGCTCCCATGCCACCATGATCTTCTCAGCCTGACAGCTGAAAGAGAATTGCCGTGATGAAAGGAGACCACTGTATGGTGTGCTGACACCCTGGGCTAGTGCACAGTCAATTCCAGCCCCACTTGACCAGGAGCCACAACACAGTTGAAATCAATTCTTAATTTAAAAAAAGTCTTTGGACTTTGGCTGCCCAATAACTACAGTCACCAGCTTTGTAAATTTAAACACAATTAACTTTCATTAATAAAATAAATACAAGTAAATAAGCAGAAAATGCAACTGGTTAATTATTATTCATTTCTACCCTCGTCCGTTTAACTGGCCCCACCATCTACACACACACCCATACAAGTCAGACAAACACAGAAGGGAAAGAGGGGTGTAAAAATTAAAAAATAAAAGGCAAAAAGTCTGCTGAGATGGACATCTTCCAGTTAGATGCTTTCAGTCTTGGCCTCCAGTTGGATGAGGTCTTTGCTTTCAGTCTGTAATAGTTTTCACTGTTGACTCATGAGAGTCTCTGCAGACTCAGAAACAGCAGGTAGGAAACATTTGGGAGAAAGAGAGAGAGAGAGAGAGAGCGAGAGAGAAAGAGCGAGAGATTGAAACACACAGCATCTTCTCAGTGCCCAGGAGCTTTATGCTGAGTTCTCTGTAAACCCTGTTGCACGTTTTACTATGGGCGTAAAACGCGTTTATTGGAGTGTATTAACACGCCTCCGAGTTCGACGTGTGCTTAACACTGCTAGGCTCTGTTCTATGTAATTATTTAAGCTCTGGAGTCGCCAGCTGCCGTATAGGCAACGTCACAAGTATTCCAAGGTCAAATTCAAAGTAATAAAGACGATACACCGATTAGTCAAGTTCAAACGATCAATATTTATTATACAGTTAATAATAAATACTCATGCACACACACTAAGAGACTAAGCTACAACTAAACATAAGCAAACAGAATACTTATCTAACAGGAACAGGCAAGGTCAGAGAACGAGGCCTTCGTCCTGGTTTTGTCTGCAGCCTTCAGCAAGCGTTCTGGCACTTGGGAGTCTAGCGGGCTTGGATCGCGTAGCGAGCGTTGAACTTACGGTTTCGGCGGCTGGTGCTCAACGGCTGGAGTCAGGATACCAGGTGTCAGTCGGGGCCGGAGCACAGGTTTAACAGACCGGACAACACGAGGTCCCTATCTTTTATAGGGGTTCCGTTGTCCTTCCCTCTTCTCGGGCAGGGCTCTACCTATTGGATCAATTTCTTATCGATACTGGATTAATTCCCCAATGCGAGGGGGTCTCCGTGATGGAGGGGGCGTTTCTTATGTCCTTTTGTTCGGAGGTTTCTGGTGCCTCGATGTCTGGGTCTTGATTGGAATGTGTCCATTCAGAACCAAATGTATCTATTGTGTGGGTGTTCAAGTCTGATGGCCTCATTAGCATGCAAAGCGTTTTGCCATTTGCACCTAGCTAAGGTCTCTTTACCTGAGCCCAAACTGGTTTCTGCTGCTGCAGAATGCAAACTGCTCTTTGCAGACTGCTGTTCTGGCTGAACTGTCTGTTTCTCAGCAGCCTTCCATTTTAGTTTGGCTCAGTGTCCATTTTGCGTGGCCAGCATGGCTACATTCCCACCTGGCAGGATGCAATTGCCATCTGTTGTTGGGCAGAATACTGTCCTTGGCCAATCCATTGGCCACTGGCCAACCAATCAATCCAAATCCCCCCAATCTCTAAGGTGCCATAAACTAAGGTCTTCTGTTCAAAATCTAAATCTTCATAGCATAATTTACTATTTACAGCTTTTGAGTTCCTTACTTTCCCTGCTCGACTTAAAAGTATGTGTCTATTAAAGATCCATGAACCAAAATGATTTCGACAAAATAAAATCTTACAACACCAGGTTAAAGTCCAACAGGTTTGTTTCAAACACTAGCTTTCGGAGCACTGCTCCTTCCTCAGGTGAATGACGAGGTATGTTCCAGAAACATATATATATATAGACAAAGTCAAAGATGCCAGACAATGCTTAGAATGCGAGCATTTTCAGGGAATTAACATATGTCTTCATTCATCTGAGGAAGGAGCAGTGCTCCAAAAGCTAGTGTTTGAAACAAACCTGTTGGACTTTAACCTGGTGTTGTAAGACTTCTTACTGTGCTCACCCCAGTCCAGCGCCGACATCTCCACATTATGACAAAATAAAATAAGTATAAAATAAGAGAATCAACATGAAGGGCCCTTCCAATGGTACCTTCAACAACCTCACCAAAGCATTGGACCACGTTATTTAATCTGCTGGAGAAAACTGGTTGCCCACCAAGGTTGTTCAATATAATCTTTGCATTAAATGACAACATGATCAGTAAGATCAGCTATGGCAGGGCAACATAAGAAACCATTGAGATCCATTGCAGGGTCAAGTGGGGGTATGTTCCAGCACTAACAACCATTGGCGTATTCCTCTCTTGACTTCTATGATATGGCTTCATGACTGCTTACAAAGCAGAACTGATGGAAAGGCATTCAGCCTTGCTCACCTGAGAACCTAAGACCTCATCAGAGTTGCTCTATGTTGATGGATTCTGAACTAACATTCCATACCAAGGAGCATCTGCACTGGTAAATGGACAGAGTTTGGTTTGATCATCAGCATTATGAAGACAAATATCACAGTTCATGATGTTGCCATACTGCCTTCTGTCAGCATTGACAAGTGATGCTGGAAGTTGTTGATAGCTTCACATATTTAGGCTCCACAATCACCAGCAATTTATGACTTGATGCTGAAATCAACACACACATCACAAAAGCTGCAGTTGTTGTGTCCAGTCTGAGTAAGAGAATATGGATCAACAGCAAACTGACTGAGAACATCAAACCATGAATCTACCAAGCTTGTGTCCTCAGTTCACTTATCTACAGTGGTGTGATCTGGGCAACATATGAAGGCGAAAATGCTGAACAGTTTCCACCTTTGCTGTCTCAATATATCTTCGGCAACTTTTGGCAGGACAAAATCACCAAACTCGGAGATCTTAGAAGGTGATAATTCCATCAGCATACGTTCATTGTTTAGCCAACATCTTCTGCACTGCCTCAGCTATGTACAACGGATGGATGTCAAACGTATACCCAAAGACCTTCTGCATGGTGAATCCTCAGTGCCCATAACTCTGCTACAAAGACACCTGAAGGGAGATATGAAGATGGCAGATATTGACACCAGTTGCTGATGACCATGACCTTGGACAAGGTGAACAGAAGAGAAATGCTCAGCTGGCTGAGAAGAGGGTCATGACAAGATGACCAAGTGAAAATAGAGGCCAATAAATCATGCCTCATCTACTGCAGCAAATGGAAGGGTTTCAGTCAGGCAAGATGTGATAAATTAAAGAGAGAGGACAAGGCAAGAGAGCAAGGTGGCAATAAGGGAATAGATAATCTGAGTGTGGCAGGAAGGATCAGAGAGTACAAACTTAAGAGTGTACCAACATATAAGGCTAGACATTTTGAAAATAATAATACAAAATGTAATGCCCTCCAGCAATAAACAAAGAAATAACTGATGCATTTAGAAATGGTAGAGCAGTTATCATGGGGGATTTTAATCTACATGTCGATTGGTTTAACCAGGTCGGTCAAGGCAACCTTGAGGAGGAGTTTATAGAATGTATCCGCGATAGTTTCCTAGAACAGTATGTAATGGAACCTACGAGGGAACAAGCGGTCCTAGATCTTGTCCTGTGTAATGAGACAGGATTGATTCATGATCTCATAGTTAGGGATCCTCTCGGAAGGAGCGATCACAATATGGTGGAATTTAAAATACAGATGGAGGATGAGAAAGTAAAATCAAATACTAGTGTTTTGTGTTTAAACAAAGGAGATTACAAGGGGATGAGAGAAGAACTAGCTAAGGTAGACTGGGAGCTAAGACTTTATGGTGGAAAATTGAGGAACAGTGGAGAACATTCCAAGCAATTTTACACAGTGCTCAGCAAAGCTTTATACCAACAAAAAGGAAGGAAGGAAGAAAGAGGGAAAATCGACCGTGGATATCTAAGGAAATAAGGGAGAGTACCAAATTGAAGGAAAAAGCATATAAAGTGGCAAAGATTGCTGGGAGATTAGAGGACTGGGAAATCTTTAGGGGGCAACAGAAAGCTACTAAAAAAGCTATAAAGAGTAAGATAGAGTATGAGAGTAACCTTCCAGAATATAAAAACAGACAGTAAAAGTTTTTACAAATATATAAGACAAAAAAGAGTGGCTAAGGTAAATATTGGTCCTTGAGGATGAGAAGGGAGATTTAATAATGGGAAATGAGGAAATGGCTGAGGAACTGAACAGGTTTTTTGGGTCGGTCTTCACAGTGGAAGACACAAATAACATGCCAGCGACTGACAGAAATGAGGCTATGACAGGTGAGGACCTTGAGAGGATTGTTATCACTAAGGAGGGAGTGATGGGCAAGCTAATGGGGCTAAAGGTAGACCTTTAAAGGCTCCTGGCCCTGATGGAATGCATCCCAGAGTGCTAAAAGAGATGGCTAGGGAAATTGCAGATGCACTAGTGATAATTTACCGAAATTCACTAGACTCTGGGGTGGTCCCGGTGGATTGGAAATTAGCAAACGTGACGCCACTGTTTAAAAAAAGGATGTAGGCAGAAAGCAGGAAATTATAGGCCAGTGAGCTTTATATAGGTTGTAGGGAAGATGCTGGAATCTATCATCAAGGAAGAAATTGCGAGGCATCTGGATAGAAATTGTCCCATTGGGCAGACGCAGCATGGGTTCGTAAAGGGCAGGTCATGCCTAACTAATTTAGTGGAATTTTTTGAGGACATTACCAGTGCAGTAGATAACGGGGAGCCGATGGATGTGGTATATCTGGATTTCCAGAAAGCCTTTGACAAGGTGCCACACAAAAGTTTGCTGCATAAGATAAAGATGCATGGCATTAAGGGTAAAGTCGTAGCATGGATAGAGGATTGGTTAATTAATAGAAAGCAAAGAGTTGGGATAAATGGGTGTTTCTCTGGTTGGCAATCAGTAGCTAGTGGTGTCCCTCAGGGATCCGTGTTGGGCCCACAATTGTTCATAATTTACATAGATGATTTGGAGTTGGGGACCAAGGGCAATGTGTCCAAGTTTGCAGATGACACTAAGATGAGTGGTAAAGCGAAAAGTGCAGAGGATACTGGAAGTCTGCAGAGGGATTTGGATAGGTTAAGTGAATGGGCTAGGGTCTGGCAGATGGAATACAATGTTGACAAATGTGAGGTTATCCATTTTGGTAGGAATAACAGCAAACGGGATTATTATTTAAATGATAAAATATTAAAGCATGCCGCTGTTCAGAGAGACTTGGGTGTGCTAGTGCATGAGTCACAGAAGGTTGGTTTACAAGTGCAACAGGTGATTAAGAAGGCAAAAGGAATTTTGTCCTTCATTGCTAGAGGGATGGAGTTTAAGACTAGGGAGGTTATGTTGCAATTGTATAAGGTGTTAGTGCGGCCACACCTGGAGTATTGTGTTCAGTTTTGGTCTCCTTACTTGAGAAAGGACGTACTGGCGCTGGAGGGTGTGCAGAGGAGATTCACTAGGTTAATCCCAGAGCTGAAGGGGTTGGATTATAGAACATAGAACATAGAACAGTACAGCACAGAACAGGCCCTTCGGCCCTCGATGTTGTGCCGAGCAATGATCACCCTACTTAAACCCACGTAACCCGTATACCCGTAACCCAACAATCCCCCCCATTAACCTTTACACTACGGGCAATTTAGCATGGCCAATCCACCTAACCCGCACATCTTTGGACTGTGGGAGGAAACCGGAGCACCCGGAGGAAACCCACGCACACACGGGGAGGACGTACAGACTCCACACAGACAGTGACCCAGCCGGGAATCGAACCTGGGACCCTGGAGCTGTGAAGCATTGATGCTAACCACCATGCTACCGTAAGGCCCCCCATGCTACCGTGAGGCCCCGTGAGGCCCCCCATGCTACCGTGAGGATTATGAGGAGAGGTTGAGTAGACTGGGACTGTACTCGTTGGAATTTAGAAGGATGAGGGGGAATCTTATAGAAACATTTAAAATTATGAAGGGAATAGATAGGATAGATGCGGGCAGGTTGTTTCCACTGGCGGGTGACAGCAGAACTAGGGGACATAGCCTCAAAATAAGGGGAAGTAGATTTAGGACTGAGTTTAGGAGGAACTTCTTCACCCAAAGGGTTGTGAATCTATGGAATTCCTTGCCCAGTGAAGCAGTTGAGGCTCCTTCATTACATGTTTTTAAGGTAAAGATAGATAGTTTTTTGAAGAATAAAGGGATTAAGGGTTATGGTGTTCGGGCCGGAAAGTGGAGCTGAGTCCACAAAAGATCAGCCATGATCTAATTGAATGGCGGAGCAGGCTCGAGGGGCCAGATGGCCTACTCCTCCTCCTAGTTCTTATGTTCTTATGTATCTGAATGCACACAGCATTTGCAACAATGAATTGATGAATTGATAGCACAAATTGAAGTAAACACATTTAATCTAATTGTGGAAAGGAAGCAAAACGTTGGAATACATGGGTCTTTTTCTGATTGGCAGGCAGTGACTAGTGGGGTACAGCAGGGATCTGGGCTAGGACCCCAACTGTTCATATTATACATTCATGGTTTGGATGAGGGAACTATATGTATTATCTCCAAATCAAATTTGCAGATGATACAACATTGGGTGTGAGGATGAGCTATGAGGAGGATGCAGAGATGATTTAGTGGGATTTTGACAAGCTGAGTGAGTGGACATATGCATGGCAGGTGCAGTATAATGTGGATAACTGAATGAAATGAAATGAAAAATGAATGAAATGAAAATGGCTTATTGTCACAAGTAGGCTTCAAATGAAGTTATTGTGAAAAGCCCCAAGTTACCATATTCCAGCGCCTGTTCGGGGAGGCTGGTAAGGGAACTGAACCATGCTGCCGGCCTGCCTTGGTCTGCTTTCAAAGCCAGCGATTTAGCCCTGTGCTAAACCAGCCCCAGCTGGTTGTGAGATTATCCACTTCGGTAGCAAAAATAGGAAGGCAGATTACTATTTGAATGAGTGTAAATTGAAAGACGTGGATACTCAGGGAGACCTTGGTGTACTTGTGCATCAGTCGTGGAAAGTAAGCTCACAGCTACGACTGGCAGTAAAGAAGGCAATATTATGTTGACCTTCAGAGCGAGAGGATTTGAGTATAGGAATAGGGATGTTTTACTGCAATTTTCTGAGTCAAATGAAGAGCTTGCATTGCAAGTACGTAAATGCATAACCCCAGAGGACATCACTGGTGAGGCCACACCTGGAGTTGTGTGTGCAGTTTTGGTGTTCTTCTCTGAGGAAGGATGTTCTTGCTATGGAGGGAGTGTGACGAAGGTTTACCAGACTGATGGGATGACGGGACTGTCATATGAAGGAGGGACTAAATTGGTTAGGATTATATTCATTGGAGTTTAGAAGAGTGACAGGAGATCTCATAGAAACTTATAAAATTCTAATAGGAGTAGATGAAATGAAAATCGCTTATTGTCACGAGTAGGCTTCAATGAAGTTACTGTGAAAAGCCCCTAGTCGCCACATTCCGGCGCCTGTCCGGGGAGGCTGGTACGGGAATTGAACCGTGCTGCTGGCCTGCTTGGTCTGCTTTAAAAGCCAGTGATTTAGCTCAGTGTGCTAAACCAGCCCCTACGTAGATCGGGTAGATTCAGAAAGAATGTTCCCGATGGTGGGGGTCATAGTTTGAAGATAAGGGACAAATCATTTAGGATTGAGGTGAGGAGAAATTTCTTCACTCAGAGTGGTGAATCCATGGAATTCACTACCATAGAAATAGGTGAGGCCAAAACATTGTGTAATTTCAAGAAGAAATTAGATATAGCTCTTGGGGCTAAAGGGATCAAGGAATATAGGGGAAAGGTGGGATCAGGATATTGAACTTGATGATCAGCCATGATCATAATGAATGGCAGAGCAGGCTCGATGGGCCGAATGGCCTCCTCCTGCTTCTATTTTCTATGTATATTTCTATGTATGTATATTAAACATTTCATTGAAAATTAATACCTCTGACAGATTTCTTTATTACATCCTATAATACAGTCAAGTTTAGCATGATGCACTCAGTTAATTAAAGTAAATAGATAACAAAGTTGCAAGTTAAAAATATTTTAGAAATCCCTTTTGCAACACTAACCCGTTTCTTTCTCTTTTCAGATACTATTTGAGACCTTGATGTCTATTTCTTTTTTGATCGAAGTGCCGATCCCAAAGCACTAAAGGAGCAGTATTATGCATTCTGTCCTGTTACTAATGCCAGGAATATGTCATACGTAGTGAAAGTGGAAATGGTCAAATGGCTTGATGTGACAGTGGTGGCAGATCCATGACTCAAATCCAAATACTGTTAGATGGCCTTGGTGTCCGTTTCTTTTTTGATCAAAGTGTCGATACCAAAGCAAATAACAAAGTTTGGTAAGAGCAAATCCTGTTGGCAAACAAATCGCTTGTTTTTGCCAGGCTGTCTGCTCATGTTTGCCAAAGTCAAAGCTAATGCTGTCAATCTGATTGGCGACATAAGAAAATAACAACAAAATAAAAATAGAAGCAAGAGTTGGCCATAAGGCCCCTCAAGCCTGTTTTGCCATTCAATAAGATCATGGCTGCTATATACTTGGCCTCTACTCCATTTTCTTTTCTATTTCTCATAACATTGACCCTCATATCATTTGAGAATTGGTCCATTTCAACCTTGAATAAATTTAATGACTCAGTCTGCACAACTCGCTGGGGTAGAGAATTCTAAAGATTTTCGACCCTCAGAGTAGAAACTCCTTTCCATCTCCATCTTGAATGAACATCCCCTTATTTCATAGATTTCATAGAATTTACAGTGCTGAAGGAGGCCATTCAGCCCATCGAGTCTGCACCGGCCTTGGAAAGAGCACCCTACTTAAGCCCATACCACCACCCTATCCCCGTAACCCCACCCAACATTTTTGGACACTAAGCGCAATTTATCAAGTTTACAGATGACACTAAGATGAGTGGTAGACAAAGTGTGCAGAGGACACTGAAAGTCTGCAAAGGGATACAAATAGTTTAAATGAGTGGACAAGGGTCTGGCAGATGGAGTACAATGTTGGTAAATGTGAGGCCATACATTTTGGTAGGAATAACAGCAAAATCGATGATTATTTAAATGTAAAAAATTGCAGCATGCTGCGGTGCAGATGGACCTGGGTGTCCTTGTGCATGAATCGCAAAAAGTTGGTTTGCAGGTGCAGCAGGTAATTAAGAAGGCAAATGGAATTTTGTCCTTCATTGCCAGAGAGATGGAATTTGAAAACCGGAAGGTTATGTTGGAGCTATATAGGATGCTGGTGAGGCCACATCTGAAGTACGTGTACAGTTCTGGTCTCCTTACTTGAGAAAGGATGTACTGGCACTGTACTGAGAAAGGATATACTGGAGGGTATGCAGAGCTGATTCACAAGGTTGATTCCGGAGTTGAGAGGATTAGCTTATGAAGAGGGACTAAGTAGACTGGGACTATACTCATTGGAATTTAGAAGAACAAGGGGGGATCTTATAGAAACATATAAAATTATGAAGGGAATAGATAACACAGAAGCAGGAAGGTTGTTTCCACTGGCGGGTGAAATTAGAACTAGGGGGCATAGCCTCAAAATAAAGGGGAGCAGATTTAGAATTGAATTGAGGAGGAACGTTTTCACCCGAAAGGTTGTGAATCTGTGGAATTCCCTGCCCAGTGAAGCAGTTGAGGCTACCTCATTGAAGGTTTTTAAGTCAAAGATAGATAGATTTTTGAACAGTAAAGGAATTAAGAGTTATGGTGAGCAGGCGGGTAAGTGGAGCTGAGTCTACAAAAAGGTCAACCATGATCTTGGTGAAGCCAGATGGCCTACCCATGCTCCTAGTTCTTCTGTTATTACTATTTTCTAAATGCCTTGTCATTATTTCCTAATTCTTTATTTCCTTAATAATTGATTCCAGCATTTTCCCTCTGACAGATGTTCGGCTAACTGACCATTTCCTGCTTTCTCTCTCCCTCTTTCTGGAATAGGTTTATTACCTTCCTGGTTTTCCAATCTGTTGGGATTTCCAGAATCTAAGGATGTTTGGAAAATTACAACCAATGCAATCACCACACCTGCAGCCATTCTTTTAAGACCCTAGGTTGCAGGCTGACATGTCCAGGAACTTGTTAGCCTTTCATCCCACTAGTTCTGCCTAGTACTTTTTCTCTAATGATAATTATAGAATTTACAGTGCAGAAGGAGGCCATTCAGCCCATCAAGTCTACACCAGCCATTGGAAAGAGCACCCTACCCAAGCCCACACCTTCACCCTATCCCTGTAACCCTAGCTAACAGTTTTTGGATACCAGGGGCAATCTGGCACGGCCAATCCACCTAATCTGCACATCTTTGGACTGTGGGAGGAAACCGGAGCACCCACAGGAAACCCACGCAGACACGGGGAGAACGTGCAGACTCTGCATAGACAGTGACCCAAGCCGGGAATCGAACCTGGGACCCTGGAGCTGTGAAGCAACTGTGCTAACCACTGTGCTACCATGCCTGCTAAAACTGTACCGTGTTTTAAGTTTCTTACTCCCTTTTACAACAGATACAAAATATTTGTACAAAGCTTGAAATTTCCATTTTGCCCATTAAAACACAATCTCATCCTCAAAACAAAACTTTTACAGTGATCCAGAGGGTAGAAGCTGTGTTATGCCTGCACAAGTCCTGTTTTTATATTTTTTGCTGTAGTTTATTATCTCCCTTTTTTTCAGTCATCATCAATTGCCAAGTTGCATCAGAATTTCCCCATGATATTGAGTGATACTTTATTGATCCAGTGATATGATCGAATGGCCAGGCATTGGCTGTGCAGAGTAGAAATAGCAATTTCCAACAGTATTAAATGGGAAAGCATCTGCTATCATTTAAATTGATGTGAATGCTTGGGTGAACAGATTTTTTATTGTTATTTTTTATGAAGAATTTTGAGTTTCTGTAGACAACATTTTGGAAGATTACGATAAACTGGCCACAGAAGATTTGCCAGTGGGAGGAGCAGGAGCAACAGGTGGAAGGAACACATTGAACTTGTTGCGTGGAATGAAATGAATGAAATGAAAATCGCTTATTGTTACAAGTAGGCTTCAAATGAAGTTACTGTGAAAAGCCCCTAGTCGCCACATTCTGGCGCCTGTTCGGGGAGGCTGGTACGGGAAGTACTGAGGAGGAGCATAGCCTGGAGATCCTTTTACTTTAAAGAATTTACATGCCCATGGATACATACTTGCACTTTTCATGGACAAATTGCATAGAAAACTACAGTTCACCAGAACGACAGTCACAGATCTGTGTTGCCACATGTTGTTGCTATCCTCTGTTGCAGCCTTCACTTAATCAGAAGTTAAAATGTTTGAGTTTGGTAATTATGCCTGTTGCAGTTAAAGTTTTAATAATAATAATCATCTTTATTATCGTCACAAGGAGGCTGACATTAACACTGCAACAAAGTTACTGTGGAAAGCCCCTAGTCGCCACAGTCCGGTGCTTGTTCGGGTACACAGAGGGAGAATTCAGAATGTCCAAATTACCTAACAGCATAGCTTTCAGGACATGTGGGAGGACCCGGAGGAAACCCACGCAGACAAGGGGAGAACCTTGTGTTGCCCTTTTATGTATTTTCTTTTATTTCCTTTTCTTTTCATGCACTTAATGATCTGTTGATACTTTTCACTGTACCTTGGTACATGTGACAATAAACAAATCCAAATCCAACAGGCAGACTCCGCAGACAGTGAACCAAGTCGGGAATCGAACCCGGATCCCTGGCGCTGTGAAGCAACAGTGCTAACCACTGTGCTACCTTGCTGCCCATTATGCCAGCAACCTCAGTCTGTAGTTCATTTTTGAATTGCTGATCTTTCAACAGGTGAGTGACTCGCCTGAGGAAGGAGCAGTGCTCCGAAAGCTAGTGATTCCAAACAAACCTGTTGGACTTTAATCTGGTGTTGTGGGACTTCTTACTGTGCTCACCCCAGTCCAGCGCCGGCATCTCCACATCGTGTTCGAATTAAGCAGATAGTATGTTTACAGAAAATTATTTAATCACTTGTCCATGAACAAGTGGAAACAGCGGGATAAGGCTCTGGGCTTTAGGCTAATTACAACTTTCCCCAGGACACACACGTCATTATGTGCTCCCCTGAAAATGGCTTCACGGATCAGAAGGGGTAGGAAGTCTCTAATATGCAAATAGAGTGTGAATATTGCTACATGTAGGCCTCTGCTGAAGGTCTTTTTAGCATCCCAAAATCACGTTTGCCATTTATTCTGAAATGCAGTTGGTTCGACCACAGTTTTCCTATTGATTCCCATGTACCTCATATTAACTCTGGATATAAAATAGAAGTTGTAAATTATTTTAACTATTTGACCTTGCATTGCAAAGTTCATTTAATTTGGTCAAAACCTGTGGAACATTAAGGCTTTATTCTCTTTCTTGTATCTCAAACTTTGTCTACTTTAAACAGGTTACTGGTCCATAACTGGGTCACATCAAGAACTTGGCAATTTGGTTATGGATCATAACACTTCCCTAAAGAGCATTAGTAAACCAGATGGGTTTTTACGACAATCGGCAATGGTTCCATGGTCACCATTACTGAGACTAGATTTTGATTCTCGATTTATTAACTGAATTTACATTCCACCAGCTGCCATGGTGAGATCTGACCCTGTAGCCCCAGAGCATTAGCCAGTGCCTCTGGATTGCTAGTCCTGTGATATTATCGCTACGTCACTGCCTCTCCAAGTGATAAAGACACGTTATTTTGTAGAACATTATTTTCTTTCATCTTTGCATATGTCCTGAGGTCTGACCATGGCGGTTACTAGGCAAATTGGCGTGGTGCATGTAATGGCAAAGGGTGATGGGTGAGGGACATAGGTTGGCATGTGATGGAGGTAAGTTAGGTTAGGGGCTATATAGGACTTGGAGGGTGCTTGAGGGTTGTATGTCGGCACTGATGATGAGAATTTATGTGGGTGACATGAGATGGCATGGGTTGGCATGTTTGATTCTTTTAAAAAAGATTTTGGATATACTGCTGGACGCCCAATGTAGCCCATTCACCCAGCACACCTCACGTCTCCTCACTTCTTTCTGGGTCACCTGCCCCAAATTTGTAATCCAGCCTGCACCTCCATCTCCGGGCAGCCATTTTGGGTTCGCGGAGCTGCAAATTCTCTCAGCTTGTGTACCCTTCCAAGGTTTGAAAATCTACACCAGAGTCTCTGTGCCAATGGGGATTATGTTCAATGGGGAACAACAAAAGGAGTCACTATAGGGTAAGGACCTTCAGCCACTAGACAAAGATGACACATACAACATTTGGGAGGATGGTAAAGAAGCAGAATGGCGTCAACAACAGTCTGCAGCCAAAACTCTTCATGGCTGAGTGCGGCCGAAGATTTAAAGGTCTGAAGGTTTTTTGTGACCATGAATTAATTAAAGCTTTGAGATTTGTAGTGAATTCAAATTACTCAAAGCCACTTCAAATAGGTGAAATTATTAGGCTTCAAGTGGATAAAAACATTTGTTTTCCTTGTGTTTACTATTACGGTCAAGACTGTGGACCAATACATTTGTATCAAATCAACCGAATGATCGCAGCATTTCAACATTAAATGTACTTAGTGATTATAATACAGGATGAAGTACATACTAACAACAGAACATGACCTTGCTGAATTATGTACATGTGGAGTGAAGCAAAGGACAGCATGGTGGCACAGTGGTTAGCACTGCTGCCACACATCACCAGGAACCAGCGTTCAATTCCAGCCTTGGGTGACTGTCTAAGTGGAGTTTGCACTTTCTCTGAGTGTCTGGATGGGTTTCGTCCGGGTGCTCCAGTTTCCACCCACAGTCCAAAGATGTGCAGGTTAGGTAGACTAGCCATGCTAAATTGCCCCTTGGTGTCCAAAAGGTTAGGTGGAGTTACTAGGTTATGGAATAGGGTAGGGACCTGACTTTCAAAGGGTTGGTGCAGACTTGATGGGCCGAATAGCCTCCTTCTGCACTGTGAGGATTCTATGATTGCAGTAGTGCATTTCACAAACTATTTTGCAATGTGACCCCTAGTAACTCATCACCAGCCTCTCAAAGGAAATTATTGATGGGCAGCAAATGTTAGCCTTGCCTGCTACACCCACATCCTACGAAAGATAGTATTAAAAAAGACTATTGAAAATTATCACCTCAGATGCCAGCAAAAACAAAACAGCAATAAAGCAGCATAGAAACATTCAGTATATAATTATTAAAGTTCACGTAACACACATAATATTAATTCATATAAAATGAAAATCTATTTTTAAAAACTAAAATCTATTCTTTTTTTAAAAATGTTTTTATTCTCCCCGTTTTTCACATTTTCTCCTAAACTTACACCCAACAATAAACAATAATCAGTAACGAATGTAATGTCAATCCCCATATCAATAACAACATACCATTCCTCCCACCAAACCCCAGACATTAGCCCGCATGTTAACATAAACAAATGACAAAAAGGAATCAGGAATCACCCATAGTCGCCATTAACACATCCAGTCCCTCTCTCCCCAACCATCCCTGCACACCCCCCTAATGTTCGATGTGATATAATTCTCGAAAGTGCATAATGAATAACGCCATGAATTGTAGAACCCCTCCATCCTTCCCCTCAGTTCAAATTTGACCTTTTCAAGTGTCAAGAATTCCAGTAGGTCCCCCTGCCATGCCAGGGCACAGGTGGAGAGGTTGATCTCCACCCTAACAGCATCTACCTTTGGGTAATCAACGAGGCGAAGGCTACAACATCTGCCTCCACGCTCGTTTCCAACCCCGGCTGGTCCAACACCCCGAATATGGCCTCCCGAGGGCACGGGTCCAGTTTCACGTGCACCACTTTAGAGATTACCATAAAAACCTCCTTCCAGTAAGAAACAAAACTTTTAGTATCCTAATTCCTTTCTCCACCCATCTCCAAAAATTTCCATCCCACTTCCCTGGCTCAAATCTATGGTTCCCCCGAATCGGCATTTCCCTTGACCCGCCCCTAGCCCGAAGTGCTGTCGAAACTGACTCCAAATTCTCAACAAAGCTATGACTACCGGGCTCCCTGAGTATCTCCCCAGAGCCGTCGGGAGCGGCGCTGTCGCTCGCGTCTTCAATCCCGACCCTCTACCCAAACTCTCCTCCATTTTGAACCGTTGGGAGTCAACCCCTCTGACCCAGCTCTGTATCTTCTCCACATTCACTGTCCAGTAATAATACATCGGGTTTGGAAGAACTAAACCCCTTGCCTGCCTTCCTCTCTGTACAAAGAAAAGAGAGAACAAAGAAAAGTACAGCACAGGAACAGGCCCTTCGGCCCTCCACGTTTGTGCTGACCATGCTGTCCGTCTAAACTAAAATCTTCTACACTTCCGGGCTCCATATCCCGTTATTCCCATTCTATTCATGTATTTGTCAAGATGCCCCTTAAACATCACTATCGTCCCTGCTTCCACCACCTCCTCCGGCAGCGGGTTCCAGGCATCCACTACTCTCTGTGTAACAAACTTACCTCGTACGTCTCCTCTAAACCTTGCCCCTCGCATCTTAAACCTATACCCTCCAGTAATTGACCCCTCTACCCTGGGAAAAAGTCTCTGACTATCCACTCTGTCTATGCCCCTCATAATTTAGTAGACCTCTATCAGGTCGCCCCTCAACTTCCTTTGTTCCAGTGAACAAACCAAGTTTATTCAACCTCTCCTCATAGCTAATGCTCTCCATACCAGGCAACATCCTGGTAAATCTCTTCTACATCCTCTCTAAAGCCTCCACATCTCTCTGGTAGTGTGGCGACCAGAATTGAACACTATACTCCAAGTGTGGCCTAACTAAGGTTCTATACAACTGCAACATGACTTGCCAATTCTTATACTCAATGCCCCGGCCAATGAAGGCAAGCATGCCGTATGCCTTCTTGACTACCTTCTCCACCTGTGTTGCCCCTTTCAGTGACCTGTGGACCTGTACACCAAGATCTCTCTGACTGTCAACACTCTTGAGGGTTCTACCATTCACTATATAATCCCTACCTGTATTAAACCTTCCAAAATGCATTACCTGACATTTGTCCGGATTAAACTCCATCTGCCATCCCTCCGCCCAAGTCTCCAAACAATCTAAATCCTGCAGTATCCTCTGACAGTTCTCATCGCTATCTGCAATTCCACCAACCTTTGTGTCGTCCACAAACTTACTAATCAGACCAGTTACATTTTCCTCCAAATTATTTATATATACTACGAACAGCAAAGGTCCCAGCACTGATCCCTGCGGAACACCACTAGTCATAGCCCTCCAATCAGAAAAGCACCCTTCCATTGCTACTCTCTGCCTTCTATGACCTTGCCAGTTCTGTATCCAGTGCACCTTTTTAATTCTGGCCACCTTCCCTCCCCATGTGAACGAGGTAATCATCCCTTCAATCTCTCTAAAAAAATGCCTTTGACAGGAAAATTGGCAGGCATTGAAAAATAAACAGGAATCGCAGCAGCACATTCATTTCAACTGCCTGTACTCAACCCGCCAGTGACAGAGGGAGACCAATCCACCTTGCCAGATTGGCTAACTAAAATCTATTTTCAAGTACTTTTTACAAATGTTACTATTTAATACACTCCAGTAGGCTTCAGCTAAACTCTCCAAATATCTTGGTTACAGAAGACAAAGCGAAGCCCCTCTTCCCCACCCCCACACTGTATTCAACCCTTCTCTCCCCATCATACACCTCTCTTCCTAGCCGCTTCCCCCCCCCCCCCCCCAACTCACTCAACAGCTCCTTTCCCCAAACCTCTTCCCCCCCCCCCCCCTCCACACAGATCCAATTCCCAACCCCAGCACTCTCTTCCTCTGCAGAGACTCGAGCTCCACTGCATCACCACGCCTCATGGACCATTGAACCCTTTGGATCAACCAAGTGGCTGACACACTCTTTTGGTGGGATGAGTGACAGCAGCTGGCTCTGACAAGGTTGAATGGCAGGTCCCCTGGGTCCTGCCCCCAGTCTTGTCACTAACAGAGTGTGCAGGCTGAGACTTTCTCTGCCTGGCTTTGGCTGCATTGGAGGCGGTGGCAGCCAAGGGGAGGCAGAGGTCGGAAAAAAAGTTAAGAGGGCGCAATTCGATTATCCAAAAGTCGGGAATTTCAAATAATCAAACACTAAATGACAGAATTTTTGCAAACCCAACTCATAGAAACTAGGAGCAGGAGTAGGCCATTTGGCCCTTCGAGACTGCTCCATCATTCAATATGATCATGGTTGACCTCGATCTCAATGCCATATATTCCCGCATTCTCCCCGTACGCCTTGATACCATTGAAATATAAAAAATTATTTTATCTCTTTCTTGAATACATGCAATGACTTGGCCTCCACTGCCTCTGTGGTAGAGAATTCCACAGGTTCGTCACCCTTTGCGTGAAGAAACTTTTCCTCATTTCAGTCCTAATTGGTCTACCCTATATCCTGAGATTGACTTAGGTTCTAGATTTCCCCAAACAGGAAAAACATCCTCCCTACATTTAGTCTGTCCAACCCTGTTAGAATATTATACATTTCAATTCAATCTCCTCTCATCTTGCTAAATTTCAGTGAATATAGGCCCAGTTGAACCAATCTTTCCATATAGGACAGTCCCACCAACCCCAGTATCAGCCTCGTGACATCTACTGACTCTTTGGCAGCAGCTCACTGAGCAATGTTCAGTTGAACAATTCCTTTCTGTGATCACTCTGCAACAGTTACTGTTGGTTGGATGTTTAGGGTTGGTGGTCTCTGCCTCAGGCAAACTGCACATCTCAATGGTTACTGACCCAGGTTTGCCCAGCTGGCTTTTTAGTATCAGGGTGGAAAGGGCCGGACATACTGTCTTTGCATGGGAGGGCCGTATGTTACACGCACATTGCACGGATGTCACTGATATAGGGTTACGAATCAGCATTCTGATTTGTTGTGAAACAGGCTGTAGAAAATGAAAATACAGCGAGCGGATGCTGGAAATTGGATATAAAAATAGAAAATTCTTGGAATACACAGCAGGTCAGACAGTGTCTGTGGAGATAGAAACAGATAAAATTGGAAGCTATAAAATGTGTGGTGTGACTGAAGTTCCTATTCATTCTGTCTCCCAGCCTATTCATGGCTGAGGAGATGGTGCAGTCTAGAATATAATCCATGTTTCTAATATCTCAGGTTGCCAATGCCAACTGGCTGCAGGGTTCTAATTTAGGATTTAATCACTAATGACACAAGAGCATCAAATATAGATATTTCCAATTTTCCAGGTCCAAAGAATCCCTGCAGTGCAGAAGGAGGCCATTCAGCCCCTCAAGTCTGCTCCGACCCTCTAAACCAGCACTTTGCCCAAGCACACTCCCTCGCCCTATCCCTGTAACCCTATGCACTGAACAAGGCCAATACTAAGGGGCAATTTAGCATGGTCAATCCACTTAACCTGCACATCTTTGAACTGTGATAGGAAACCCACATAGATATGGGGAGAATGTTCAAATTCCACATAACCCAAGGCCGAATTGAACCCAGGTCCCCGGCGTTGTGTGCCAGCAGTCCTAATCACTGTGACACCATGCCTTACTGTAACAAGACAACTACCAAGTAAGAAACATTAGCTGAAACATTATTTATTATTCTTTTTCATGTAATGTATGGAGAGGAAAGGGAATCATAAGTTTCCTCAGAGTTGAATAGGAAGCTAGGGTTGTTAATTATTCACATTCTAATATGTCTTATGTATTATTCTGGAGGAGAGTTTCTCTGATGATTGAGAAACCATGGAAAGCAGGATGCCTTAACATTTAAAGTATTAATTTGGAGGGAAAACACCATTCCATCTGCTCCCTGCCCAGCTAAATTTCTGACCAAAGATATTTTTACAAAGTTCACCAACTTACTGCATAGCACCATCTTCCTAGTAGATGATACAATTTGGGATCTTGCGGTCTCAGTTCAATTGCTTTGTCTATGTGATCCTAGATATACAAAAAAGAAATGATAATTGCGAAAACAAGTTACTACAGAATATCATGCACAAATATTGCCTTAAATCTAAAAATTTCACAATGTCAAAAACGGTGTATAATTACTCTCTTTTCTTTCTTAGTTCAAAATCCTTCCATATCCTTGTCCCATACTCTCTTTGTTTCTGTCCTATTTCTCCACTATTGGTAGCAATGCCTTTAATTATCACATTCAGAACTCTGGAATTTATTTTTTAAATGCCCCATTGTCTTCAAAATCAACTTCTTCCAGTCACCGCATTGGAATGAATCACCTCACTCCTTCAATCATCACAAATAACCATTCTTCCATAGAAACTGGAGTAGGTCATTTAGTTGTCATGCCTGCTCTGCCTTTCTTTTAGGATCATGGCTAGTCTGCATCTTAAATTCATGTGCTTGCTTTGATTCCATACCTAATAAAGAATCTCTAACAGTTACAAGCCAGCTAAGTATATTCATGTTTGTTCCAAGTTGGAATAAGGTTATTTTAAGAGTCCGATCATGTAATGCATTAATGACATCATTGGCCATTTGCACAGGCAAATGGGCAGTCTATCCTAACAGCCTGTAGAGTAAATATCTTTCTGATAAAGCTCTTGTTTGTATCTTCGCGGTATGAAAGCCTATCCTTTCGAAATATCACAAAGAAAACTGGCGACGAGGAGGTCGGCACTGCGGCGACAGACTCCCGGAGAAGTTTAAAAAAAAGAAAAATCATCGAACTGTGCACAGACATTCAAAAAGGATTAATAAGCTAAAACCTCACTGCACCAGTGGCAGCTGTCGAAGGAACCAAAATCTAAATGTAGGTTATGGAGGAAACAATGCTGAAAAGAAGCTTGCCACGTGCTCTGCCTGGAAAGATCTGGAACAATGCAGGGAGCACTGTGAGTAGCAAGTACCCTGCAACAATAGTTTAGAGCTGGAGTGTTGCAAAACACGGATCGAAACAGGCTGAGCCGTGGAGTACCTTGTTTGAAAAAAGCGTAAAAAGTGACGAGGTGCAAAAGTTTTGTGGCATATCGTGCTTTCGCAAACCCTTTCCAGAGTAAACTGGCGGGAATTTTTGGCACCATGGAACTATGATGAGAACACAGAGTGGGGGGGCTCACATACTGAAAGGTTCAATAATCTTGTCTGACCGAATAGAATTGCGGCAAATAGAGTTAACTTGCCTGAGTATCATAGAACTATATCATAGAATTTACAGTGTAGAAGGAGGCCATTCGGCCCATTGAGTCTGCACCAGTCCTTGGAAAGAGCACCCTACCCAAGCCCACACCTCCACCCTATCCTTGTAACCCAGTAATCCCACCCAACCTTTTTGGACACTAAAGGCAATTTAGCATGGCCAATCCACCTAACCTGCACATCTTTGGACTGTGGGAGGAAACCGGAGCACCCGGAGGAAACCCACGCAGCCACAGGGAGAGCGTGCAGACTCTGCACAGTGACCCAAGCCGGAAATCGAACTGGGACCCTGGAGCTGTGAAGCAACTGTGATAACCACTGTTCTAACATGCTGCCTCAGTACAATTGGGGAGGGGGAAAACATGCAACTTTCTGCGAAGTTTCGTGCAGCCAGCAAAATCAGATTAAAAGAAAAATATGATGCGGTCGGCACGGGGCATAGTCGTTAGCACTGCTCAAATGCCTCTCAAGTGCATGGACCCAGGTTCTATTCTGACCTTGGGTGACTGTTTTGAGTTTACACGCGTTCTCCCAGAGTCTGCCTGGGTTTCCTTCGGGTGTTCTGGCTTCCTCCCACAATCCAAACATGTGCACTTAGGTGGATTGGCCATATTAAATTGCCCCTTTGTCCAAAAGGTTAGGTGGAGTTACGGGGTTAGGGTGAGGGGGGGCCTGGGTAGGGTGCTCGTTCGGAGGCTCATTGCAATCTCGATATGCTGAATGGCCTCCTTCTGCACTGTAGTAATGAATGGACATGAGTCTTTAAGTCAATCAGCAAAGAGGAGTGGGGAATTCAGAAGTTATAGGAGAGAACAATCTGCGAGTCTCTGCTAGTTTTAACAGGAGGCTTCAGACCTGTTGAGACCAGAGAGAGAGTTGGGGTGGGACTCGGTTTGATTGACTGGCTAGTGGCCAATGAACTGGCCAAAAGGCCATGCTCAAGGGCAGCACGGTGGCACAATGGTTAGCCATGCTGCCTCACAGCACCAAGGTCCAAGGTTTGATCCCAGTCTGGGTCACTGTCTGTGTGGAGTTTGCACATTCTCCCCATGGCTGTGGGTTTTGCCCCCACAACCCAAAGATGTGCAGGGTAGGTGGGTTGGCCACGCTAAATTGCCCCTTAATTTGAGCATATTAATTGGGTACTCTAAATTGATATTAAAAAAGGCCATGCTCTGCTTGATAACAGGTGGTGAGTGAATCCTATCTCAGTGTAATGAGTTGCACAGTCCTAAGGAGCTCAGTTTGACTCCTGGGTGGAGGTGTGGGCTGACAGGGACAAGGACCTACTCTCACTCCTCTGTATTTTTGATAGAAAGGCTGTGACTGCTGAAAGCTGTAGAGAACCCAAACAAATGAATCCACAGGGAAATCATTACAGGCTACAAACAAAGAGAGGATATGCTCTCTCTTTCTCTCCAGAAAGGCTGTGAGTGCTGTATTTCTGAAACTGCAGAGATCTCCAAGGGGGGGGGACGACAAATTGATCGTCTCTGTTATCTGGGAGCGGGGGGGGGGGGGGTCAGGATTAGGAGGGTGGACCTGCAGAGAGGGTGACAAGCAGATGGTGGCGGGGAGGGGGGGGGGGGGGAGAAAGGTGGTCAGGATTGGAGGGTGGACCTGCAGAGAGGGTGACAAGCAGATGGTGGCGGGGAGGGGGAGGGGGGGGGGAGGTGGTCAGGATTAGGAGGGTGGACCTGCAGAGAGGGTGACAAGCAGATGGTGGCGGGGAGGGGGAGGGGGGGGGGGGGGGGGAGGTGGTCAGGATTAGGAGGGTGGACCTGCAGAGAGGGTGACAAGCAGATGGTGGAGAAGATGGGGAGGGGGGAGGGGAGGGTAGAAAGGTGGTCAGGATTAGGAGGGTGGACCTGCAGAGAGGGTGACAAGCAGATGGTGGAGAAGATGGGGAGGGGGGGGGGGCTAGGCCACCCAAACCTACTGCACTATTACGGGAGGCAAATGTGGAGAAGGTGCGGGGTTGGAGCAAGGAGGGGGAGACCTGAAGGGTTAGGATGGAGGAGAGCTCGCGTTCGTGTAAGGAGTCTGGGTTGCGGGGCTGGCAATGGCCTCTCTCCCAATGACTTTCGGAAAGCACTCTGTTAGTCCGGGTGGTGGTGGCCACTTCGAAGATCTGGAGGCAGTTTAGGCAACATTTTAAGCTGGGGGCCGGGTCAGGGGGGGGATACTGATTAGGGTGAATCATGGGTTTGAGCCAGGTAGGATCATGTGATATTTCGGAGATGAGATGAGAGGGGGATCAAGGATATGAAGGATTTGTTTGGGGGGGGGGGGGGGGGGGATTCGCGATCTGGAAGAGTTGGGTGAAAAGTATGGATTGGCGCAAGGGGAAGGGTTTAGGTACCTGCAGGTTTGAGATTTCGCAAGGAAAATTTTCCCAACGTTCCCGAAAGCACCTGCCTCCTTATTACTGGAGTCACTGCTGTCAGCGGGAGAGCTGGAGAGGGGGGTTGTTTCGGCGATCTATGGGGGAACCTGTAGGAGGAGGGGATTAAGGCAAGGTGGGAGGAGGAGCTGGGGAAGGTGATGGAAGAGGGATTGTGGTGCGAGGTGCTGCGGAGGGTAAATGCTGACCTCGTGTGCAAAGCTGGGGCTGATACAGTTTAAAGTCGTACATAGGGTGCACCTCGCGAAGTCAAAGATGAGTCGACTGTTCGAGGGGATGGAGAATGTCTGTGAGCGATGTGGGAGGGGCCCCGCAAACCACAGTCATATGTTTTGGCCCTGCCCGAAGCTGGAAAGACTTTGGACGACGGTATTTAGCACAATTTCTGGGGTCTTGCATATGGATGTTTCCCTAGAAGCCATATTAGGGGTGCTGGACTGGCCCAAGTTGTAGGTGGGAGTGGGGCGGATGTTTTAGCTTTCACCTCACACATCGCATGTCGGCGGGTCCTGTTGGCGTGGAGCTCAGTCTCTTCACTTTGTGCCTCCGCGTGGCAAGGGGACCTTTTGGATTTTTGACCCTGGAGAAGGTGAGGTTTGAGCTGAGGGGGTCGAAGGAGGGGTTCTACAATTCATGTAGTTTGTTTATTATGCACTTACTGGAGTTGGTTCCCCTTGACAGTTGGGGTTATTTTTGTTTCTCTTTTGTATGGTGAAAATTATGAAAATATGACAAATAAATATATTTTAAAACAAATCCTCAAACTGAAAGCAAAATTTGAAGAGGAGCAAGGTGCTAAAAACCTCTGAAACACATAGGCCGGGAGTGCCGTATTGGCGCTGTGGAGTGGCGTAAACCACTCCAGCGTCGGGCAGCCCGGAAGGTGTGGAATCCTCCGCACCTTCGGGGGCTAGGCCGGCGCTGGCGGGGTTGATGGCGCGCCAACCGGGGCCGAAGGGCCTCCGCTGGCTGGCGCGAGGTGGCGCATGCGCGGGAGCGCCAGCGTATTCTGGCATGATCCCAGCGCATGCGGAGGGGGTTTCTTCCCCCCCAGGCCATGGAGGACCATTACAGCGGCCGGCCCGTAGGGAAAGAGTGCTCCCATGGCACAGGCCCGCCCACGGATTGGTGAGCCCCGATCACGGGCCAGATCACCATGGCAGATCCCCCCCCCCCCCCCCCACCCTTCCCACCCGAGGACTCCGCAGGCCGCCTGCAGAGCCAAGTCCCGCTGGTAGGAACCTTGTTTGATTTATACTGGCGAGACTGGCTGAAAACGGGCGGCCACTCGACCCATCGCGGAGGGAGGATCGCTGGGGGGGGCCCACTGTCAACGGCCCCTGACTGGCGTGATGCGATTCCCGCCCCTGCCGAAAAACCGCCGCCGGAGAATCCGACAGCCAGCGTCGGGACAGGATTCACGCCACCCTCCGGCGATTAAAAAGGCCCGGCGGGGGGGGTTGGAGAATCCCGCTCATACTCTTTTTTGCCCTTTACTTATGATTTTCGCCCATTTTTTCCCCCGTGTGCTTGTCTGTCGTGTGTGTGTGTGTGTCTATCGTGTGTGTGTGTGTGTGTGTGCGTGTGTGCGTGTGTGCGTGCGTGCGTGCAAGGTAAAGTGAGAATTAGGAATTAGAAGATAGTTAACCAGTTGTATTTGCTGCATATTTCATTAATGTTCTTCTTATTAATAAAAGGTAATTGTGCTTACATTTAGAAACCTGGTGACTGTAATTATTGGGCAGCCAAGGGCCAAATACTTATTTTTCTAAGAATTATTGGTTAATTCGCTTGTGTTGTGATTCTGGGCCAAGTGGGTCTGGAATCAACCACGCACTAGCCCAGGGAGTTGTAACAAGTGGCAACATTTTCTATTTCGAAGAAGTCGATAACACTCCTATAAAAGATCAGCCATGATCTTATTGAATAATGGAGCAGGCTCGAGGGGTCAGACGATCTACTCCTGCTCCTAATTCTTAAGTTTTTATGTAAGCGCAGGACAAGTTAAGAAGTACACAGAAATAATCCACTACTCTCAGCAGTTATGGATATGGTTGTTTGTGGCAGGACCACAGGAGCAAACCCATACAAACTGGTTTTTCACAGTAACCTCATTGCAGTGTTGATATAAGCATACTTGTGACGCTAATAAAGATTATTACTATTGTGTCCTCTGGGGAATCAGGGTCATCATTCTGCCATTGTAAAGGGAACGTGTCCTAAACCAACTTCATGAAGGCCATTGTGGGATAGTAAGAATAAAGGAGGTCGGCAGAAATTAATTTTGATGGCCAGAACTCAAAATCGAGGAGAAGGTAGGCATATGTTCGGCTTTTGCAAAGGCTCAAAACCTGTCACTACTAGCACCATTGCACCCACGAGAATCACCAGAAGGGCCATGGCAAAGAGTTCATACAGATATATTTGAAGGACAAATGTTTTTCATTGTGGTTGATTCACATTTGAAATGGTCTGAAGTTGCTATTATGAAGACTGCGTCCTCGGAGGGGATGATAGAAAGACTGGGTGAGATTTTTGCAAGATTTATGTCCCTGACCAACTTGTTAGCAACAATGGACCACAGTTCATTTTGCTAGAATTCACAAATTATCTAAAGGAAAACAGAATCGAACACCGATCTGCTCCTTATCATCCTGCCTGGCCAAAGGGTTTGTTCAAACAATGAAGTATTTATTTAAGGTAATTCATGAGCAAAGATCATTATCAAAATGACTAAAGCAATTCCTGATGACATAGAGGAATATAACACATTTGACAAACCATAGTCCTCCGGCATTACTCATGGTAAAATGTTATTTACACAAGTGATTGATTTGTAAAGCCGCCTGAGACAGATGTGACAAATGCAGGATTTTAGATATATTGGATTATAATCATTTGGCAATTTAAGGGTTAAAAGCTGGGGTTAGAGTTTGTTTGACTGCAGTAGTCATGTTTATAAAAATAATCTTGCTTTGCAAGACTAGAAAACTTTTAGGAGTCAATTGACCATTATAAAAGCCTGAGCTAATGCACTGTTGTTTGACTTGGGCGAGTCCCTAAGAGTTAATGTGTTTTCAGCCTGGGGAGTTCATGTGTTTTCAGCTTGGGAAGATGAAGTCATTGCTGGATGGAGCCAAAGCATTCAGATCTGTTGAGAAAGATTTTGAGTTGAGTTCTGATCTGGCTAACACTGAGTTCACAAGTAAGTTCTTTTGCTCTCACAGTAGAATAGTTTAAAAAAGGTTAATAGCATTTAAAGCAGTGCAGACTTTTCAGAGAACAAGGGGGAGGCTGAAACAAACCAGTTGAACAGCTTTTTGAAGACATCCAGCCAGGGTCTGCAGAGGTTCTAACAGGAGCCAAATGTATTGTGGAAAGCAAGTATTACTCTGTGCCATTGGGATAGAGGGTGGATTGAGAGCTGCATGTTTTTCCTTTCTTCTTGTTTAATTGGGAATAGAGATAGGGGCTGGTTTAGCACAGTCGGCTAAAGAGCTGGCTTGTAATGCAGAACAAGGCCAGCAGCGCGGGTTCAATTCCTGTACCAGCCTCCCCGAACAGGTGCCGGAATGTGGCGACTCGGGGCTTTTCACAGTAACTTCATTGAAGCCTACTTGTGACAATAAGTGATTATTATTATTAGAGGGTATTGTAGTTACTGTATTTAACAGTTTTGTTTAAGGTGCAATTGTAAGCTATTTTGGGGTGTAAGGTTAAAGATTAATATACCATGTTAATAATAAAGTTTTGTTTTAAAATATCAAATCCCTATTTTTTCATGCAACGAAGTATTCCGTTTGCACAATTTTACAAAATATTGGTGTTTCGGTCCAGTATTGTAGCTACTGTTGGGGTCTGGTCTGGGATCATGATAAAAGAGACATTGTTGAGAGGAAACAGCAAAGTCAGGTTTTATGATGTCAGGGCCCAACACTGTATTTTTCAGAAAGGTCGGGAAGTATTGGAAAGGAGCGATACCACCAGTGAGAAGTGGATGGCTGCCATCGTCTTAGCACAGACAGGACCGGTCTCCTACACTGTTCAAATCGGATGATGTTTGTGTGGAGGCGACACAATGATCAACCTTTAGCAACTAGAACTAGTTTGCCAGACAGTGTCAAACTTCCAACACTGCATCAACTCCAGTTGAGACAACTATGGATGAGGTCCAAATTAAAACAAAACAACAGAGGTTACAGTCAACATGACAAAGCAGATGCCTGAGGTTCGTCAACAACACATAGAAATAAACGTCCTCCGAAACATCTAACCTCTCGACTTGTGTTTATTAATTTGTTCATATTGTATATTTTGATTGTTAATGTTACATTGTGTTTCATTGCAGGAGCCTCAAGTGTAAAGAGGAAGGAAAATGTTGTGTATTCATGTTTGCCTAGATGGAACAAGATCACTTTAAGAGTTCGATCACGTGTCGTATTGATAACGTCATTGGCCGTTTCTGCGGGCAAACGGATCGTCTACCCTAACAGCCTATTGAGAAACACCTTTCCAATAAAGCTCTTGTTTGTTTGTACCTTTGTGGCCTGAAAGCCTATGCTTTAAAAATACCACAAGCCACTTTTCAACAGTCACTTCATTCCCATGGCAAAAGTTGAATAACATTTACTGAGACATCAAATTTATCAAGACATAAAATTAACATAAACCAAATGAAAGAAAATAGCAGGTTTGGTCAACAAAGTCTAGCATGTGCTTTCAACCACATAACCTGTGAGCTGGTAAAACGATTTTGTGATTATATCCAGTTTCAGGCAGCTTTTGGCTCCAACACTGTTAACTGGCAACTCTCCAGAGGGTAATGCACCAACTACAGCGTGGGTGGCCGAAGGGGCATTGTCCTCAGTACCGCAACATACAATCAGATTTGACAATAGTTAATGGTCTAATGTTGAGACAAGAACAAATTGTCATACCACAAAGGCTTCGATCCGACATTTTAGAGAAAATTCACGAGGGACACCTTGGTATCGAAAAACGTAAAAGAAGAGCAAGGCAGGCAGTCTACTGGCCGGGGATCAACAAGGACATCACTGACATGATAATAACCTGTGAAACCTGTCAAAGACACTAACCTGTGCAATGCAAGGAGACACTTCTCCTTGGACAAAAGTAGGGATCAACCTCTTCCACGCAACTGGCCAAGACTACGTTCTAATAATGGATTATTTTTCTAACTACCTAGAAGTTATTAAACTTCCAGACCTGACATCGAATTCAGCATTCAAAGCTTGTAACGAAACATTCCCAATGGAATTCCGGAAACAGTAATGCCGGACGGACAATGGTACATGTTTTGCAAGTTTGAAATTGTCTGAATTCTCGAAGAGATATAACTTCAGGCAAGTGGCATCCAGTCCTCACTATCCTCAATCCATTGGCAAGGTAGAGACGGTGTTCACATAATCAAACAGCTGATAAGTAAAGCAAATGACTCAATGTCAGATATCCATCTTGCTTTATTGTCATACAGAGCTACTCCTCTATCTTCAGGACTCTCGCCGCCTCAAATGTTATTCAACAAGGATCTCAGGACTACCTTACTGGCGATCAGACTGCAGAATCCAGACCATTTGCCTGTTCTGAAGAAAATGGAGAACAACGTTCAAAACAAAGATTTACCAACATACAGCTTAATTAGAAACACTGACAAAGGACGACCTTGTCAGAATCAAGAATCCAGAAGGAGGATGGTCTGCTCCAGCTACTATCATTGGGAAAGAGCTCCCCGATCCTATACAGTCAACTCTGCAGAACGCACGATTTTTCGGCGCAACAGACGTACTTTGCAGAAAATTAGGCTTCAACAACCAATATTTCCAACCTTAAACTTCAATGACTCACTGTTTCAAGAAAATTTACTGCACAGCAGAAAATCAGATGACATACACAAAACTGTCAAAGATTCAGACTCACCACTTTGTCAGTTAAGAATGTTAGCATAAAGGCGACGAGAACCTAACAGACTGAACTTATAACTATTATACTGTGTATAGTCATTATTTAACTTATGATTGTACAGATATACATCTCATGATTTATACTTATTTGTTATACAATTTTCTCTACAGTGTAGAAAATGGGTTAAAAAAAGGGGAATGTAGTGATCTGTATATCTGCTGGTATGTAAAGGGTTAACATCTGTAAGTAAGTGCTAGACAACCACTGGATGGCAGCACCAGATCTATGTACATAAGCAACACTCAGAGTAGATTCCCACCTCTTCGTATCAGGAGTGACTAGTGAAGAGTGTTAGAGATTTTGCTTGGTGAGCATGTGTAGATGAACATTATATATACTTAATCTAATTAAACTAATCTTCAATTATAGTTGTAGAAGAATGAACAAACTCAGTTAATTTATAATTGTTACTCAATAAACAGTATTTGTTTAATTTTTAGACTGAGAGTTTTATTGAACATCAACCATCAGACCATTCTGGACGTAAGCAAATGAGTAACAAGATATAACAATAATGTAACATAACAGGTTTCTGATTTATCACAAAATCATTGCAAAATATGGTCAATTGACACAGCTGCCGAACTTACTTTGAAAAGAGATCCATTCTTGATTTTAGCCTGTACACTTCCATATTCAGAAAGATGCCCACAAATAATCGCAAGCCTGAAAATAACAAAAAACAAAATCATGCTATTGGAAAGCACAACAATATCAATATTAGGATGGCCTGCTAAAGAGAAGAATGAACAGGAAAGAAGAAAACTTATCTATAAGTGCACAAATTAATGCAAATACCTGACATAACTTTTCGACAGATTATCCGCAGGTACTACGTTAATATCGCTGGAAATCATCAGCAATAAATGAAAGTTTCCTTTTTTGAACAACGATATTTAATTCCATTCATATCAACCATCATTTGAGTTTGGCGGGTGGTTTACAGTCAGTTGCCCTTCCTGCCTCTCCATTTATTCAGGCTTGGGACTAGCACCGATACACACTGACTTACCTGCATCAGTGGCTGAGAAAGTTTACGATGGTGCCTAGGGAGGAAGTCTGGTGTTCTAGAATTGTGGAGTCCCTGAGAAATGTATACGACTATTGCAGGACATGTCTGAGGAGTGTCATGAAAGAGTAAGTAGCAGTGTGGGGGAAGAGTGGGAGTTTCAAAGTCAAAGTTGGATTACACCAAGGATCCTGATCCTTCCTCTTCCTGATTTAAACTTGGGTGTGCAGGGCATAATTTTGGAATCTGTAGATGTCACAAAACCTGGAAGTATTGTGAACAGTGAGGAGGATAATGCTAGATTTCAGTGGGACATAGGCTGTTGAAATGGGTGGGCAATTGGCAGATTAGATTTGATACAGAGAAGTGTGAAGTGATGTATTTTGGTTGGGGAAACAGGTGCAGAGGGACCTTGGAATATACTATTTTAATAAATCTAATAATCAACAATTAAACAAACAAAAAGAGGTGACAGCCCTTAGTGGGGTACCGTAACTAAAATAAAACTAATTCAAATGAAAATGTAATTCCCGGGAGGGATGATGCACTCCAGCCCTCTCAGAACCCACCGATCACGGAAGGCCTGAAGTTTGTTCCGTCTCCAAAGCCTCCTGGCCATGAATGTAACTGCAGTAGTAGGGTAAGCAGTCAGGTTGGATCACCCCCTCAGCAGATTGATGGCTGGGCCCAGGAACAGGCTTACAAGAATGTGTCTTGGGGATATATGTGGACAAAGTTGGCAGGCAGTTTGAGAAGGCATAATAAGACGTAAAGATTGCTGGGGCTTTATAAATATGGACATAGTGCAGAATTTTGCCTGACTTGCACACAATGTGGTAGCAGGTGTGGAAATCGGCCTTATCCCTGCCCGTCAAAGTGGCACATGTTTGTGCCATATTGACTGCTTCCCACCACTTTAATTCTATGGACAGGAGAAACACGCTGCCTTGCTGGAAGGAAGCCTTTTTATCACCCAACACACTATTACCTCACCACTCCTTACTCTGGCCGTCATATTTAAATACAGCCACACACATAGTTCTCAATGATTTCAGTCCAGAACTGCTGCAGTGAAGACATGACCCTGAAAGCCAAAGCGTGCAGTCCCTCGATTCAATGACGTGTGCCTGGAATTGCTTATGGGCGTCTTGAGGCCTGCCATGGTGTCCTCAAAACTTGAGCTGACCTCAGGAGGGGCAGCAGCACCACCAATACAGCCTGGGAGATGGCGGCAGTTGTGTGTAATCGGTCATCCAGCGCAGAAAGAGGATGAATGATCTAATCCCTTTCTTCAGGGTAAGACAACCATCTCATCACTCTAAACTCACACACTCAAGCCACATCAGCATGTCACTCACTGCCAGCTCAATGGACATCACCACTCTTACACACACTCTCTTAGATTTACATCTGACTTCAACTACTCTGAAGATCACCTCCTCATCCCCATGGCTCCACTCAGTGTGCGCACACACACACACACACATACTTGGTATCCTTCTCATTTGGCCTGTCTCGCCATCGGTCTTTATTTAAAAAAATTAATTTATGGGATGTGGGCGTCGCTGGTTGGGCCAGCATTTATTGCCCATCCCTAGTTGCCCTGCAGAAAGTGGTGCGAGTTGCCTTCTTGAATGGCTGAATTCCTCGAGGTGCAGGTACACCCACATGTTGTTAGGGAAGGCGCTCCAGTATTTTGCCCCAGTGACAGTGAAGGAACATTGATATATTTTCAAGTCAGGGTGGTGACTTGGAGGGGAACTTCCAGGTGGTGGGACTCCCAGGTGATGTCTGAGGAACTTTGGCAGTTACTGCAGTGCATCTTGTAGATGGTACACACGGCTGTCACTGTTCATTGGTGGTGGAGGATTTGGATGCTTGTGAAAGTGGGAGCAATCAAGTAGGCTGCTTTGTCTTGGATCGTGTTGAGCTTGAGTGTTGTTGGAGATGCACTCATTCAGGCAAGTAGGGAGCATTCCATTACACTCCTCACGTGTGCCTTGTAGATGGTGAATAGGCTTTGGGGAGTCAGGTGGATTTCTAGCCTTTGACCTGCCTGGTAGCCATAGCATTAATATAGCTATCCAGTTCAGTTTCTGACCAATGGTAACCCCTAGGATGTTGATTGTGGGGGATTCAGCAACGGTAATGCCATTGAATGTCAAGTATGGTTAGATCATCTCTTGTAGGTGGGAGATGATCATTGCTTGGCACGTGTGTGGTGCAAATGTAACTTGAACATGGTCTTGAACATGGATGGCTTCATTATTTGAGGATTTGAGAATGGAGCTGAACATTCTGCAATCATCTGAGAACTTATGATGGAAGGGAGGTCGTTGATGAAGCAGTTGAAGATGGTTAGACCTGGGACACTACCCTGAGGAACTCCGGCAGTGATATCCTGGAGCTGAGATGATTGACCTCCAACCACCACAACCAGGTATGACTCCAACCAGCGGAAAATGTCCCCCAATTCCCATTGACTCCAGTTTAGCTTGTGCTCCTTGATGCCATACTCGGTCAAATGCTGCCTTGATGTCAAGGGCAGTCACGCTCACCTCTCCTCTGGCATTCAACTCTTTTGTCCATGTTTGAGCCAAGGTCAGGAGCTGAGTGACCCTGGCAGAACCCAAACTGAGCATCCATGAGCTGGTTATTGCTGAGTAAGTGCCGCTTGATAGCGCTGTTGATGACTCCTACTATTACTTTGCTGATGATGATTGACAGGGCAGTAATTGGCTGGGTTGGATTTGTCCTGTTTTGTGTGTACAGGGCATACTTGGGCAATTTTTCACATTGCCGGGTAGATGCCAGTGTTGTTGCTTTCTGGAACAGCTTAGCTAGAGATGCGGCAAGTTCTGGAGCACAAGTGTGTGCGTGGGTTTCCTCCGGGTGCTCCGGTTTCCTCCCACAGTCCAAAGATGTGTGGGTTAGGTGGATTGGTCATGCTAAATTGCCCGTAGTGTCCTAAAAAGTAAGGTTAACTGGGGGGGGGGGGGGGGGGGGGGGGGGGTTGTTGGGTTACGGGTATAGGGTGGATACGTGGGTTTGAGTAGGGTGATCATTGCTCGGCACAACATCGAGTGCCGAAGGGTCTGTTCTGTGCTGTACTGTTCTATGTTCTAAGTCTTCAGTACTATTGTTGGAATATTGTCGGGGCCCATAGCCTTTGCAGTATCGAGTGCCTTCAGCCGTTTCTTGATATCATGTGGAGTGAATCGTATTGGCTCAAGATTGACATCTATGATGCTGGGGACCTCTGGAGGAGACAGAGATGGATCATCCACTTGGCACTTCTGACACCATTGAGGATGGGGATATTTGTGGAGCGTGTGGAGCCTCCTCCTCCAGTGAGTTGTTTAATTGCCCACCACCATTCATGTCTGGATGCCCTGAGGGCACCTTCCTTGGTACTGATGCTCTGGTTCAAGTCACCTGACCTGCATTCCATGCTACATTTATTGATTTTCTTCTCAAACCGAAGGCGTAAAACCCTGAACTGCGCAGGGAAGGCCATTTTCCGGCCAGTGCATGCGCAAAGGCCTGAGGCTCATCAGGAACTGGAGTTCCCGACCTCCAAAATCAGATTGCGGTAAGAATTTAAATTTCATCACAGTATCAAATTTAAAATAATACATAATTTCACAAAGTTGAATGGCAAGTCAGATGATTGGACAGATTATAAACAGCAGCAAAGAATGGATAAAAGATTAATAAGAAGGGTGAAATTAAAGTATAAAAGGCTAGCTATAAATATAAAAACAGATAGTAAGGGTTTCCACACGTATTTTAAAAGGTAATGAGTGAATAAAGTGAGCATTGGTATTCTGGAGAGTGAGTCTGAGAATAATGGAAAATAAGGTCCTCACAGATGAACTAAACAAATATTTTGCATCCGGCTTCACGACAGAGGATACAAATGATTTAATGGGAAATGTTCGATGTGTCAAACAGGACACAACTTCCCGGGTGCTTCCTGATAGCTGAACCGGCAAGACTGTGGCCCATATTTAAAGTCATTTAGTGCCAGAATATGTTTCCGCACTAGTTTCACAGTGGAACTGGCGGCCCAGCCTGCTAATTCACCAGAATCGAGCCCGGCAGCTCCTTCCTAACAAGGAGGAGCTGCTCCTAAACGCTCCCTCTGAACTCGCTCCCAGGCAGCACACGACCATGCCACCTAATAGACCTGACCATGCTTCAGAAAAGCTGGCCTGCCCAGGCTGATCACCATGGAGGTGGGACAGGGCACCCTGTCCCCTCGAGTGGGCCGGAGCACCAGCAACAGGGCCGCCAATGCTGCCTGGGAGGCAGTGGCAGTGGCCAATTTGGGCAGCATGATCAGGAGAATCGCTGTCCAATATTGGGAAAAGACCAACAACAAGGGTTGCAAGGGTAACT
This sequence comes from Scyliorhinus canicula, assembly GCF_902713615.1. NCBI lineage: Eukaryota > Metazoa > Chordata > Chondrichthyes > Carcharhiniformes > Scyliorhinidae > Scyliorhinus > Scyliorhinus canicula. Next base: position 28,720,836 of record NC_052151.1, on the reverse strand, counting down.
TAACACTGGCTCCCCTGGCATCAGTCCCACCTGCCAACACCCTGGCCACGACACCCCTGTATCCCCCCCCCCCCCCACCCAAAATCGGTGGTTGGAATCTAGCCCACAGCATATGACGGTGCTTGTGCCTAGCACACCCAGGCACCCACCAACACAACCCCTCCATGCTCAGGAGCGGCAGTGCCCACAAATGCCACCTGCCCTGATGCATCAAGGGTGCGGCTCACAATACCCCTCTCTGTCCCCATGGGGAAAGTTGGCCCACAACAGGTGGGAAAGGGTCCAGATGAGTGGCGGGGTTCTGGACAACAGAGTTCTCACCCCCGTGAGGAACAGGCCCTGGAGCTGCCGGGTTGGCTGAGGAGATAGCGAGGTTGGCCTGCACCGCAGAGGTGAGAATCCACTGACCCTTCACCCAGATGATCTATCTCAAGTGAAATGAAATGAAAATCGCTTATTGTCACGAGTAGGCTTCAATGAAGTTACTGTGAAAAGCCCCTAGTCGCCACATTCCGGCGCCTGTCCGGGGGAGGCTGGTACGGGAATCGAACCGTGCTGCTGGCCTGCTTGGTAAGCCAGCGATTTAGCCTGGTGAGCCTGGTTGTTCATGTTAGACAAAATGATCCTTCCCTCTCACTGACCTTGGGCGGGATTCTCCGTAGCCCTTCGTAACGCGGGTTGCCTGCGAAAAAAATCGGTGTTAATCACTCCAGCGTCGGGGCCTTCTTTAAGGCCGCTATTCTCCGTTCCCGGAGGGGCTAGCAGCTGACTGACGCGATACGCGTCAGTTTCTCCAGCTGCGGAAGTGGTGAGACCCGGCGTCTTTTGGAGGAGGAGGAGGAGAGAGACAGACCCGGCAGTTGGGGGGGGGGGGGGGTGAGACCCGGCAGTTGGGGGGGGGGGGTGAGACCCGGCAGTTGGGGGGGGGGGGTGAGACCCGGCAGTTGGGGGGGGGGGGGTGAGACCCGGCATTTGGGGGGGGGGGTGAGACCCGGCATTTGGGGGGGGGGGGGTGAGACCCGGCAGTTGGGGGGGGGGGGGGTGAGACCCGGCAGTTGGGGGGGGGGGGGGGTGAGACCCGGCAGTTGGGGGGGGGGGGGGGGTGAGGCCCGGCAGTTGGGGGGGGGTGAGACCCGGCAGTTGGGGGGGGGGGGGGGGTGAGACCCGGCAGTTGGGGGGGGGGTGAGACCCGGCAGTTGGGGGGGGGGTGAGACCCGGCAGTTGGGGGGGGGGGGTGAGACCCGGCAGTTGGGGGGGGGGGGGGTGAGACCCGGCAGTTGGGGGGGGGGGGGTGAGACCCGGCAGTTTGGGGGGGGGGGGGTGAGACCCGGCAGTTTGGGGGGGGGGTGAGACCCGGCAGTTGGGGGGGGGGGGTGAGACCCGGCAGTTGGGGGGGGTGAGACCCGGCAGTTGGGGGGGGGTGAGACCCGGCAGTTGTGGGGGGGGGGGGGGGTGAGACCCGGCGGTTGGGGGGGTGAGACCCGGCAGTTGGGGGGGGGGGGGGTGAGACCCGGCAGTTGGGGGGGGGGGGGTGTGACCCGGCAGTTGGGGGGGGGGGGGGTGTGACCCGGCAGTTGGGGGGGGGGGGGGTGTGACCCGGCAGTTGGGGGGGGGGTGTGACCCGGCAGTTGGGGGGGGGGGGGGTGTGACCCGGCAGTTGGGGGGGGGGGGGTGTGACCCGGCAGTTGGGGGGGGGGGTGTGACCGGCAGTTGGGGGGGGGGGTGTGACCCGGCAGTTGGGGGGGGGGGGGGGTGTGACCCGGCAGTTGGGGGGGTGAGACCCGGCAGTTGGGGGGGGGGGGGGTGAGACCCGGCAGTTGTGGGGGGGGGGGGTGAGACCCGGCGGTTGGGGGGGTGAGACCCGGCGGTTGGGGGGGTGAGACCGGCAGTTGGGGGGGGGGGGGTGAGACCCGGCAGTTTGGGGGGGGGGGGTGTGACCCGGCAGTTGGGGGGGAGGGGGTGTGACCCGGCAGTTGGGGGGGGGGGTGTGACCCGGCAGTTGGGGGGGGGGGGTGTGACCCGGCAGTTGGGGGGGGGGGGGTGTGACCCGGCAGTTGGGGGGGGGGTGTGACCGGCAGTTGGGGGGGGGGTGTGACCCGGCAGTTGGGGGGGGGGGGTGTGACCGGCAGTTGGGGGGGGTGAGGACCGGCAGTTGGGGGGGGGGGGGGTGAGACCGGCAGTTGGGGGGGGGGGGGGGTGAGGACCGGCGGTTGGGGGGGGTGAGACCCGGCGGTTGGGGGGGGTGAGACCCGGCGGTTGGGGGGTGAGACCCGGCAGTTGGGGGGGGGGGGGTGTGACCGGCAGTTGGGGGGGGGGTGTGACACGGCAGTTGGGGGGGGGGGTGTGACCCGGCAGTTGGGGGGGGGGGGTGTGACCCGGCAGTTGGGGGGGGGGGGGTGTGACCCGGCAGTTGGGGGGGGGGTGTGACCCGGCAAGTTGGGGGGGGGGGGGTGTGACCCGGCAGTTGGGGGGGGGGGGTGTGACCGGCAGTTGGGGGGGGGGGTGTGACCGGGCAGTGGGGGGGGGTGGTGGACCGGCAGTTGGGGGGGGGGTGGTGACCCGGCAGTTGGGGGGGGGGTGATGTGACGGCAGTTGGGGGGGGGGGGGGGGTGACCGGCAGTTGGGGGGGGGGGGGGGGTGTGACCCGGCAGTTGGGGGGGGTGGGTTGTGAACCGCAGTTGGGGGGGGGGGGTGTGTGACCCGGCAGTTGGGGGGGGGGGGGGGTGTGACCCGGCAGTTTGGGGGGGGGGGGTGTGACCCGGCAGTTGGGGGGGGGGGTGTGTTCCGGCATGGGGGGGGGGTGTGTGTTCGGAATTGGGGGGGGGGTGGTGTTCCGGCATTGGGGGGGGGTGTGTGTTCCGGCATTGGGGGGGGGGTGTGTTTCCGGCATTGGGGGGGGGTGTGTTCGGCAATGGGGGGGGGTGTGTTCGGGATTTGGGGGGGGTGGTTCCGGCATTTGGGGGGGGGTGTGTTCAGGCATTTGGGGGGGGGTGTGTTCCGGCATTTGGGGGGGGGGGGGTTTTTGGGGGCAGCGGCGGGCAGAGAGGGGGGGCGGACGGATGCCCGGGGCAAACGCACCGTCGCCCCCCCTCTGTACGCCGCTGCCCCTCTACCCCAACCCCCCTCACCACCCCTACCTCAACCCCCCCTCACCACCCCTCCTCTAACCTCCAACCCCCCCCTCACCACCCTACCTCCCTCCCCACACCACCCCTACCTCCACTCCCCCCACCACCCTACCTCCCTCCCCACCACCCCTACCTCCCTCCCCACCACCCCCTACTCCCTCCAAAGCCGGGTCTCCCCCCCCTCCGCCACCATCCCTCCAACGGCGGGTCTCCCCCCCCTCCCCCAACGCAGGGTCCTCCCCACCCTCCCCCCAACGCCGGGTCCCCCCCCCTCCCCAAACGCCGGGTTCCCCCCCCCTCCCCAACGCCGGGTCCCCCCCCCCCCTCAACGCGGGTCCCCCCCCCCCCCTCAACGCCGGGGGTCCCCCCCCCCTCAATGCCGGGTCCCCCCCCACCCTCAATGCCGGGTCCCCCCCCCCCCTCAATGCCGGGTCCCCCACCCCCTTCAATGCCGGGTCCCCCCCCCTCAATGCCGGGTCCCCCCCCCTCAATGCCGGGGTCCCCCCCCCCTCAATGTCGGGTTCCCCCCCCCCTCTCAATGCCGGGTCCCCCCCCCCCTCAATGCCGGGTCCCACCCCCCCTCAATGCCGGGGTCCCCCCACCCCCTCAATGCCGGTACCACACCCCGTCCCCCTCCCTCTGAAGGCCTGCGTACCCACACCCCCCCTACTCTCCCTCTGTTAGTGGGGGGGGGGGGGGTGCGGCGTTAGTGGGGGTGTGGGGGTGCGGCGTTGGAGGGGGGTAGGGGTGGTGAAGGGAGGGGGTTGGGGTAGGGGCAGCTGCGTGCAGAGGGGGGGCGACGGTGCGTTGGCCCCGGGCATCCGTCGCTCCCCTCCTCTGCACGCCGCTGCCCCTACACCAACCCCCTCCCCTCACCACCCCTACCCCCTTCACCACCCCTACCCCACTCCAACGCCGCACCCACCCCCCCACTAACGCCGCACCCCCCCCCCCCCACTAACGGAGGAAGGAAGGGGGGGAGGAGGAAGGAAGGGGGGGAGGAGGGGGGAGGAGGAAGGAAGGGGGGGAGGAGGAGGAAGGAAGGGGGGGGAGGAGGAGAGAGGGGGGGGTGTGGGTACCGGCCTTCAGAGGGAGGGGGACGGGGTGTGGGTTGCGGCGTTGAGGGTGGGGGGTTGCGGCGTTGAGGGGGGGGACCCGGCGTTGAGGGGGGGGGGTTGCGGCGTTGCGAGAGATGGGGGGGCGGCGTTGGAGGGGGGTAGGGGTGGTGGGGAGGGGGGTAGGGGTGGTGGGGAGGGGGGTAGGGGTGGTGGGGAGGGGGGTAGGGGTGGTGGGGAGGGGGGTAGGGGTGGTGGGGAGGGGGGTAGGGGTGGTGGGGAGGGGGGTAGGGGCGTTGGTGGGGAGGGGGGTAGGGGCGTTGGTGGGGAGGGGGGTAGGGGCGTTGGAGGGAGGTAGGGGTGGTGAGGGGGGGGGTGGTTAGGGTAGGGGGCCTAGCGGCGTACAGAGGGGGGGGGCGACGGTGCGTTGGCCCCGGGCATCCGTCGCCCCCCACTCTCTGCCCGCCGCTGCCCCCAAACCCCCCCGATGCCGCAACCCACCACCCCGATGGCCGCAACCCCCCGATGGCCGCAACCCACCCCCCCCCGATGGCCGCAACCCACCCCCCCGATGGCCGCAACCCCACCCCCCGATGGCCGCAAACCCACCCCCCCGATGGCCGCAACCCCCCCGATGGCCGCAACCCCCCCGATGGCCGCAACCCACCCCCCCGATGGCCGCAACCCACCCCCCCGATGGCCGCAACCCACACCCCCGATGGCCGCAACCCCCCACCCCCCGATGGCCGCAACCCCCCCCCCGATGGCCGCAACCCCCCCCCGATGGCCGCAACCCCCCCGATGGCCGCAACCCACCCCCCCCCCCCCGATGCCGCAACCCACCCCCCCCACGATGCCGCAACCCACCCCCCCCCGATGGCCGCAACCCACCCCCCCCGATGCCGCAACCCACCCCCCCCCGATGCCGCAACCCACCCCCACCCCGATGCCGCAACCCACCCCCCCCCCCAATGCCGCAACCCACCCCCGACACTGAACGGCGTCAACCATCATCAATGGTTGACGCCGTTTTAAATCAACTGTGATTTGCGCCGACGTGACCCGTGGCCACGTCGGCGGGACTTCGGCCCATCCGGGCCGGAGATTTAAGGTCAGTGCAAATAAAATGAAATCCCGCCGGCGCCAGCTGTTTTCACAGGCTGCCGGCGGGATTTGCACAACGCCGGTGTTTTACCGGCTGGAGAATTCGAAAACCTGCGGGAGCGGAAATAACGCCGCTTCCCGCCCCTTATGTCCATTCTCTCGCAGGACCTCCACCTGATGGGGCCAGGCCATCAGAGGTCACCCCCATCCCCCCAATGGAACACCTCGAGGACAACTCTGAGACCACCATCGACACATCTCAGCTATCATTCCCACCTTTAACCAGCACAGAGCCAGCACGGTAGCATAGTGGTTAGCACAATTACTTCAGAACTCCAAGGTCCCAGGTTCCATTCCCGGCTTGGATCACTGTCTGTGCGGAGTCTGCACGTTCTCCCCGTGTGTGCGTGGTTTTCCTCCGGGTGCTCTGGTTTCCACCCACAATCCAAAGATGTGCGGTTTAGGTGGATTGGCCATGCTAAATTGCCCTTAATGTCCAAAATTGCCATTAGTGTTGGGTGGGGTTACTGGTTTATGGGGATAGGGTGGAGGTGGCGGGTTGGGTAGGGTCCTTTTTCCAAGAGCCGATGCAGACTCGATGGGCCGAATGGCCTCCTTCTGCACTGTAAATTCTATGAAATCTATGAAACCTTGGTGGGTGACATTAGTGAACAGGCTTCTGGGGCACAATCTGGTGAGCACCACACAACTCAACCGGTTGCTGATGCACATCAGGTAGAGGCAGGAATATCCAAGGCGTCAGCAGTCAGAAGTCTGCTGTAGGAGCCCCAAAGACTACAAGTTCAGGAGATGGCGCAAGCAATGTGTGGCACCGAGGCCAACACTGTGAGCGTGGCGACCACAGTGGAAAGCCTGGAGCACGAGGTCAGCGTCATGAATGGTGGTATCCAAGGCGTAGTGGTGTCCAAGACAGCGTCGACCATGGCTGAGGGTCTCGACATCATGTCCAAAGTCGTTGAGGGATGTGTCCCAGATGCAGGTGGACATTGCCGAGGCACTGCAGAGCATGTCAAACTTGCGGAGGGATGCATCCCAGGTGCAAGTGGACACGACATTGTCGGGGCTCTGCAGAGCCCAGTCAGTGAGAAGCATCACTGAGGGCGTCAACACTATGGTGCAGACAATGGGGAGGTGCCAGGACCAGACACAGATGACACAAAGGCCTCCAGAGCTCGCTCCAGCTGCCGCTCTGTCTCATAGAGATGCTCAAAGCTCTACACGCACAGTCCGGGAGAAGGGATCGCTGGAGGCTGACCCGGGGCCTGCCGCCAGGGAGGGAGATGATGGCGGCCTCCACCTCACCTGAATTCCCCCACCCCCCCGCTGGCACCGGTGTCTTCCAAGGTCAGCGGGCAGAACAGGGCGGCACAAGGATGCCAGTTACACTGGTTGAGTTGGTAGGGCCCTCCAGCTCCAGTCCCCACAGAGGATGCCTGCCAAGGACATCAAAGGCCACAGGCGGCGAGGAGCTGCAGGCTGCCTCCTTCTCTGATGTGCACCCTGCGGACACATCCAGACGTCATGAAGAAGATGAAGAAGAGCTGCCGGTGGTCAAAACCTTGAAGCGGGCGAGGGGCCTCCCTGGCTCTCCTGGCATGCTGCCGCCTGTCCTCCCTCCTCCACCTACTCCAGTGGGTCCTCCCCGGGCTTATCCCCCAGCCCCTCCTGGTCTGGTCCCTACTCATCCTCGCCCTCAGATGAGGCCGTTAGTTCCTCCACCCCCAGCATGTTGCCCTGTTGCTGTGCCAGGTTGTGCCGAGGGGCCGAATGACTTCTTCCTGCTTCGTATGTTTGTGAGCGAACTGACAAGATTGGAAACTTATTTGACCTCGACCTCGCCAATCTACCCGTTGCAGATGCATCTGACATGATAATATTGGTGGGAGTGACCACCGCAGAGTCCATGTGTAGGCAAAGTCCCATCTTAGCAGAGAGGATACCCTCCATCGTGTTGTGTGGCAGTTCAAACAGGTCAAAAATCCAATCTTCGTATCCATGGGACACTGTGGGCATCAGCAGCAGCAGAATTGTATACAGTCTCAATCTGTAACCTCATGGCCCAGCATATACCCCAATCTACCATTGCCAACAAGCTGGGGTGTCATGAATAGTGCAGGGGGCCATGCCAGGTGCAGGAGCAGGTATACCAAAAAGTGAGGTGTCAACCTGGAGACACTGCAACACAGGACAATGTCACATATGTAGAAGTATGTAATCTAAATTAGATTCTTTGGAGAGGAGCCATGCATGCAAAGTACACCCTTTCCCTCCACCCCCTAACTCTCCCCAAACAATTAAAGAACAAATGGAGAAATGCACGGGTTTTCACCGGGTGCTCCTGTTTCCTCCCACAGTCCAAAGATTGGATTTTGTTTATTGTCATGTCTACCAAGGTACAGTGAAAAGTATTTTTCTGCGAGCAGCTCAACAGATCATTAAGTACATGAAAAGAAAAGGAAATAAAAATAAATACATAATAGGGCAACACAAGGTACACAATGTAACTACATATCTCCGGCATCGGGGGAAGCATACAGGGGTGTAATGTCAATCAGGACAGTCCACAAGAGGGTCATTTAGGAGTCTGGTAACAGCGGGGAAAAAGTTTTTCTTTAGTCTGTTCGTGCGCGTTCTCAGACTTTTGTATCTCCTGCCCAATGGAAGAAGTTGGAAGAGTGAGTAAACCGGGTGGGAGGGGTCTTTGATTATATTGCCCGCTTTCCCCAGGCAGCGGGAGGTTTAGATGGAGTCAATGGATGGAAGGTAGGTTCGTGTGATGGACTGGGCGGTGTTCACTACTCTCTGAAGTTTCTTGCGGTCTTGTGCCGAGCAGTTGCCATACTGATGGAACCATCAATTCTACGGACACGTGCTGGTAGGATTAGAATAGCGGTTTTAATATACTTACAACAGAGCCAGCCTGTTAGCCGTTGAACTTTCGGTGAACTGGCTGGCTGACTCTGTGGCACGGATCTTTATGCAGCAGCTCCGGGGGGGGGGGGGGGGGGGAGTTCTGGGCGGAGCCAAGGGGGGATCCCAGTACAAACTCTCGAGTACTCCCAGAGCTACTCCCCCTGGTGGTCAGGCAGTGCAACTGCACTTACAATATCGGTACATATATATACTGGGAACAGAGTGACATTGGTAACTTACAATACCGTGTGAATCTCATTCACCACACATACCAGGCTGTGATGCAGCCAGATTGGATGCTTTTCATAGAATATACAGTGCAGAAGGAGGCCATTCGGCCCATCGAGTCTGCACCGGCTCTTGGAAAGATCACCCTACCCAAGCCCACACTTCCACCCTATCCCCATAACCCAGCAACCCCAAAACCCTTTCAGACTCTGGCTGAATGCCTTCAAAAGGCTGCTTCATCTAGTGTGTTTCATCCTTGTCCTCAGCTCTGCTTTACATACAATTACTCTTTTATAATTACCCTACTGTGAGAGAACTGTGGACTCAGTGTCAGACAGATTAGACTTCACAACTTCTCCCTCCCAAGCCTTCTGCAAAACTGACTTTCTGCATTCCTTGGCTCCACCCAGCAATGACATAATCTCCATAAACTGAGAAACTGATTACCTCTGCAGGCTGAAAGTAAATTAACTCCCCAGGGACTTTCCCCCAGTCAAACCACAATGCATTAACGCACACTGTCAAACTACATTCCTTTGGTCAACTTTACCTTCTGGTTCCCAGAAGCTCCCAGACCTTTACAAAATAAAATCCTTTTTAAAAACATGACCACTGAAGTCAAACACACTATAACCCTAGGTTTTTAACGCTTAAATTGTCCCAATATTTAGAATCCAATATTCATAAAACCCTCCATTCAACTGTTGGGATTCTAAGTCTATGGGCTTGATTCTGTGATTATGTCCTCACGCCGGCGTGGGAACAGTGACAGAAAACTGGTGCAAAACGGCCACCGATTCCCTGTTTTTCTGGGGGCGAGCAGGGAGACAGCGTAGAGCATCCGGCACTAGCTGCCGATACTGCCTGGAGAATTGCCGTGTCCGTGGCCGCGCATGTGCACGGTGGCGGCCTGCAGCGGCTATGGCGTGCTTCATGGCGGATGCCGCTCGCGGACCCGGACCACAAAATAGTCCCCCCCCTTCGGCTGGCTTGCTCGCCCCGGACCGCCTCACCACAGTGCCCCCAGCCTCGAATATGTCCACCCCTGTCCGCAGATTGGCCCTCCCCGACTGTGGCGGCACTGGACTGAGTCCACAGCCGCCACACTGAGTTCCCGGCGGGTGAGACCACACGTGACGCACGCCGTCGGGAACTCGGCCGGTCGGGTGCAGAGCATGAGGGGGCGGGCCTCAGCCAATGTACGAAGGCCATTGATACGGCGTGCGGCGTATTCGCTTTTCAAGAGGTGGTGCATCAATTGGACAGCCCCATCGGAATTGGACAGCCCCAATTCCGACATCATCGGGGATTCTCTGCCTCGTCGCCGAACCTAATTTCGCCTTTGGGGTTTGGAGAATCCAGCCCTATGTCTTTAACATGGCACGAAAGATGTAAAAATGAACAATGCATTCTGCCAGCTCAATATGTGTATTAAACTAATCAATATTAATTCTGCTGTTTTACAACACTGAACACAGTTGAAAATTAAAAACTCAATATCTTGTCCTATATTTTGGCACTCAGAAATACATTGCTATGTAAAATTTATGAAGTAAGTAGAGTAGTTTGGTTCGTGTGAGCTTGTGATAGTTCATTAAACAATGTCAAACAAGATGCGTGATGTGATCAAAGCAGTGAAAGGAATTTAGCTAATCCTGCTGGTGCATCTGTCAATCGCAGCAGCAGGGCACAAGTATCTCTTATGCAACGGTTGGAGTTCAGAAGGCCACGAAAGGTAATTTGGATGGAGGCTGGTGGAAAGGAAGAAGGTGTAAAAACCTAACTTGGCAGCCAGTTCAGAGCAGCAAAATGTATTATTTTTAAACTTATTTACTTGGTATTTCTACCCCATTTCAAACCATTTTGAAATAAAAAGAAATGCAGAAACATAAAAGCCTTGAACGATAGATCGACCAAATATATATATTGTACAATGTTCACCAGAGCACTGATAAATATTCTTGGTATAGTAAGAACAATAACTATTTCTTAGTTCTTAAGAATAAAGCGCTCTGATCAAAGCCAGCTCTATTTACATTATATTCACAGCAGGGCAGGTCTCCTCAAAGATACAGTGCTTGAGCACACAAGCAATCACAATTAAAACGCAGCATAGTAACCACGGAGGGTGTTATTGTTTGGTTAGATAGCAACATCCAATGCCATATCAGTTAAGTCAGCGCATGAGATTCTTTACTTTCGCAGCTGGCTAAGGGATAGCGATATCAGTTTCATCTTTGCCAACTTATATCTGTTTATTTTTAATACTATTTTGTGTTGCGTTTCCACATGTATTAACATACATGCAATACTAAAATACTAGTACAAAGTTTCTGAATCCAAACCTTTCTTCTACAAAGTCACATATAGACAAATTCAAATCAGGATGGTAAATTTCCTTCTCCAATGAAAAATATGTGGTGAACGAGTTTTTATCAGTTATGTGGTTACCGATACTGATACTAGTTTTGCTGAATTCCAGATTTATTTAAATTAACTGTTAAAATGTATACCAGTAGAGGGCATGTTTTACCATACACTTGAATTAACAGAAAATGGATCCAGAAGTTTCCATTAGGCTGCTGTCATCTCTGTGCAATATTCCCCAAATCAGCCACACCAGCACTAAAGATCATGTCATTTCAAACACCAGTTACATACAGTACCAATCGAGTTTCTGCAATTTCCACACGGGTATAAAAACACAAGGCTAAAAAGTTGACTCTGTCCAGTAAAGCATCCATGTCCCATCACCATGGTAAAGTTTTGCAGTATCAGCTGTATTAATTAAATTAGATATACCAAGTAATATTTTCAAAACAAAATTGAAAAATATAAGGTTATAAAATGCTAACTGATGGTGCTGGTTCATGGCAGTATTTTTATATTTGTCAAATTAAAATGAGTGAGCCGAAAATTGAGCAAATAACTTCCCAAAGCTAGTGCAAATTTGGTTGCAATTTGTCCCCGGGTCACCAATTGAACCTAAAGTGGAAACTCCACCCCAGATTACCTTGTGTATCTATATTGTGTGGGAATAGGAGATACAGTTTCAAACCACTGATACACTATACAGCAGAGGCAAAAATATGAGGTCATCGCGCCAAACAGCTAAAGACACAATTGAAATACAAAAGCCGGAGCCTGATGATGTAATTTGTACCCAAACACTATTTTACTTCCCATCATGCGTTTGGTTCAATTTGCTGAGCAGATAAGGAACCAAGGGGCAGCAAGGTACAGATTAACAATTTTTTGAAAGTTTCCTTGTAGGGTCATTAGAGTAGGACCCCCCACAAAGGAATTATTGGGGTCTAACTCTTATCCCAGTGCTCCCAACTTTTCTTCCAAGCATGATTGACAAGATATACTTAACCGATTACCAGGCAACAATCTTGTTCAGTCACCTATAGATTAACATGGTTCCATCCAGCCTACTGGCCTTCTTAAAAATGTGTTCTTGGGATGTGGGTGTCGCTGGTTGAGCCAGCATTTTTTGCCCATTCCTAATTGCCCTTAATGTGAGTGGCTTGCTTGCTCAGGCCATTTCAGTGGGGGGGCAGTTAAGAGTCAACTGCATCACTGTGTGGGTCTGTAGTCACGTGTAGGCCAGACTGGGTTAGGACTGCAAATTTCATTCGCTGAAGGACATTAGTGAACCAGATGGGTTTTTACAACAATCGGCAATGGTTTCACGGTCATCATTCTACTTTTAATTCCAGATTTTTATTAAATTCAAAAGTCACCGTCTGCCCTGGTGGGATTCAAACATGGGACCCCAGAGCATTACCCTGGGTGTCTGGATTATTATTTCAGTAACAATACCACTACGCCACTGTCTCCCTATTCCCACCAGGTGTCAGATATGGATTCTGTTGGAAGGTCCAGGTGGGTTAAAACAGTCTGGACCTCATGTTGATAAATCAAGAGGAGCCTGCCACTCATTTTCCAGTACCATCATCTCTCATGCCAAGTAAATTGGGGCTTTAAAGGTCTTTTGGCCAGGTAAATGGAACACTTGTAGGTGTGAAGTGAGATATTTTTCTTTAAATAGCCAAACCGGGTCCAATTCTGTTATTTGAAGTTGATCTCCAATTTTAGTTGGAAGCCTGAATTAGGGAGCAGTGACTGAATCAGTGACAGACCTAGCCTTTTGGGAAGGGGGTTGTGGGCTATAAGAGGAACAGGCAAGCAAGGAAAGTTTAAAAAAAATCTGAGGTTTCCTTGTGTGCCAGGAGGAGCAGATATGTCCCTCAAGTTTCACAAGGGGCTCCCAGGATCTGCCTTCCCCTTCCATAACCCTGATCATGACTAGAAAGCTCCCCTTCCCAGTTGCAACCTGAGCATCCACACCTCTGTTCGAACTGATTTCTGGGGATTATTCTCTCGGGTCATTAGCTGTGACCTCCTGTCGATAAACTCCACCTCCTGTCAATCATCCAAGTAGTGGATTGGGTCGGTTTTAGTCAGCACTCCAGAGAAACTGATTCAAATACGATCCATGCATTTAGGTTGGCCAGACCTCCACACCCCAGCTTCCCTGGGTTCACCCCACTTCACTGGTCACAATGCTCCATTCCCACTTTCAAACTGGGGCCTGTATGCCTAATCGAAGGTCATAAAACTAGTATGTTAATGCAATTGGTAAATTCATAATTATTCTAAATCTGCAATTCTATCATTGGAACATCTTAAAGTGATCACAATGCTTTCTTCCCCTCCCCTTCCTCTGATCAACTCATCCACAGTTTCCTTCACCTTGCCAGGAAATGTTTTCTTGGGCAGTGTTCTCCTCATGTGCTCATTCTACTTCTGCCTACCTATCTTGACATTCCTGCCTTATATGGGCGGGAGGTGGACTTGGTATACGTTAGAGCGACCTCGGAGTTAAAATAGCCAGGGCTACTACGCAAGTATTCACAAGCTTGCTGCTTGCCCCACTAGCCATACTCACCTCTTGCCACTCCTGGTTAAAATTGGAGTTCGTTTCTGCTAGAACCAGAGAACAGCACTGCAACAAACGTTTCTCTCAAAGTTTAATTACAATTTCCAAAATAAATTAATTTCACTATCTTACAGAACGTGGAAGCAGTTAAGGCAAACAGTTTAGATGTTCTAAAAAGGAAACTGTACAAGTAGATGAGACTGAAGTATATAGAAAGATATGCTGAAAGATTGAGAGAAAAGATATGAGTTATAGCTCATGGAATAAAAGGGACAGTAGCAATATAGATACAATATGGGCAGCACGGTAGCACAGTGATTAGCACAATTGCTTCACAACTCCAGAGTCTCAGGTTCAATTCCCGGCTTGGGTCACTGTCTGTGTGGAGTCTGCACGTTCTCCCCGTGTGTGCGTGGGTTTCCTCCGGGTGCTCCGGTTTCCTCTCACAGTCCAAAGATGTGCAGGTTAGGTGGACTGGCCATACTAAATTGCCCTTAGTGTCCAAAATTGCCCTTAGTGTTGGGTGGGGTAACTGGGTTATGGGGATAGAGTGCGGTTGGGAAGGGTGCTCTTTCCAAGAGCTGGTGCAGATTCGATGGGACGAATGGCCTCCTTCTGCACTGTAAATTCTATGAAAACTGGCTTAATAATAGGGAGCGGAGAATAATGGTTAATGGATATTTTACAGGCTGGACAAAGGGTTGTCGTGGTGTTCCAGAGAGTTCGGTATTGAGATCCTTGCTTTTTCTGATATCATAGAATCATAGAATTTACAGTGCAGAAGGAGGCCATTTGGCCCTTGGGAAGAGCACCCTACCTAACTCCGCACAGACTGTGACTCAAGCCTGGAATCGAACCTGGGACTCTGTAGCTGTGAAGCAACTGTGCTAACCACTGTTATACATTAATGATTTAGATCTTGGCTGTGCTGGGGACAACTTCAAAGTTTGCAGATGATACAAAACTTGAAAATATTGTAAACTGTGAATAGGACAGTGTAGAACTTTAAAAAGGACATTGAAAAGTTGGTGGAGAGGGCAGACAGGTAGATGAAGTTCAATGGGGAAAAGTGTGAGGTGATGCATTTTGGTAAGAAAATGGAGAGCCAATTTAAAAATTCGAAAAAGGGTGCAAAGCAGAGGGACCAGGGTATATATGTACACAGATCATTGAAGGTGGCAGGACAGGTGCAGCCCTGTCGACCTTACAAAATCCTCCTTACGAATATTCGGAGGCTTGCGCCAAAGTTTGGAGAGCGATCTCATGGCCTAGTGAAACAACAGCCTGACATTTAGTCATATTCACGGAATCATACCTTACAGACAAAGTCTCAGATACCACTGTCACCATTGCTGGGTATGTCCTGTCACACTGGCAGGACAGACCCAGCAGAGGTGGCGGCAGCACAGTGCTACATAATTGGAGGGACTTGCCCTAAACATCGACTCTGGACGCCATGAGTTCTTATGGCTTCAGATTAAACACGGGCAAGATAACCGCCTGCTCATTACCACGTACTGTCCATCAGCTGATGAATCAGTACTCCTCCATGTTGAACGCCATTTAGAGGAAGCACCAAGGATGGCAAGGGTGCAAAATACACTCTGGGTGGGGTCTTCAATATCCATCACCAAGAGTGGGTCAGTGGTACCACCACAGACCGAGCTGGCCAGGTCCTAAAAGGCATAGCCACTAGACTGGTACCGCAACAGGTGGATAGGGAACCAACAAGAGGGAAAAACATACTTGACTTCATCCTCACCAACCTAACTGTTGCCGATTCATCTGCCCATGACAGTATCGCTAAAAGTGACCACTGCACAGTCCTGTCTTCACATTGAGGATACCCTCAATCATGTTGTTTGGCACTGCCATTGTGCTAAATGGATTAGACTTCGAACAGATTTGGTAACTCAAGACTGGGCTTCCATGAAGTGATGTGGCCATCAGCAGAATTGTACTCAGCCACAATCTGCAATCTCATGGCCCGGCATATCCCCCACTCTACCACTGCCAGTAAGCCAGAATCAACCCTGATTCATTGAACAGTGCAGAACAGCATGCCAGGAGCAGCACCAGACATACCTAAAAATGTGGTGTCAACCTGGTGAAGCTACAAACAGGATTACTTGCATGCCAAACTGCATAAGCAGCAAGTAATAGACAGAACTAAGCGATTCCACAACAAACACATCCAATCTAAGCTCTGCAGTCCTGCCGCATCCAGCTGTGAATGGTGGTGGACAACTAAACAACTCACTGGAGGAGGAAGCTCCACAAATATCCCCATCATCAATGATGGAGGAGCCCAAGCACATCAGTGCAAACGATAAGGCTGAAGCATTCGCAAAACTCTTCAGCCAGAAGTGCCAAGCAAATGATCCTTCTCGGTTTCCTCTGGAGGTCCCCAGCATCACAGATGTCAGTCTTCAGCCAATATGATTCACTCCACGTGATATCAAGAAGGCGCTGGATATTGCAAAGGCTATGGGCCCTGACAATATCCTGGCAATAGTCCTGAAAGCTTGTGCTCCAGAACTTGGCGCACCCCTGTTCCAGAGCAATGACACCATTGGCATCTACCCGACAATGTGGAAAATTGCCCAGGTGTGTCTTGTCCCCAAGAAACAGGACAAATCCAACCCAGCCAATTACCGCTCTATCGGTAATTTACTTTGCATCATCAACAAAATGATGGAAGGGGTCATCAACAGTGCCATCAAGTGGCACTTACTCAGCAATAACCTGCTCACAGACGCTCAGTTTGGATTCCACCAGGGTCACTCAGCTCCTGACCTCATTACAACCTTGATTCAAACATGGAAGAGCTGTATACCAGAGGTGAAGTAAGAGTGACTACCCTTGACATCAAGACAGCATTTGATGAGTATGGCATCAGAGCCCTAGCAAAACTGGAATCAATGGAAATCAGGGGCGACAACTCTCCGCTGATTGGAGTCATACCTGTCACAAAGGAAAATGGTTTTGGTGGTTGGTGGTCAATCATCTCAGATCTAAGATATCACTGCAGGGATTCCTCAGGATAGTGTCCGAGGCCCAATCAACTTCATCTGCTTCATCAATGACCTCCCTTCCATCATAAGGTCAAAGTGGGGATGTTTGCAGAAGACTGCACAATGTTCAGCACCATTCGTGGATCCTCAGATAATCAAGCAGTCCATGTCCAAAAGCAGCAAGACCTGGACAATATCCAGGCCTGGGCTGATAAGTGGCAAGTAACATTTGTGTCACAAGTTCTGGGCAATGGCCATCACCTACAAGAGAGCATCTAACCATCGCCACTTAACATTCAAAAGCATTAGCATACTGAATCCCCACAATCAATATCCTGGGGATTACCATTAATCAGAAACTGAACTGGACTAGCCATATTAATGCTGTGGCTATCAGAGTAGGTCAAAGGCTAGGATTCCTACGGTGAGTAACTCACCGCCTTAGCCCCCCCCAAAGCCTGTTCACCAGCTATAAAGCACAAGTTAGGAGTGTCATGGAATACTCTCCACTTGCCTGGATGAGTGCAGCTCCAACAACACTCAAGAAGCTCAACACCATACAGGATGAAACAGTCCGTTTGATTGCTGCCCCTTCCACAAACATTCAATCCCTCCGCCACCGATGAACAGTGGCAGCCATGTGCACCATCTACAAGATGCACTGCAGTAAATCGCCACAGTTCCTTCGGCAGCACCTTCCAAACCCATGACCATGACCATCTAGAAGGACAATAACAGTAGATACCTGGGGACACCATTACCTTGAGATTCTCCGACAAGTCATTCACCACCGACTTGGAAATATATCGTCGCTCCTTCACTGTCGCCTGAAATTCCTTCACTGACAGCATAGTGGGTATGAAATGAAAATGAATGAAAAGAAAATCGCTTATTGTCACAAGTAGGCTTCAATGAAGTTACTGTGAAAAGCCCCTAGTCGCCACTTTGCGGCGCCTGTTCGGGGAGGCTGTTACGGGAATCGAACCGTGCTGCTGGCCTGCTTTCAAAGCCAGTGATTTAGCTCTGTGCGAAACAGCCCCTACAACTCAGGGACTGAAGACAGCTCACCACCACCTTCTGAAGGGCAACAAGGGTTGGGCAATAAATGCTGGCCTAACCAGCAACGGCCACATCCTGTAAAATAATTTTTTTCAAATCATGAAGGAGCTGGACAGCATCGATAGGGGGAAACTGTTCCCAATCGTAAAAGGAGCAAGAACAAGAAGGCATAGATTTAAAGTAATCAGAAAAATAAGCAGAGTTTTACACAGAGTGGTTCGGGTCTGGAATGTTCTGCCTGCAAGTGTGGTGGAGGTAGATTCAATCGAGGCATTAGAGGATTATTTGAAAAGAAAGAATGTGCAGGGGTACAGGGAGAAGCTGGGGATTGGCACTAAGTCATAATGCCCGTTTCAAGAGTCAGTACAGATGCAATAGGCCACATGGCCCCATTCTGGACTAACATTTGTGTGGTGTAAACATTAGCAGACTAGTTGGGCACCGTTTCCCTGTTGTACGCCCAATGTAATACTATGAAAAAAAATAATCAAATAAAATGTATTTGGTGTTGCATGTTGCTCAGCAATTACTTAAAGATGACAAAATAATTCTTTGTAGTCTGCATTATAAAAGCAGCATCCAGTTTATCTGCACTGAAGACAAATAACTGCCATAAAATACACTTCCTAAGTTCTCACTGTACAAAGAGTTGTGTTATGGCTTGAGTTTTGGCTGAAAGACTTGACAAATGACAAACTTTAGATGGATGTTAACTATCTACGAATGATTATGCTGACATCATCGGGATTGAAAGATAAATGTTTTCCTCTCAAGACCAAAAAATTGCACCAGTACAAACAAGTATCAGGATTTCACAACCTAATTACACGCAGCAGCAAAGGAAATACAAAGTGTACGGATTTTGTGACAGAAAACAGAAAACTAATTTATACTGTTGAATTATTGCATCATTCAGTTATTATTGAATGCTAATTGCACAAGTAAAAGTTTTGTATCTTCCTTCTTTGGGTGCATTGAATTTACATAGAACATAGACTTTACAGTGCAGAAGGAGGCAACTCGGCCCATCGAGTCTGCACCGGCCCTTGGAAAGAGCACCCCACTTAAGCCCCACACCTCCACCCTAACCCCGCCTTATTGGACACTAAGGGCAATTTATCATGGCCAATCCACCTAACCCGCACATCTTTGGTCTGTGGGAGGAAACCAAAGTACCCGGAGGAAACCCACTCAGACACGGGAGAACGTGCAGACTCCGCACAGACAGTGACCCAAACCGGAAATCGAACCTGGGACCCTGGTGCCGTGAAGCAACCGTGCTTACCACTGTGCTACCGTGCTGCCCGAATGGATTGCGCTGTGCATTTGCAACATTTTTATTTTTAGTCGTAAGTTTCAAATATATTAACAATGTTATTTTCTGACATACAGCTCAGTCAGAGGTTTTCAATTTGGGAATACGTGTTTGAAGACTATATATTTAAAGAATACATTTTAAAACACAGTAAAAAGATGTCAAAAGCTTAAGCGTAAAAATATTGTATTTTAGAAAGATAAAGCAGAGAAATAAATATGCAACTACAAACAAAAATAACTCTGCCTTAACTGCACTGAAAATCTGCAAATGTAACAAATGCAATTTTATAGCACTGAATCATGTTTCATCTTTTCTGGAAGTTACTTGTCACAGGAGCAGACTTCTAACATATTGGAACATGTATGAACAGGGTAAGGCCAGATATGTACAAACGTTTAGCCACCAGGAAGGCTGACTGAACAACATAACAGAATTTAACTCATATGGTGCACAATTTGTGGTCCATGGGAGAAAAAGCTCCATACAAATCAAAATGGTTTGATTAAGGAACTCTGCAGTCTTACAATTAAACCAATTGTTGTAAAACAAATATGACAATTCACTCCAATTCACAGCTTACCAGTTCAGAAACCATGCTTGTTGTGAAGGTGTGAAGTAGGAAACATATATCAGCCAGCAATTACACACTTGACCTGCCTTTTCTTTCCAGCAAAGGTAATGATAAGGAAAAGTCGGTCAAGCTATATAACAGTTCATCAGTTCCATATTGTTCAGTTAAGGGGCGATGCTGACATAGTGATAATGTCACCAGAACAGTAATCCAGGGGCCCAGGCTAATGCCCAGAGGACATGGCTTCAAATGCCACCATGCCAGCTGGTGAAATTTAAATTAAATTAATAAAATCTAGAATTGAAAGCTAGTCTCAGCGCTGGTGATCATGAAACTATATTAGATTGCATTTAAAACCCGTCTAGTTCACTAATATCCTCTCAGGAAGAAACCCTACCATCCTTACCTGATCTGGCCCACATGTCACTCTCGACCCACAGCAATGCGGTTGACTCTGATCCAAAACTCAAGCCATCACATTGTAGCTAGCCATTCCGTTCAATGGCAATAAGGAATGGGCAACAAATACTGGCCTTATCAGTGACGCCCACACCCCATGAAAGAATATGGAAAATAAATACTATTGCCAAGTTATAATTGACTACTTTGATTTTCCTGCATTGTCTGCAGATTTAACAATGCTACCACTACTGTCAATTACAAACTTACTTCATATTTTTAATGAAAAACATTAAAAAGTAATAAGATCATGTACAGAGGAAGATAAAATTCAAAACCTGATTGAAAAAGTGCTTTGTCCTAACTAAACATCCCAAATGTAAAGAAAAAAAATTATTAACAGAATAGTAAATGTAGGTTTCAAATGCAGCTAGATTCATATATTTTAGTATTTCCAGCTGGTAGATCATAAGACCTTAAGATATAGGAGCAGAATTAGCCCATGCGACTATCGGGTCTGCTCCATCATTCGATCATGGCTGCTATGATCCTCATTCCCATTCTCCTGCCTTTTCCCCATAACCCCTGATCACTTTATTGATCAAGAAATCCCCTTATTAATCAAGAACACCAAATTTGTGTTTGAGGTGCTCTTTCCCACAGGGCTACAGACGAAGAGCTGGAAGATGGAATTAGACAGAATAGTTATTTCTCAGAACATAATAACTAGGAGCAGGAGTAGGCAATTTAGCCTCTTGAACCTGCTCCACTATTCAATACGATCATGGTTAGTCTCATCCTGGCCTCATCTCCACCATCCTGCCCATTCTCCGTAACCCTTCAACCCATTACTAATTAAAATCTGTCAAACTCCTCCTTAGATTTACTCATTGTCCCAGCATCCATCGTACTCAGGTAGCGGATTTCACAGATTCATGACCCTTTGGGAGAAGTAGTTTCTCCTTATCTCTGTTTTAAATTTGCTGCCCTTATCCTGAGACTATGACCTCTCATTCTAGAAAGCTCCACAAGAGTAAGCATTCGCTGAACGTCTACTTTATCCATACCTTTTATCATCAATTTGATCTCCCCTCAATCTTCTAAACTCTGGAGAGAATAGGCTTAAACTGCTCAATCTCTCTTCAAAAATCAAATGCCTCATCTCTGGAACCAATCCAGTGAACCTCCTCTAAACTGCCTCCAATGCTACTACATCTTTCCTCAAATAAGGGGATCAAAACTGTGCACAATACTCCAGGTGTCGTATATTTGTAACAATACTTCCTTACCTTTATACTCTATTCCTTTAGCTATAAATGATAGTTTTCTGCGACATGCACAAGAACACCCAGATCCCCCTGCACTGGAGCACCCCGATGTCTCTCCCCATTTAGATAATAAGTTGCCTTTCCATTCTTCGGAACAAAATGGATGACCTCACACTTATCCATGTTAAACTCCTTCTGCCACATTTTGTCACACTCTCCTAACCCATCTATATCCATTTGTAAGGTTCTTATTTCCTCATTGAAACTTATTGTCCCACCAATTTTGGCCTTCTATCGCTGTATCCAAGTCATTAATATAGATTGTAAATAGTTGGGGCCCCAAGGACTGAACCCTGTGGCACCCCACTAGTTACACCTTGTCATCCAGAAAAAGACCCATTTATCCCAACTCTCT
Organism: Scyliorhinus canicula; assembly: GCF_902713615.1. Lineage (NCBI taxonomy): Eukaryota > Metazoa > Chordata > Chondrichthyes > Carcharhiniformes > Scyliorhinidae > Scyliorhinus > Scyliorhinus canicula. Next base: position 28,699,398 of record NC_052151.1, on the reverse strand, counting down.
GTCTTCTGTGCGTCAGTCAGTCTTCTATCCAAGCTAATAAATTACCCCTAACCCCATGTGATCTAACCTTGTGTATTAACCTTCTGTGCGGCACCTTATCAAATGCCTTCTGAAGTCCAGATATACTACATCCACAGGATTCCCATTATCCACTTGGCTTGTTACATCTTCAAAGAACTCTGGCAAATTAGTCAAACATGATTTACCGTTCATAAAACCTTGCTGACTCTGATTGCGCTTTGACTTTCTAAATGTCCTGATATTACTCCCTTAATTGTAGATTCTAACAAATTCCCAACAAAAGATGTTAAACTGGTCTGCAATTTCCTACATTCTCTCCCATTTTGAATTAGGGCACTACATTAGCATTTTTCCAATCCACTAAACCTTTCCCGTGTCCAGGGAATTGTGGAATATCAGAACTAATGCAGCCATTTCCTTTGACACCCTAGGATGTAGACCATCAGGCCCTGGGGACTTGTTTGCCTTCAATCCCAATTGTTTGTTGAGTACTGATTCCCCGTTGATGCTGATTATTCTCAGTTCCACCCTTTCTATTACCTCTGAATTACTCGTTCCTACAGGGATGTACTAGTGTCCTCCACCAAAAAAACCGAGGCAAAATATTGATTTAGCGTCTCTGCCATTTCTGTGTTCTCCACTATTAATCTCTGGTTTCATCTTCCAAGGGACCAACATTCATTTTAGCAACTTGCTTCCCTTTTATGTATGATGTGGAGATGCCAGTGTTGGACTGGGGTGGGCACAGTAAGATGCCGGTAGTTCCGGGTGAGTCTGATGAAGGAGCTACACTCTGAAAGCTAGTGATCCCAATAAACCTGTTGGACTTTAACCTGGTGTTGTAAGACTTCTTACTGTGCCCTTGTATGTACTTACAGAAGCTTTTACTATCCTTTTTGATATTTTGTACTACTTTTCTTCCATAATTTACCTGAGCTCTTTGTATTACTCCACACCAAATAAAATTGAACTCAGTGGAAATCGGGAGAAAATACCTCATTGGCTGGAGTTTTAAAAAATTAATTTATGGGATGTGGGTGTCGTTGGCTATGCCAGCATGTTTTGCCCCCCCCCCCCCCCCCACACTATTGTCCTTGAGAAGGTGGCGGTGAGCTGCTGCCTTGAACTGCTACAAACCATATGGTGTTTTTACACCCACAGTGCTGTTAGGGAGGGATTCCAGGATTTTGACTCAGTGACAGTGAAGGAACAGCGATATATTTCCAAGTCAGGATGGTGAGTGACTTTGAGAGGAAACCCTGGTGGTGCTGTTCCCCTCGTCGCGAGTTTGTCAGGTGCCCCCTTTGTAGCCTTGATGAGTTTATGCAGTGCTCCTCATACATGCTGTCACTGTTCATCGGCGCTGGAGAGATTGAATGTTTGTACAAATCAAGCGCGCTGCTTTGTCTTGGATAGTGTCGAGCTTCTTGAGTGTTGTTGGAGCTGTACTCATCTAGGTAAGTGGAGGGGATTCCATCAGACTTTTGCCCTGTAGATGGTGGGTAGGCTTTGGGGAGTCAGGAGGCGAGTTACTAGCTGCAGGATTCTGGCCTCTGACCTGCTCTTGTAGCCACAGTATTTATACGGCTCGTCCAGTTCCGTTTCGAGTCAGTGTGTTGTTGAAAATACGGAAAAATGTGTAATTTGAAACATGGAAGTCTGGCAATATCTGGTCTGAGAGAAACATGAGAGGATACAGGGAAAGATCCCATGAGGGTTAATAGCAGCTGCAAAGAGCAGGATTTAAAAATGCAGATTCTTTCTCACAAGCAGGCTTAACAAACAAAACAGAATTCTTGTATTAAGCTAAAACAATGGCTCACACCTTCATTGAAAGTAACTACCTTAGGAAGCATCTGGAAAAGCATGGATGAGAGTTTCAATTGAATTAAGTGACGAATGTTTAAAACAGGCAGGTCTTTCAAGTTATAACCAAGTGGATTTTTAGCATACAGCTAAAAGCAATGTTTCACACCTTCATTGAAATTAACTCTCTTAGTAAACAGCTGGAAAGGAAAGGATGAGGTTCAGTTGAATTTGGTGTCAATTCTAAGTGTGAAGTTCTGCCGATATCAAGTAAATTAAAAGAAAATTGGAGACAGCCTGTCTACGAGAAACATAATTTAAAGTCAAAATCAAAGGCAAAGTTATAAGCTGGGGGAAACTATTGAAATCACAGGAATTAAAAGTAACACCTCTATTGAAACCAAAGCATTTTGAATATCACAAAGGAACTTTGAACATCACAAAGGACAATGTAATCAGATCTGAGGGCTGAGGCCATGCCCAAAATGAATATTTAGTTGTATTAGAATGTTTAGATCAAAGATACGTTTTAACAATCAAAGTGAAATAAGTCATTAAGTCATCAATAAGTAATAACAACTTGATAATTGTTAGAAAGAGAATACAAACCCAGAGACCAGAAGCAGATCAGAACCAGAACTCAGAGAGAGAAGGAACAAGAGAAGCAGATTCAGCTTTCACAGCTCGGTCATGGGAAAGATGAGACAAGCAGCTGAGCTTAAACAGCTATACATCTAAGGAAGACTAGAATTTAAACAGGAGTCAGAGTCAGCTGAGAGATAGCTAGCAGAGCCAGCTCTTATAGCTCAATACATGTGATCGACAAGACACAGCAACAGAGCTAACCAGCGAATACATCTCAAGAAGACCAGACTTTAAAGAAGATTGATTATCAAGTTGGGCCCGAAGGTCCCTTCAACCAACCAGAAGGATCCAGAAGCAAGATCCTTTTACCTTTCTGTAAAGAAAGTGTTTGCAGCTTTTAAAAGAAAAAATACAATAATAAAATAACATAACCTGATAAAGTGGTTATTCCTAAAGTCTACTTTACTTTACTCAGCAATGCAGGACATCGATGCTACTAAGTGGTAAGTAGATAAAATCTTCCGTGAAAGTATGGGTTATACCGGGGGATAACTTGAAAATATAGTTTGACCTGAATAGCACCCACCGAAGCCTGCACGGAGTCAGGGAGTGAGAATCCCTGTTCACCATTTAGAATGTCGGCCCTTTTTGGTATAGGGGGAATTCTAAGAATAATGGTGAGTTTTCAAAAACAAGTGGTAACGGCAGAACGTTGACAGTGACAGTTTCAGTGATGGTGATGCCATCGAATGTTAAGGGAAGAAGGTTAGAGTCTCTCTTGTTGGCTGCTTGTGTGACATGAATGTTATTTGTCACTTGTCAGCCCAAGCCTCTGTCCCTTGATTCTTCTGGAGCTCTGGTATCTTCCACCGTGAAGATTAATATAAAGTAATTATTCAGTTCCTCTGCCATTTCTTTGTTTCCTATTGCGATTTCTCCAGCCTCATTTTCCAGTGGTCCAATGTCTATTCTTGCCTCTCTCTTACCTTTTATATCTTGAAAAATACTCTTCCTATCTTCCTTTATATTACTAGCTAGCTTACAATCATATTTCATCTTCTCCCCCCTTATTGCTTTTTTAGTTGTCCTCTGCTCGCTTTTAAAGGGTCCCCACTAATCCTCACCACTTTGTATACTTTTCTTTTTGCTTTTATGCTGTTCCCGACTTCCCTTGTTAGCAATGATGCCTCGTCCTTCCCTTAGCATGTTTCCTCCTCCTTGGGATGAATTTCTGCTGTGTCTCCCGAATAACCCCCCAAAACGCCTGCCATTGCTGTTCCACTGTTTTCCCTGTTAGGCTCCTTCTCCAATCAACTCTGGCCAGCTCCTCCCTCATGCCTTTGTAGTTACCCTTATTTAATTGTAATACCATTAGATCTGACTCCAGCTTCTCCCTCTCAAACTGCAGGGTTAATTCTATCATATTGTGGTCACTGCTCCCTAAGGGTTCCTTTACCTTAAGATCCCTAATCATGTCTGCCTCATTATACATCACCAAATCCAGGATTGCCTATCCCCTAGTGGGCTTTACCACAAGCTGCTCCAAAAAAACATCTCTTAAACATTCCACAAATTCCTTTTCTTGGGATCCACTACCAACCTGATTTTCCCAGTCAACGTGCATATTGAAGGCGCCCATGATTATTGTAATATTGCCTTTTTTACATGCTTTCTCTATCTCCTAATTTATTTTCTGCCCCACATCCTGACTACTGCTAGGGGGCCTGTACATAACTCCCATCAGGGTCTTTTTACCTTTGTGATTCCTCAACTCTACAGACAGAGATTCTATGCCTTCTGATTCTATATCGCTCCTTGCTATCAATTTAACTTCATTCCTTACTAACAATGCAACCCTGCCCCCTTTGCCCATCTGCTTGTCCTTTCAATAGGACACATATCCTCGGATATTTAGATCCCAGCCCTGATCCCCTTGCAGCCACATCTCTGTGATGCCCACAATATCGTACCGGCCAATTTCAATCTGCGCACCAAGCTAATTTACCTTGTTCCGTATACTGTGCGCATTACACCCTCAGTCCTGCATTGACCACCTCCCTTCTCACACTTGGCATCTTTTTTGCTCTGCCTGAGGGTGACATTCTATTATTTTTGTTCTCTTTTTCTCCTTCAGTTATGTCACCTTCTCAGCTCTGGTTCCCACCCGCCTGCCATAATAGTTTAAATCCTCCTGAGTGGCACTAGCAAACCTCCCAGCCAGGATATTGGTGCCCCTCGAGTTTAGATGCAACCCGTCCTTCTTGTACAAGTCGCATCTGCCCCGGAAGAGATCCCGATGGTCCAGAAATCTCTCCTACACCACTGGTTTATACACATGTTCAGCTGCACTATCCTCCTATTTCTCGCCTCACTGGCACGTGGCACAGGGAGTAATCCTGAGATTACAACCCCAGAGGTCCTGCTTCTTAGCTTACTGCCCAACTCCCTGAACTCCTTCTGCAGGACCTTATCACTCTTCCTGCCTATGTCATTCGTACCTATGTGTCCTACGACCTCTGGCTGTTCACCCTCCCCCTTCAGGATGTCCTGCTTCATTCAGACACATCCTTGACCCTGACACCAGGGAGGCAACACACCATCCTGGAGTCTCCTTCACTTCCACAGAAGCGCCTATCTGTGCCCCTTACTATAGAGCACCCTATAACTATCGCTCTCCTGCACTTTGCCCTCCCCTGCTGAGCAACAGAGCCAGTTGTGGTGCCACTGTTCAGGCTGCTGTTTTTTTTTCACTGATAGGCTATCCCCTCCAACAGTATCCAAAACGGTATACTTGTTAGAGAGGGGGACATCCATAGAGGATTCCTGCACTGACTGTCTGCCCTTTCTAGCGGTCACCCATCTGTCTGCCTGCACCTTGGGTGTGACCACATTTCTATAACTCCTATCTATGGCGCTGTACGCCACCTGCATGCTTCTAAGTGAATCCAACTTCTTCCTCGCAAACTGCAGGTCACTGCCACCTAAGGCTCCTTCACCTTAAGTTCCCAAATCGGTTCTGCCTCATTATACATCATCAAATCCAGAATTGTTCGGTAGTGCGCTCTACCACAAAACCATCTCGCAGACATTGCACAAATTCCTTCTCTTGGGATCCACTACCAACCTAATTTTCCCAGTCCACCTGCATACTGAAGTCCCCATGATTATTGTAATATTACCTGGAGAATGTGCAGAAAATATTCACAAGAATGAGACCAGAAATGCATGGGTATACAGATCAGGAACAGATTGATACTCTTCTCTTGAAAAACAATGATGTGGAGATGCCGACGTTGGACTGGGGTGAGCACAGTAAGAAGTCTTATAACACCAGATTTAAGTCCAACAGGTTTGTTTCAAATGACTCTGAAAGTGCTCCAAAAGCTAGTGATTTGAAACAAACCTGTTGGACTTTAACCTGGTGTTGTAAGACTTCTTACTTCAAAAACAAAGCTGAGGGCCAATCTAATATAGGTCTTTAAAATCCATTGAGGAATTGTTAAGAGTGGATACAGAGAAAATGTCTCCTGTTATGGGGAAGAGAATAACTAGAGGACTTCAATAAAAGACAGTCACCAAGAAATCTAATTGTGTAAAGATGTCTCTTCTGAATTCTGCAGGAGTGGCAAGAATGGAAAACTCACTACCACAGGAAGTGGTTTAAACAAATAGCATAGATTCATTTAAGGGGAAGCTAAACAAGCACATGAGGGAATAGAAATAGATGGGGCGGCACAGTGGTTAGCACTGCTGTCTCACAGCAGCAGGGAGCCGGGTTCGATTCCGACTTCGGTGACAGTGTGGAGTTTGCACTTGCTTCCATGTCTGCATGGGTTTCCTACGGGTGCTCTGGTTTCCTCCCACAGTCCAAAGTTGTGCAGGTTAGGTGGATTGGCTATGTCAAATTGCCCCTAGGTGGGGTTGCGGGGATAGGGTTCGGGATTGGGCCTTGGTGAGGTGCTCTTTCGGAGGGTCGATGCAGATTCGAATGGCCTCCTTCTGCATTATAGGGATTCTATGATTACGATGATAGATTTAGATGAAGAAAGTCTATAGCGGAGCATAAACACCAGCATGAAATGCTTAGATCAAATGACTTGCTTATGTGCCATATGTTCTATGTAATGTAATTTAGTGCTCACAGACAGAAACAGACCATTTGGTCTGAGCGCTCTGGGCTATTTATTATGCTTTATATAAATAAAAAATGAAAATGAACTTCTCCCCACATTACTTCATTTCACCCTGTCGACCCATCTTTTTTTTTGTCTCTCAAGTAATTATCTGTCTTCCCTTGTCATGCATCTCTATTTGCCTCAATGATGTGGCACTAAATCAATTGTATAACTGCTTTTCAACATACTATGAGGAAAATGTTGTCTGGCAACACTGCACTGCAGCTATAATTAGTTCTCCACAAAAAGTTTGAAAAACAAGTCAGGTTTTTAACTTTAAAAAAAATAACATCATAATTATACAAATTATTATAGACAGAATCAAATGAAACTCCCAATAAAAATCTGATTGTTCAAGAACGCTGCCGTAGAATTTCTAGCTTTGAGCCTAAATTTTGGCAAAGAAAGATAAGAATCTTAATAGTATAACATGGTCTCAAATGAATAGGTACAAACAAAAAGGATGGATTTTTGATTTTTCCCCCCCCCGCAATTAGTAGTGTTAGTGACAGATAACATGCATTCAATGTTTGCTGTGAGGTTATTCCGACTTACCACATGTGACTATCAGCACTCTGGGGACCCGCGTTAACTGCATCCGTAGCTATCTCCTTACCTGGAAAGGATATTGTGAACAATTTAGTTTCTGCAGTGTTTGCAATTTAACAAAGCTGGAGGATTTAGGGTTTACTCAAAAATATATTAATGCAAGTGAAATCCCTGACCATCAACCATGGGCGGCACGATAGCACAATGGTTAGCATTGTTGCTTCACAGCACCAGGGTCCCAGGTTCGGTTCTCGCTTGGGTCACTGTTTGTGTGGAGCCTGTACATGCAAATATTATAGTGAATAGTCAGCATGTATTTTGAAAGGGGAAATCTTGCTCCACTGACACAGGTCGAGCATAACGTCCCTAATTTTTCAATTCTATCTCTAGAAATCCATCCCTTTTGTCCCTAAAGAGCTGCCGTTAATCGTATGAAATGTTTTGCATTTATACTGTATAGCACTTTTCACGGCTATTGGACGTCTCTAAGCATTTTATCCCCAACGTAAGAAACGTTACAGCTAATTTGCAATCATGAATAGGATAGGAATAAAGGGATACGGACCCAGGAAGTGTAGAAGATTGTAGTTTAGTCGGGCAGCATGGTTGGCACGGGCTTGGAGGGCTGAAAGGCCTGTTCCTGTGCTGTACTTTTCTTTGTTCTTTGTTCTTAATCAGCAAACTCCCATAATCAGTAATGTGAAGGTTAGGTGGATTGGCAATGCTAAATTGCCCTTAGTGTCCAAAAGCGGTTAGGTGGGGTTATGGGGATAGGGTGGAGGTGTGGGGATAGGGTGGAGGTATGGGCTTAGGTAGGGTGCTGTTTCCCAGGATGGGCCGAATGGCCTCCTTCTGTGCTGTTAATTCTATGAAATACAATCCCTCATAAATTATCTACACGCCAGAGAACCATCCAAAATAGAAACAATGTTCCATTAGCCCTTTATCTGTAACTAAGTGGTTGGAATGAATGATTGCTCTTGGGGCAGCACGGTGACACAGTGTTTAGCACTGCTGCCTCACAGCACCAGGGACCCGGGACAAATTCTTGCCTTGGGTGCACACAGCAAAACTCCACACTCCAGCTTGTCTGAAGCATACAGGAGCATGGTGTTCAGATACCAGACCAGACCCCAACTTCAGTTAGGTTACCGGGCAAGAACCGTGAGGAAGGAGTGATTCTCTGACCAAAAGGTATGTTAAAATAAACTTTAATTTAAACACAGAATTAACCACATTAATATCAAAGAAATAGCTTTACAATTATCAGTTAGACGGTTCTTAAATAAAAGGAAAAACTTGAATTTTCCACCACTAATTCCAATTAAGCAATCCAATACAGTTCAAATGCCACTTAGAAATACAGTTAACAAATCAGGTTACTTGCTTATCTGTGTACATAATTTTGGAGCGAGACCCTTTCAAGAGCAGAGCCAGTACACCTCACTCTTGTCAGACTCAACTCCTATGGCAAAGTGCTACTCAACTTAAAATCTCATAACAGACTGAAAAACTATAGACAGACCTGGCTCCTCACATTAATTACATCATCTGTATTCCATGGTCTGCTTATCTAGGATGCTTTCTCCCCGTGTCTGCTTGGGTTTCCTCCGGGTGTTCAGATTTCCTCCACAGTCCAAAGATGTGCAGGTCTGCCGGATTGGCATGCTAAATTGCCCTTTCATGTCAAAAGATGTGTAGGTTAGGTGGGGTTATGGGGTTACGGGGATAGAACAGGGGAGCGGGCCTTTCAGAGGGTTGGTGCAGACTTGATGGGCTGAATGGATTATAGGAATTCTATAGTTCTTTAAAGACAGCTTTAGTAGCCTGTATGGATTTTAAACCAGGGCTTTTAATAACATTACTGCAACAGAATATAAAATACAATATACAACAATTTCAATATTCATGACAATGCGATTGCAGTAATGCTGCAGGAATGCAGTAAACCATGACCTCAGACTCAGACATCGGGTTTGCACTTTGAGATCCTGGTTTCCTCGATTGGCTGAAGGCTGGACTGTACATTGATGGTGATGAGGAATTTTGTCATCCATGTCTGCCTTCATTATGAGGAGACTCTCAAAATATGGAAAATGGAACACATTTCCAGGAGCCTGCTGTTGATTTTAATCGGCAGGGGGAGGTGTTGTGCTGCAGGAACTATTTGGGATATGGCCTTCGTATTCCAGTGTTTAGTGAAAAGGCCCATTTTCCCTACAGGATTTGGAGGAGTTGACAATGATCGGGAGCTCAGTTTCTGAGTGAACACACACACACGAGCATCATCTGCCTTCTGAACCTCTATGGCTAAGGTTGGAGTGGCTTTGGTTCTTGTTTTTGGTGTAGTTTGAACAGTTTTCTGTCTGTTTTGTACATTAACTCCACACCTAAAGGCAATTTGCTGGAAGTGTTGGTATTGCAGCAAGAAAATGGAGAAGAGTTGGTATAATGACAGAGCCTTGTCTTCACTGAGATAGGGTTTGTGGTGACTCCGTTAGTGAGGATCACAGCTTGCATGCCATCGTGGAGTAGGTGGAGGATTGTGACATATTTCAGACAGTGGCCAGATTTGTGGAGGATACTCCACAAGCTTTTGCAGTTGACAGAGTTAAAGGTAAAGCCACACTTGCCTAAACTGACCCAAACAATTGGATTAATGAAATGCCCCAATAGGTTGATTGACAAGATCAACCATGTTAAATGCCCCTTAATTAGGAAAAAAAATATATTGGGTAATCTAAATTTAAAAAAATAGAATGTATATATTCTTGCGCTGTTGCTTATAGGACTTTCCAATGGGCTCTGGTCATTCTGTCTGCATCCAGAAATGATACAGGTTCCATTAGTAGCTGTAAAGCGTCATATAAAGTGTCAAAGGCAATTCCTGGACAATAGGATTTATTTGAACCTTTCCTTTTTATGCACGTATTTGAAATGCTCTAAGAAGGTGGTAGTGGGATTTCTTAAAAGACTAGAGTCTACCTGATGATGCTGCTTCCACAATGGTAATAAATAGGAATGATTATCAATCCGCTTTAATGGAAGAAACAATGATGCATGTCCCAATTAGAGGAATTTGAAGGTGATGGTGTCCCTTTGATCTTGCTGCTCTACTTCTTCTCACTGATTATGGTTCCATGGTTGAAGTTATTGGTGAAGAAAGGTGCGAGTTGCTGCAGTAAATCTTACAGATAGCAAATAATGCAATCAAAGTAGATATTTTGATTTTAGACAACTATAAACAGCAGTATCGGTCAGATTTATCAATCAGTCTGAAAGATTAACATTGGCTTGGAACAGGACTTCTTTTGGTTGCATAAGGTCTCCTACAAAGTCACTCACCATCCTGACTTGGAAATATATTGCGTTCCTTCACTGTCGCTGGGACAAAACCCTGGAACTCCCTAACAGCAATGGGGGGACCTACACCACATGGACTCAAGCATTTGAAAAAGGCAGCTCACCATCATCTTCTCAAGGGCAAATTTGGGATTAGCAATAAATTCTGGCCTAGCCAGCAACTCCCACAACCTGTAAATGAATAGAAAAAAAAAGAAACTAGCTGTACGTCAACAACTGGCACAGGCCTATTTGTTCCGATATTACTACATTAAATTCTTTCATGGGATGAAAGTCACTGGCAATAACAGCATTTATTGCCCATCCCTAATTTCCTTTGAACTGAATAACTTGCGAAGGCCATTTCAGAGGGCAGTTAAGAGTCAACCACATTGTTGTGGATCTGGAGTCAAAAGTCGGCCACAACCTGGTATGGATGGCAGATTTCCTTCATGAAGGACTTTGATAAGAAGATATAATGAGAATCTGTTCACAGAGGCAGAAAGGTTGGTAATCTAACGCCAAAGATTTCAGGTAATTGGCAAAATAACCTGAGCTGGTGTAAGAAATAAATATTTTCCACAGAGTTGTAATGTCCTTCCCAAAAAGTGGTGCAAGCACATTTGATGGGGCAAAAATTGCAGGGTTATGGGAAAACAGCAGGAGTGTGAAACTAATTGCATTGCTTTTTCAAGGAACTGACAATGGCATGATGGGCTAAGTAGTCCCCTTCCAAGCTGCATGATTTTATGATTCAGGCCTCAGATTGGGACTTGAGCCCCAAAACAAGGATGACAGTCCACTGTGTATTTAAAGGGTGGCGCATATACTATACAATTTACAGTGCAGAAGGAGGACATTCGGCCCATTGAGTCTGCACCAGCCCTTGGAAAGAGTAGCACACTTAAACCCACACCACCGCCCCATACCGGTAACCCAGCAACCCCATCCAACCCCTTTGGGCACTAACGGCGATTTAGCTTGGCCAATCCACTTAACCTGCATGTCTTTGGACTGTGAGACAAAACCGGAGCACCCAGGCAGTCACAGGGAGAACGTGCAGTCTCCACACAGACAGTGACCCAAGCCAGGAATCAAACCTTGGACCCTGGATCTGTGAAGTAACAGTGCTAACCATTGTGCTACCGGGCCACCCCAGTAGCTCATAGGCTGTCCAAATCATAAGATATGGAGTGAACCTCCACGTACGTGCCATATTGCCTCTCCACCCCTCTCCATCTGGACCTGCACTGTAAAACTGCAGGTCCAACATCCAATCCTGGTCTTATCTACTGTTCTCCCGTTCAACATTGAAGTCATCATCTTTGGCATCCTCGATAAACCTTTTCCATTGATTACATTTTCCTCTCAGCCACTGTCTCGTGCTGAACTGCATTCTTTCCAATTTCAGTGTACTACTGAACCATGTAGCTGAGATTTCAATCACATATCCTCTCCATAATAGGCTACACCCATCCACTTCTGTAACACCTCTTCTCTCTGCCTCTACCTCAGTCGATCTGCCACTGCTACCTCCTTCATTGCTCTCTCGCTTCTTCCATCCTCTACTTCCAAAAATTCCCACTCGTTGTGTGTGTGTATGTCTGTGTATGCAGACAAAGCAAGCCATATAAAAAATGAAAGAGAGGGGAGAGAAGAAAAAGAAGAATGAAAAGAAAGAACGCAAGATAAAAAAATATATTTTCTAGTCACCAGCGTGATGCGGCCTCACCAACACGGCCCCTTAAACAAGACCTCGGAACAGCAACACTGCCACTGACCTTTCAATTTCCATATTAGTGTCTTTAATGCCTTTGATGAATGAGATGAAATGAAAAATGAAATGAAAATCGCTTATTGTCACAAGTAGGCTTCAATGAAGTTACTATGAAAAGCCCCTAGTTGCCATATTCCGGTGCCTGTTCGGGGAGGCTGGTATGGGAATTGAACCGTGCTGCTGGCCTGCCTTGTTCTGCTTTAAAAGCCAGCCATTTAGCCCAGTGTGCTAAACCAGCCCCGCTGCTGGCTTGCCTGGGTCTGCTTTAAAAACCAGCTATTTAGCCCATTGTGCTAAACCAGCCCAGAGTCCTAGTTCAGGATTCTCTTAAGGTTAACGCGCAGGTTCAGTTGGCAGCTAGGAAGGCAAATACAATGTTAGCATTCATGTAAAGAGGGCTAGAATACAAGAGCAGGGACGTAATTCTGAGGCTGTATAAGGCTCTGGTCAGACTCCATTTGGGGTATTGTGAGCAGTTGTGGGCCCCGTATCTAAGGAAGGATGTGCTGGCCTTGGAGAGAGTCCAGAGGAAGTTCACAAGAATGATGCCTGAATGAAGAGGTTGTCATATGAGGAGCGGTTGAGGACTCTGGGTCTGTACTCAATGGAGTTTAGAAGGCTAAGGGGGATATATCGTTGAAACTTACAGAATACTGGAGGAGATTGTATATTTATCAAATTATGAGCAGTTTAATATTCTTTATTCATATTACCAGAAGTTGTGTTGGGAACCCTGCATCTTGTCATGTAGAACATTTTCAGCTATCAGAAATAAAAACAACTTTGCTGCTTTGATTGGTACTATATTTTGAACTAGTTTTCAAAACGTCAGAAGATATTATTCAAACACAACAGCATACACTGTCATTTGTTTCAAACTGTTTAACAATCACCAACAAATGGGGCAGCATGTTAGTACAGTGGTTAGCACAGTTGTTTCACAGCTCCAGGGCCCCAGGTTTGATTCACGGCTTGGGTCATTGTCTGTGTAGGGAGTCTGAACATTCTCCCCGTGTCTGTGTGGGTTTCCTCCGGTGCTTCGGTTTCCTCCCACAGTCCAAAGATATGCCGATTAGGTGGATTGGCCATGCTAAATTGCCCTTAAGTGTCCAAAAGAAAGGTTAGATGGGGTTACTGGGTTATGAGGATAATGGAGATAGGGTGAAGACGTGGGGCTTAAGTGGGGTGCTCTTTCCAAGGGCAGGTGCAGACTCGATGGGTCGAATGGCCCCCTTCTGCACTGTAAATTCTATGAAATCAACCGTTTTGGACACAACAGGTTGCAATTTGATTTTTTTAAATAGAAGAACATGCAGAATCACACATTATATTTACAACTTACCAATTGTAGCATAATTTTTCTTGTCTTCTATATCTGCTGTCATGTCATGCACATCAGCATATGCACGTGCTAATCGCCACAGAAATTCGACCTGATCCCAAAACTTGAAAAACAAACATTAAGTATTTGTCAGGTCTCTTCCATTTGACCATTAAATAGTACATTCAGTAAACTTTGAAAACAACTGCAATATCAGGAAAACAAAAGGTTATGGAGTAACAACAAAATTAATTTGAACATGACTGGCATGATCAATTGTTGGGTTTTTCCCCCTTTAAACTGGAGCAGTATTTTAAGCCAGTCGTGGTATTATATCAAACATATGGGGGCCAGTTTAGCTCAGTTGGCTGGACAACTGGTTTGTGATGCAGAGCAAATCTAACAGCGTACCGGCTAAGGTTATTCATGAAGGCCACATCTTTTCAACTTTGCCCCTTGCCTGAGGCGTGGTGTTCCTTGGGTTAAATCACCACCAGTCAGCACTCCTCCCTCAAAGGGGAAAGCAACCTATGGTCATCGTCAAGAACATAGAACATACAGTACAGAAGGAGGCCATTCGGCTCATCGAGTCTGCACCAACCCACTTAAGTCCTCACTTGCACCCTATCCCCATAACCCAATAACCCCTCCTAACCTTTTTGGATACTAGGGGCAATTTTACCCGGTTTTCACTGGCATCGTGGGATCCACTGTCCACACAAATGTGGACCAGTCGGAACAGCTGTGGACCAGTCGGAACAGCACCCAGGCCATCCCACAAGTCCCAAATTTGAAACACCTGTTGACCTTTCCTCAATTCTTCCTGGAGTTCATTCTCCTGCTGTACTTACCCAATTTCTGTCATCTATTAGAGCTGTTAAAAGGGTCTCCTTCCTCGTTCCCTTTATTTGTGTTTCTTCTTTCATATTAATGTTTGCATCCCATATTGAGAGGTCTCAAAATGATTTCAGTTTTGAATCCTCCATCTTTTGTGTTACCACTGAAGGTTCCATTAATGCCCATGGAAGTGGCTGCAAATGAATATTTCCCCAATTGTTTTCTTCCAAAACTTCAGATATTTGAGAATCTAACTCAATCATGACCAGAACCCTATCAATGTTCAATACTTTAGCAGAATCCAGCAATTTGAAAGTAGACACTAAATCAGGGGTCACCAAATAGAATTGCTGCAAACTGGTGTATAACCGGTTAAATTCCATGATATATTATTCAATGGAATACCTATCCATCTTTCTAAATTCAAAGTCTGACCATGCCCCATATGCATTTAGCAGATCATCTTTTTGTCCTCAGTATCCAAATGGTGAGCCTCCAACTCCAAAAATCAACTCCACCTGATCCTGCTTCTAGTGGGAAGCATAATTGCCAAGGCCATACCTTACTTTTTCCTTTGACAAGAACGGTAATCCATATCCAGATCTCTACTTCGTTGTTTAGTGAAGCAGAGCCTTATGACTAATGGAAGAATGATAGAAGATCATACTCTGATACTTTTACTCTTGGTTTCAGCCATTCTTCTTGAAAGTGGCTCAAATTACATTCTTTTGTCTAAAAGAAATCTTAGTTTCAAATCTTCACCTTTAGATCAACCATTGACTGCTACCAATGTTAATAGGATCTTCTGTTAATAGGTTAGTGAAGCAGAAACCAAGACACAGAAATGCACTTTATGGAGAAAGAGGGTTGATTGATTTTATTCAGTCTCACAGCTCTCCTCCCAGTTGTCCCCTATTTGTCTGCTTTCATAGTAATTAAGTAAACAATGTCCTTCACCTGTGTCTCCTAACAATATAAATAACATCCCGTACAGCTGAGCCACTGGTAGTTCCATGGACATGACTCTGGCTACTTTCTCTAGATGAACCATCACTCTCATCAGTGGAAAATTGCTATGATCTATCCTGCGCACAAAAAGCAAGACAAATCCAACCCAGTCAATTACTGCCCCATCAATCTACTCTCAATCAGCATTAAAGTGATGGAAGGGGCAGTCAACAGTGCTATCAAGTGGCACTTGCTTAGGAATAACCTGATCACTGATGCGCTGCAGAAGGATTTGGGCAGGCTAGGAGAGTGAGCAATGAAGTGACAGATGAAATACAATGTGGAAACTGTGAATTTATGCACTTTGGAAGGAGGAATGGAGGCACAGACTATTTTCTAAATGGGAAAATGCTTAGGGAATCAGAAGCACAAAGGGACTTGGGAGTCCTTGTTCACGATTCCCTTAAGGTTAGCATGCAGGTTCAGTCAGCAGTTAGGAAAGCAAATGCAATGTTAGCAGTCATGCTGAGAGGGCTAGAATACAAGACCAGGGATGTATACCTGAGGCTGTATAAAGATCTGGTCAGACCACATTTGGAGTATTGTGAGCTATTTTGGGCCCCGTATCTGAGGAAGCATGCTCTGACCATGGAAAGGGTCCAGAGGAGGTTCACAAGAATGATCCCTGGAATGAAGAGCTTGTCGTATGAGGAACAGTTGAGGACTCTGGATCTGTACTCATTGGAGTTTAGAGGGATGAGGGGGGATCTTATTGAAACTTACAGGATACTGAGAGGCCTGGATAGAGTGGATGTGGAGAGGATGTTTCCACGTGTAGGAAAAACTAGAACCAGAGGGCTCAGACTAAAGGGATGATCCTTTAAAACAGAGACGAGGAGGAATTTCTTCAGCCAGAGGGTGGTGAATCTATGGAACTCTTTGCCGCAGAAGGCTGTGGAGGCCAAATCACTGAGTGTCTTTAAGACAGGGATAGATAGGCTCTTCTTAAAAAATAAATTTAGAGTACCCAATTCATTTTTTCCAATTGAGGGCAATTTAGTGTGGTAAATCCACCTACCCTGCACATCTTTGGGTTGTGGGGGCGAACACACGGGGAGAATGTGCAAACTCCACACGGCAAGTGACCCAGAGCCGGGATCGAACCTGGGACCTCGGTGCCGTGAGTCAGCTGTGCTAACCACTGCGCCACCGTGCTGCCCCAGAGATAGATAGGTTCTGATAGATAGGTTCTGATTAATAAGGGGGTCAGTGGTTCTGGGGAGAAGGCAGGAGAATGGGGATGAGAAAAATATCAGCCATGATTGAATGGCGCAGCAGACTCGATGGGCCGAGTGGCCTAATTCTGTTCCTATGTCTTATGGTCTAATGATGTTCAGTTTGCTGCCAGGATCACTCAGCTCCTGACCTCATTACAGTTTTGATTCAAACATGGACAAAAGAGCTGAATGCCAGAGGTGAGGTGAGAGTGGCTGTCCTTGACATCAAGGCAGTATTTGACAGTAACATCCTGGGGGTTATCATTGACCAGAAACTGAACTGGACTAGCCATTTCAATATTGTGGCTCAAAGGGCAGGTCAGAGGTGTGGAATCCTGCGGTGAGTAATTCGCCTCCTGACTTCCCAGAGTCTGTCCACCATCTACAACGCACAGGTCAGGAATGTGATGGAATATTCTCCACTTGCCTGGATGATTGCCGCTCCAGTAACGCCCAAGAATCTCGACACTATTCAGGAAAAAGCACCCCCGCTTGATTGCTAGCCCATCCACAAACATTCACTCCCTCTGACACACATTGGCAGCATTGTGCACCATCTAGAAGATGCACTGCAGGAATTCGTCAAGGCTGCTGAGGCAACCGACCATGAGGGCAGCACGGCAGCACAGTGGTTAGCACAGTTGCTTCACAGCTCCAGGGTCCCTGGTTCGATTCCTGGCTTGGGTCACTGTCTGTGTGGAGTCTGCACGTCCTCCCCGTGTGTGCGTGTGTTTCCTCTGGGTGCTCCGGTTTCCTCCCACAGTCCAAAGATGTGCGGGTTAGGTGGATTGGCCATGCTAAATTGCCCTTCATGTCCAAAAAAGGTTAAGTGGGGTTACTGGGTTAAGGGGTTAGGTGGAGGCATAGGCTTGAGTAGGGTGCTCTATCCAAGGACTGGTGCAGACTCAATGGGCCGAACGGCCTCCTTCTGCACTGTAAATTCTATGATTCTATGATTATCATCAAGAAGGGTAAAGGCAGCACATAGATGGGAACACCACCATCTAGAAGTTCTCCTCCAAGCCACACAACATCCTGACTTGGAAATACATCGCAATTCCTTCACTGTTGCCAAGTCAAACTCTTTGAACTGTCTCCCTAACAGCACTGTGGTATAGCTACTCCACATGGACTAGCTATGTGGAGTATGCAAGAATGCAGCTCACCATGGCTTTCTCAAGGGTGACTAGGAGTGGACAATAAATGCTGGCCGAGCCAGATATCCCCATATCCCATGATGAATAACAAAATGTATTCTGAACTGAATACTAGTTGGAGATTGGGATGGACTCAAAGGATGTCTGTTCCATCTGCCTGTTGCATCTTGACTGTCTGGTGGTCACGCATTCCTTCTCTCTCTGAATATTTACGCTGCGGTGTGACCACATCTGTAAATATGCTATCCACATAGCTCTCAGCCTCATGGATGAATTGCAATGACTCTAGCTGCTGCTCAAAGTTAGAAACCCACAGCCCAAGCTGCTACAATTGACAATACTACCTGCACAAATGGTTATCCAGGATACAAGAATCATCCTGGAGTTCCCACATTGTACAGAATGTGCCCATTCGAGATTGGAGTAGCGATGCCATTTCTCTATTTAGTAACTGATAACCCTGTTCCTGCAAACAAATCTTACAACTGATAATAAACCTGACTAATGGTAATAAAGTTGTACTAATAAAAAAGCACTAATAAAACTTACCATTAATAAACCTTACTAATATTGATAAACCTTTCCAACATGTTACTCTTGGTAATAAATCTTAGCTCAGAATAAAAGGTAAGGCTCAAGAGCTACTCACTCGTTAGCAATAGTTAATATTTTAATGTTTTTTAAAAAGCTGTTTAAACTCTGCCCCTAAGCAGCAAAACTCATGCGACTATCAGCTTATGACTTTCCCATGTTGTCACTGTTCACTTATTTTTCCAAATTCTCTAATTTATCTCCCAAAGGTAAGCGATGTAGACCTCGTTAACAGGCTTTACTTATCTGCTCTCAGCCATGCATTCCCTGCAGGTCGGTCTCTCTCCCAAAGGTGAGTAGTAAATAAAGGAGTCTCCCATTTAAGATGGTGATGAGAAGGAACTGTTTCTCTCAGAGGGTCATTAGTCTTTGGAATTCTATTCCACAGATGGCAATGGAGACTGGGTCATTAAATATATTCAAGGTTGAGTTAGAAAGATTTCTGATTGACATGGTATCTAAGGGGGCAGACAAGAGAGCAGTGTTTAGGCCACAATCAGACACGCCATTACTGAATAGTGGAGCAGGCTCAATGGGCCGAGTAGCCTACTCCTGCTCCTATTTCTTATGATCTTATTGGACTTAACGGAGGTGTTTTGCACAGCTCAGAATAAGAGGTCAGCAATTTGGGACTGGTAGGAGGAGAGATTTTCTTTCAATGGATTGGGAATATTTGTAATTCTCGATCTAATGGAACTGTGGATGCTCAATTGTTGAGCATATTTAAGAAAGGTGAAGATTTTTCGAAATCTAATGGAGTCGAGGGAAATGGGAATAGAGCATAAAAGCAGAGCTGAGTAAAGAACAGTCATGATTCTGTCGAATGCCTGTGCAGATTTGAAGGGACAGTTTGCCTACTTTAGCGCCTATTTCTTATGTCGTTAATAAGTTCAATGGCCTCACACTAGCAATTAAGGCGCTTTGCCCCTTGCACCACTCAATGCATCACACCCCATCACTCCCCGAGCAAGAATTTATCAATCACAACTCAAAATCTCACATTCATAGTTTCACCTCACCCTCACATACTTCCCACTGCTGCAAGTCGCACTCTCACCTCAGTTAGCGCACACTGCCAGTTTTCAACCTCAGCAGACACATCACCCAAACACATTGCACCATACTCAGTGACACACCTCCCCTTCTCTTGCAAGAGGAGGTAGCGCAAAACCACAGGCATCAGCAGTTAAGCAGCAGCGT
Organism: Scyliorhinus canicula; assembly: GCF_902713615.1. Taxonomy (NCBI): domain Eukaryota; kingdom Metazoa; phylum Chordata; class Chondrichthyes; order Carcharhiniformes; family Scyliorhinidae; genus Scyliorhinus; species Scyliorhinus canicula. Next base: position 28,679,812 of record NC_052151.1, on the reverse strand, counting down.
GCAGACATAGCTGTATGATCTCACTCCAGAGAAGGAGAACGTGGTCACCAATATTGAAGCAGCAATGACTGAGGCCACGGCCCATGGCCAAATTGAAAACATCAACGATGATGGTATGCTCTTATGTCTTTTTTCCTTCTCAAATTCCATCCATCCCTCTATAGAATCTCTATAGAGCAGAAGGAGGCCCATCGTGTTTGCACCAACCCACCAAAATATTCACTGCATATCTTTGGAGTGTGGGAGGAAACCAGAGCACCCAGAGGAAACCCATGGACACACAGGAGAATGTGCAAACTCCACAGTCACACAAGGCCAGAATCGAACGAAGGTCCCTGGCACGGTGATGCAGCAGTGCCAGCACTGTGCCACCATGCGCCCTAATTTACATGCCGCAGATAGTCAAAACATACACCTCATGGACCCCCCCCTCCTCTCCTCCCAACCCTACCCATGTGTCCGTCTCCTTTCAGCCACCCAAGAACTGACACCTGGCCAGTAGTGGTGGAAGATTAAGGAGTGGATGAGCAGGAAGATATTGCAAAAGAAGAAACGTGGTGACTAGTTCTCACACTCACAGCTACCAGCTCAGATACTGTATGCAGCTTGGGGGCTAGCACTTGGTCAGACATGAGTGGCCCGCAGCCAGGGCAGGCACAGTTATAGCACATTGGACTGCAAAGTCACACACAGCTTCTGCTCCAGAGGACCTGGGTACTGATCTCAAGGGGGCAGTGCAGAGAACCAAATCATGCTCAATGTTCACTATGTTTACAGAAAGTTTAACTGAAGATACAGCAGTTTGCAGCTACCTGGTCTTTTTTTTCAAGCAGTAACTGGAATCCTTCTTTCTTGTCCAATTCTGGATTTTCATGTAGATTATCTGCTTTCTGCATTAGGGCATCAAATTCACTAGTCTGGTTGTCTTCCTGTGCCAAAGATCCAAATGCAGTATTTACTGTAGGACATATCACCTTCTCTTCTTCAGATTCTTCTTCTGCATCTGTATGTGCTGTGATATAGCTGAAAATTAAAATGTTTGCAGGTTTACTACAATGTGTATGTTATAGGCTCTAATTACTGTATTTCCATTGTTTCACGTGACGAATCAAAACGTGACTGTAAAAATGTACACGATCAGAATTAATAAATTTGGAACATTGCAAGAACAGGCTATGGTTGTTATGCTGTACTGCCATGTCCGCTTTCATCACAAAGTCCTTTACGTTACACAGACTTGTGTAATCACAGACAACTTCAAAATTCAAATAGAAATTTATGACAATTCAAGTTTCACTCTTCTGAGTTAGGATCTCATTTGGAAGTTCAATCAATAGCCAAGTTAGGAGATGTAGGCTACAATGCAAATTCAGATAATTCAGGTGACATGCCAGCGCGAGGTTGAGGGAGTGTTACAGGTGTCATCTTTCAGATAAGATACTGAATAGACGTCCAGTATGCCTGGTCAGGTGTAGGCGGCACAGTAGCACAGTGATTAGCATTGTTGCTTCACGGCACCAGGGTCCCAGGTTCGATTCCCGCTTGGGTCACGGTCTGTGCTGAGTCTGCACGTTCTCCCTATGTCTGCATGGGTTTCCTCCGGGTGCTCCAGTTTCCTCCCACAAGTTCCGAAAGACGTGCTTGTTAGGTGAATTGGACATTCTGAATTCTCTCTCTGTGTACCCGAACAGGCGTCGGAACGTGACGCTTAGGGGATTTTCACAGTAACCTCATTGCAGTGTTAATGTAAGCCAACTTGTGACAATAATAAAGATTATTAATAAAAATCCAATAGTACTTTTGAAGAGTTGAGAGTTGTCTTAGTGTTCAAATATTTAATTCTCAACAATTATCATTAACATAACAGATGAAATGATCATTCAACTTATTGTTATTAATTGGATCTTGCTGTTTGCAAAAGCCTGCCACATTTATCTGCAATAGTCATGGCACTTCAAAGTATTTTTGAGAGTTTTTGAGATGTGCTAAGATGCAAGATAAATGCAATTCATTCTTTTGAGTACTTTATGACAACGTGCCAATGATTCTTTGTCCTCTTAATTTTGTTATTCAGAATTCAATAAACCTGAAATTCTTTACATCCATGTGTTTCACATTCTCCATCTCACAAAGCGAATCAGAGTTGGGAGATAAGTCATTTAGTTCTTTATGAGCGTCAGTGTCTGTGTTCCTTTGCTAGTTTTTAAAATGAAAACTGAATTAAAGGTGGAAATCTTTGGAACACCCACTCAATAGAAATGGTCAGTGGCGGACTGGCCAGGGTGTCAGCTTGCCCGATGGTAAGTGGGCCCCTGATGAAGTGGGCCCCCTATATCAAATAAAAATGCAATAAAGAAACAAACACAGACAACTGTTTTAGTAATAAAAAGGAATAAGAAAAAAAAGAGAACAGGACACAAATAAGCAGTGCATGAAAAGGAACGAAGCAGGGGAGGTAGTGGAAGGATGTGGAATAGGGGGGCCCGGGTCGGGCATAATTAAGAAAATTCCATGTTTTCAGCAAGAGTGTGTGAATTTAAAGATAAATAGATCATAGATCATAGAATTTACAGTGCAGAAGGAGGCCATTCGGCCCATCGAGTCTGCACCGGCTCTTCGAAAGAGCACCCTACCCAAAGTTACAATTCGTGATTTGAGATGGTCGGCAACTTCAAAGGATATCAAGGAGTAGTCTTGGTTCAGCCGGTACATCGGTCCGGGGCCCGGAGAGCCAAGAAGGGGCCCGTGAATCTCTGAAGGGCCCTTAAAAATTATAATTAATTAGATAAATAAATCTCCAACTTCTTTCCTGAGATTTGTATTCTAACTTAATAAAATCTAATTGTTTTTAAAAAGAGCAATACCAAATAAAAATGCAATAAAGAAACAAACAAATAATCACTCAGTGTATGAAGGAACGAAGCAGTGTTAAACGGATGTGAAAAGGAGTGGGGGGGGGGGCTGGTTCACCCGGGTCGGACATAGTTGGAAATCAGCAAGAGTGTGTGATAAAGTTACAGTTCGTGATTTGAGATGGTCAGCAACTTGAAAGGATATCAAGCAGTACATAGGATCGTGAGGTCACCGAAAAGGAGAAGCGGTACCTTTGACCGTGAATCATGAGGTCAAAGATATTGAAGTGATAAGCCATGATCGTTAAACTCAAAGGGTTGCGATTTGTAACACTACACTGGTATCAAACTGGACATGTTAACTTTGGTCGTGGGACCATTCTTAATGTCTTACTATAGTCGGACCAAACTTCTACGTTTCAACAGTTGTCTCAGTTGCTTGCTGGTGTGAACACTGGACAGTGGATTGTCTCCTCTTCTGAAGCTGCATAGGCCACAGTAGTATTGACTAATGAACATAGCTTATTGAAGTGTAAGTAAGTTATTTTATATTTTTTATCAAGTAGGGGTTTATCTGGCGTTCCTTCAAGTTATTCTTGCAATCATCAATATTCATTTTTCCCAATGTGGGCTATTTTTAATTAAGTTTTTATTTCAGGAATATTACCCCTACCAGCATGGAAAAGAAAAAGCATAAATCTGGGTCACTAAAACGCAAAGAACAAAAGGAAGCAGAAAGGAAGGAATCAGCCAAGCGATGCAGGCCTATTACAGAGTTTATAATACCACAAGCACAACCCACATCAATATCCAGTTCTGCAACAAATAATCAAGAAGCAAGAAACAATGCTCATGGTGATGATGCAATGACATGCGAGTTACAAGAACAGAGAAGAGCTACTTTGAATGTAGAGACAAATACAAGTGCATCCATTACTAATCAACCCAGGCCCAATATTTCTTCTGGTTTCCTTATTCCGGTATCTGTACTGCCTGTAGTTGCAACATCTGAACGCGGCGCTTCAACTAGTGACAGGGAATCAGATATTCCTTCTAGCATAAATGACTTGGTTTCTGAAGCACATCCTGTAAATGAACCTACGCAAGAAAATTAAAGATCAATTACTGGAATCTTCCAATATCCATCACGAGCAAAGCTAAAACAGTTTTTTGCTGAACATCCACTTCAGCCACTTGATGATCTGCCATTTGATGCTCGTTTGTATGAGAGGAAAATTATGAATGACTCAGTCCCAAGAAAATGGCTAACATATAACAAAGAAAATAATTGCTTATATTGTTCATACTGCTTAGCCTTTGAGTTTCCCAACACTTGTAATCCATCACCCTTTGTACGTGGCTTTAATGACTACAGGCGTATTAGTCAGAGCTTGACTTTACATCAATCGACAACAACACATGTCAGAAATGCTCAGCAATATATCAGTGTGGTTAATGATGGCACCTTAGATAAATTTTTTGCAGCATCACTAATTAAAAGGAAAGAAGTATTGAAGCAGAGAAGTATTGTCATGAGGATTATAGACATCATAAAGATGTTAGGCAAGCAAGCACTTCCTTTTCGAGGTCACAGAAATGAATCGGCCTACACTCTAGATAATGAGGTTCTGAATCATGGCAATTTTTTAGCTACAGTGCAGTTGATGGCAAAATATGACCCCATTATGGCAGATCACGTTTCTGCAGTGCAAAACAAGTCTAAACAAAGAATCAAACAATTAGAGCAACAAGTAAAGGCTCAAAGTAAAGACCGTGTTGGACTTGTTACATACCTGAGTAAAACAATATAAACATGTTAATCAAAATTATGAAGAATATGATACAAGAAAGAATTAGTCATGAAGTTTCTCAAGCAAAATATTATTCTATTCAGGTTGATTCAACACAAGATAATTCATCCATCGATCAGTTTAGCATTGTTATTCGGTATGTGCTTAAAGGTATTATCTGTGAGCGACTACTTTCAGTTGTGCCAATGGTACAGGACAGGGACTTTTTGATCTATTGATTGAAACATTACAGCATCTTAAAATTGACCCCCCAAAATGTTTATCTGATAGCACAGATGACGCTGCAAGCTACCACGGCCAGTATAATGGTTTACAAAGTAAAATTGCTGATGTGGCTGATCAACATGTTCATATATGGTGCTATGCCCATGTCTTGAATTTGGTGATAACTGAAACAACAAAATGTTGTGTGCCTGCAGTTTCTTTTTTCAATTTGCTCCAGAATATAGCAAATTTTGTGAAAGCATCATACAAGAGAATGGCTGTATGGATAGAAGTTGTTGGAAAACATCTAGGACAAGAAAAAATGAAACAATTAAAGCTAATTGGTGAGACCAGATGATCAGGAAAATCCAATGCAGCAACAACTATATTTGGACGTTTTGATGATGCCGCTGCCAGTACTTTCGTAAATCTATTGACATGCTTATCAATGATACAAGATTCAGAAAAGTTTGATGCAAAAACAAAACATGAAGCAAATGTTTTACTTCAAAGTCTTCTAAAGTTTGAAACCATATGGACAGCATTTACTTACTTGTATATATTTGAAACTACAACCCCATTATCAAGTTATCTACAGACAAGTGGTTTAGATATGTTTACTGCATGGAGTTTGGTAGATTCAGCTACAACAAAGTTGAAGGAACAGACAAGAACATTTGATGACGTTCACAGCAAGGCTTTTGAATTTGTAAATAAATGTAATGAGAGGATTTCACAGATGAATATGGATGAAAATCAAACATTGGAAATTGATGCGTTGGAAACAGCATTGCCAGTTAAGAGGCAGAGGAAGAAGAAAAGAATGGCAGATGAGTTTATTGATGATGAAAGAAATTCCTCAGATTCTCTAGCTGATTTTTGAGTAAATGTGTTTAACCTAATAATGGATCGCATTGTCCAGTCACTAGAATCACGCTTTGTACAACACAAACAGTTGTATAAAGATTTGTCCTGCTTGGACCCAGCAAAGTTTAAAACTATTGCAGAGAAGGGCCTTGAAGATGAAGCATTGGAAGGTATTATTAAGCTGTTTCCACAAATCAGCAAAGATCAAGTAATATTGGAATTGTTTTCTTTTGCTTCAAACTTTGATGTATTAAAGCTATTGCTTAATGATGGTGAGAATATGGATTCCAGTTGCAACAATTGTAAAATTTGCAGCACTTGCTCATCGTGTGTACTAAAAATTCTGGCATCCAACAGACTTCATGACAAGGCATATGATAACCTTTATGAACTTTATAAAGTCATCTGCACACTATCAGTTACTCAAGTCCAATGTGAGAGGACATTTTCAAAGCTAAAGATCATAAAGACAAGGTTAAGAAATTCACTGTCTGAGGAGAATTTGGAATCATACATGTTGCTATCCATTGAAAAGGAATTGTTAGATGAATTGGATGCAGAAGCAATTATTGGCAGATTCGCACAATCATCTAGCGAACACAAACGATTACTCTTAATATAGTGGACTGCATGCAATGCTCTATTGTGCTTTTGAACTATCTGTTAATGTGTAAATTGTGCAGTAAACTATTTAAAAATATCAACCAATTACTTAAAATTTAAAAAAATAAATAAAAAATTCAATTATAACATTTTGTATTTACATTTGGTATCTACTGCCAGTAATATGTACAGTACATGTACACTGTAATTACTAAGAAATACACATTTTTTCCACAAGAATTTTAATTGTACCCTTTTTTCCATATGTATTTTTTGAAAATTTTATTTATTCGTTATGAAAATTAAATGATAGCATTGTAGTTGTGGGTGGGCCCCCTTTGTCTCCTGGCAACCAATATTTTTAGACCCAGTCCGTCACTGGAAATGGTTACGTTCTGTCAGGAATGAAAAACAAAGTTTTAATGATATCATAGTATGTGTTTTTCAATCTTTTTTACTCGGTACCCATTTTTACCAACCGGCCATCCTGAGGGACCCACGCCGGCCAACCTTCGCGACCCACCATTTTCGCTTACGTTTAATGTGACAGGTGAGCCTGCTTGGTCCTCATAATCTCACTTGCTTTGTTATTCAATGTTACATTTCTTATAATGACTTCAGCAGATGATTTAAGATCTCACTGCATAAGTTGAAAAAAAACCAAGATGTTTGTCCTTGAACTCGCCATGCTTAGTCTTCAAATGTCTTTGAAGTTTTGAGGGTTTTAAACATTTGTATGCTAGTGTTTCCGTTTCTATAACTCATGTGAACTTTGAATCCTGATCTGCAGTGGCACAGTTAATAAACTCACACCTCAAGTATCTTTATGCTGTTTTGTTCCTATTTTCAGCTTCTACTTCATGGGTTGTTCACCAGATGCACTGGACCTCACGCCACCACTGCTGGCAGCTGCAAAATGGAGGGATCTCTCTCGCATAACGTCAGTGTGACCTACGCTCTGTCGCTGCTCCAGGCATGAAGACTCGAACAATTTAAAAAGAAATCTGCTCCTGGGTCAGCGCACTAATGTGAAGAAGTGTTCTGCCTTGCTGGGCTCCGGGCCTGCATACTGCTGAGGGGGCACGCATGCCTGGAACGGCCTGTAGTCTGAAAGCCATTCGCAGTCATTGGGCACTCCTTCCCGCGATCGGGAATGCCGCGCACACGGCCCTGTGATCAGGAATGTTGCGATGCATGGCCCCGCAACCCGCCCACGACCCACGTGTGGGTCGCGACCGTAGGTTTGAAAATGACTAGTATAGGACTCTTCTGGTTACTGTTAAAGAAAACAGCATTCCATTGAGCTCCATGAAAATAGAACCACGGAGAGGTGTACAGTGGCTACTGAATCACCATCACCCATTTTAGACAAAATCAAAATTACTCCTTGTTTAAATGAGTCTGGAAAACAAAAGAAAGACAGAGAAGGGCAGTGAACTTCTGTTCTAGCCTTCTTCTGTCCACAGGGTGGGAACAGAAGTTGTGCTTTTGAGTTAACTTCTCAGCAACTCTATGTCGTGGACTCATGTTCTTAGTTTTGGGTTAAAGTTGTACCAACCGATTCAAGCGTACTCATCGATATCACTGTTGTGTGTCATGGAGTTCAGAATATTCCCACTTATTCATCCAACAGTACTACTTAACCCAAACCTTATGCAATGTGATAACTCATATGATAGTAAACACATTCTCAAATGCATGCCAGTGGCACCCATGGTGCACCTGGCTGACAGTCGCCCTCACTGAATGTACTGATACATTGACTGAAAACATGCCTTATGTACCCCCCCAGTGTCAGCATTTCATGAGAGAGCAGAATGGCCTCCTCCAGTACCTGTGTAACAAGTTCGAGAGTGGGCTGAAAGGTCTCCTAAGTCTTCCTGTGTAACTAGCTCGACGCATATCTGAATTCTGAATGGGCTCCTCCAGTTCCCCTGTAACAGACTTTCCTCAGGCTCTTTTGATATCCATCCGAGAGGGAAGACTGTGCCTCAGTTCATGATCTCCTCTGAAAAATGGTCACTCCACATGTGCATAATTCGCTAAGTACTGCACAAGAGTCAGGTTCGGGGTTCTGCTCAAGTCTCTAGAGTAGGATCTGAAACCACAATCTTTTTTCCCCTCTTGCACAAGAGACCACAAAATACAAGGGAGAGGAAAGGTAGTAGCCCTGAACAAGTGCACTATAGAGAGGTAAGAGCAATGTGCTGCCTGCCGAGGAAAGGCTGATGGCGCAAGGGAAAATTAAACTGAAAGCTCTACTTAAAGTACTCCCATGACTCACTTGTTGCCTCCATTCAGTCAGTACTGGGCATGCTGTTTCCTCGTGTGCAAGGCAGAGTCCACTCCTGCAGAAAGAGCATTCTTTGGCAGGATCCTCAAGGGCTCTAACACATGGAGGTCATCAATGAAGAGCAAAGTCAGAGGAGGGATTAGAGAAGCTTGCATCTATCTCTCCTCAAGGCAGGCAGGCAGCATTTGAGGTAGCTGTAAGTTAAGCTCTGAAGACAGGACAAATTCACAATAAAGCATGTGTTGTTCCTTGTGTCTTAATAAACCTCGTAGTCTCAAAGTTGGAGAAGATGCTTTATTGTGAATTTGTTCTGTCTTCAGAGCTTAACTTACAGCTACCTCAAATGCTGCCTGCCTGCCTCTCCTGCTGCCAAGTCCCCCTTCTGTGAAGTGTGTCCTCACTTCCTGTCCCTCTGTATTTATAGCTCTCACGTGCTCCCTCTAGTGCTTGCTCAGTTGTATTGCATCTACACTGATACACAATCACCACAAGCAGAACAGACTTGTGTGAAGCGAAAGGCTGGTAGCATGCCAGTAATCAGTTTATTGTACAAGTGGATTTTGTCGTGGTTTTTTAACTCAGCCATGGCCTGTGCATCCTGTTCCTGGCCAATCATGATAGGTGGGATGACCAAATCTGTCACAGTAAGAACTTTCAGTTAAAGGCAGGGTTAGAATGGCTGAACTGGACACTGATTACTGTGGCTTCCACAACCACATGAATGGAAAAGTGGTCTGGAAGGCTGCCTCCCAACCCAGCTCCATCTGCTCTCGGTATTGAATGGAACAGCTAAGCTCCAGAGGTGAGGAGAGAGTGGCTACCCTTGACATCAAGGCAGTATTTGACCGAGTGTGGCATCAAAGTGCCTTAGCAAAACTGGAGTCAACGGGAATCAGGGTGGATACACTCCGCTGGCTGGAGTCATACCTAGCACAAAGGAAAATGATTCTTGTCGTTGGAGGTCAGTTCCAGGACTTCATTACAGGAGTTCAGGGTAATGTCCTAAGCCCAACCATCTTCAGCTCATCTTCAGCTGCTTCATCAATGTTCTTGGTCCATCATAAGGTCAGAAGTGGAGATGTTCTTAGATGATTGCTCAATGTTTAACACCATTCTCAACTCCTTAGGTACTGAAGCAGTGTATGTCAAAATGTGGCAAGACCAGGCTTAGGATGACAACTGGCAAGTAATATTCACATCATACAAGTGGCAGGCAATAACCATCTGCAACAAGAGATAATCCAACTACCCCTTGACATTCAATGGCCTTACCGTCACTGAATCCCCCACTATTAACATCCTGGGGGTTACCATTGACCAAAAACTGAACTGGATGTGTTTAGGTGGATTGGCCATGCTAGATTTGTCCCTCAGTGCTCAAAGATATGCAGGTTAGGTAGGGTTAAGGAGCTAGGATGAGGGAGTGGGCCTAGGTAGGGTGTTCTTTCGGAGGGTCAGTGCAGACTCGATGGGCTGAATGGCCTCCTTCTGCACTGTTGGGATTCTATGGATTCTTCAAGATACATGTTAGGGGTAGATGGAATACTCTCTACTTGCCTGGATGAATGCAGCTCCAACAACACTCAAGAAGCTCGACATCCAGCTTTAAATTGAGGGGTGGTAGATATAGGACAGATGTCAGAGGCAGTTTCTTTACTCAGAGAGTAGTAGGGGTGTGGAACGCCCTGCCTGCAACAGTAGTAGACTCGCCAACTTTAAGGGCATTTAAGTGGATGAAAATGGAATAGTGTAGGTCAGATAGGTTTCAGATGGTTTCACAGGTCGGCGCAACATCGAGGGCCGAAGGGCCCGTACTGCACTGTAATGTTCTATGTTCTAAGCAGCCCACTTGATTGACACCCCACCTTCAACATTCACTCCTTCCACCCTCGACGCACAGTAGCAGCAGTGTATACCATTTACTCATCAAGCCTCCTGAGACAGCAACTTCCAAACCAATGACTACTGCCATATAGAAGGACAAGGGCAACAGACACATGGGAACACCACCACCTGGAGGTTTTCCTCCAAGTCATTCACCATCCCGACTTTGAAATATACTGCCATTCCTTCATCGTCGTTGGATCAAAATACTGGACTCTCCCCCCCCCCCCCCAACAGCACTGTGGATGTACCTACACCACAAGACACCGCAGCCCCAAGTCGTGGTCCACATAGGTACCAACGACATAGGTAGGAAAAGGGATAGGGATGTAAGGCAGGAATTCAGGGAGCTAGGGTGGAAACTTAATCCAGGACAAACAGAGTTATTGGGCGCGATTCTCTGCTGCCCACGCCGGTTGGGAGAATAGCGGGAGGGCCTCCTGACATTTTTCACGCCCTCCCGCTATTCTCCCACCCCCCCCCCCCCGCCCGACCCACGTCACAAATCGCCGCTCGCCGAAGGCGATTCTCCACGGCCGAAGGGCCGAGCGGCCGGGCCTTTATGCCCGTTTTTTCACGGCAGCAAACACACCTGCTTGCTACCTTCGTACAAATGGGCGCTGGATGCCCGTTTGGGGCATCCAGAGGCCCGTTTGGGGCGGGAGCACCACCGTTGTGCTCGGGAGGGGACAGGCCCGCGATCGGTGCCCACCGATCGTCGGGCCTGCGTCCAAAAGGGACGCACTATTTCCCCTCCACCGCCCGACAAGACCAAGCCGCCACATCTTGTCGGGCGGCGGTGGAGAAATGCGGAACCGCGCATGCTCGGGTTCCGTCAATGGCGTGATGACGTCACCCGCGCATGCGCAGGTTGGAGCCGGCCGCGCGTCATCTTGGCGCGCGGCCTTAACAACGGTCGTTAAGGCCGCGACGCCGTGATTCCCAGGGTCCCGCTCTCATCCCCGATGGGGGGGGCAGAATCGGGTCCCGGGAACGGGCGTGAAGGCTGCCGTGAAACACGGCCGGTTTCACGGCAGCCTTTACGATTCTCCACATTTGCGGAGAATCTCGCCCATTATCTCTGGGTTGTTACCCGTGCCACGTGCTAGCGAATCGAGGAATAGGGAGAGAGAGCAGTTGAATACGTGGCTGCAGGGATGGTGCAGGAGGGAGGGTTTCAGATTCCTGGACAATTGGGGCTCATTCTGGGGTAGGTGGGACCTCTACAAACGGGATGGTCTACACCTGGACCAGAGGGGTACTAATATCCTGGGGGGGAGATTTGCTTCTGCTCATCGGGAGGGTTTAAACTAGTTCAGCAGGGAATTGGGAACCTGAATTGTAGCTCCAGTACACAAGAAGCTGAGAGTAGTGAGGTCATGAGTAAGGTTTCAAAGTTGCAGGGGTGTACCGGCAGGAAGGAAGGTGGTTTAAAGTGCGTCTACTTCAATGCCAGGAGCATCCGGAATAAGGTGGGTGAGCTTGGGGCATGGGTTAGTACCTGGGACTTCGATGTTGTGGCCATTTCGGAGACATGGATAGAGCAGGGCGAGGAATGGTTGTTGCAGGTGCCGGGGTTTAGATATTTCAGTAAGCTCAGGGAAGGTGGTAAGAGAGGGGGAGGGGTGGCATTGTTAGTCAAGGACAGTATTACGGTGGCTGAGAGGACATTTGATGAGGACTCGAATATTGAGGTAGTATGGGCTGAGTTAAGAAACAGGAAAGGAGAGGTCACCCTGTTAGGGCTTTTCTGTAGGCCTCCAAAAAGTTCCAGAGATGTAGAGGAAAGGATTGCAAAGCTGATTCTGGATAGGAGCGAAAGTAACAGGGTAGTTGTTATGGGAGACTTTAACTTTCCAAATATTGACTGGAAACACTATAGTTCGAGTACTTTAGATGGGTCCGTTTTTGTCCAATGTGTGCAGGAGGGTTTCCTGATGCAGTATGTAGATAGGCCAATGAGAGGCGAGCCTGTATTGGATTTGGTACTGGGTAATGAACCAGGACAGGTGTTAGATTTGGAGGTAGGTGAGCACTTTGGTGATAGTGACCACAATTCGATTACATTTACTTTAGCGATGGAAAGGGATAGGTATACACCGCAGGGCAAGAGTTATAGCTGGGGGAAAGGCAATTATGATGCAATGAGGCAAGACTTGGGATGCATCGGCTGGAGAGGAAAACTGCAGGGGATGGGCACAATGGAAATGTGGAGCATGTTCAAGGAACAGCTACTGCGTGTCCTTGATAAGTATGTACCTGTTAGGCAGGGAGGAAGTGGTCGAGCGAGGGAACCATGGGTTACTAAAGCAGTTGAAACACTTGTCAAGAGGAAGAAGGAGGCTTATGTAGAGATGAGATGTGATGGTTCAGTTAGGGCACTTGAGAGTTACAAGTTAGCGAGGAAGGCTCTAAAGAAAGAGCTAAGAAGAGCCAGGCGAGGACATGAGAAGTCATTGGCAGGTAGGATCAAGGATAACCCTAAAGCTTTCTATAGGTATGTCAGGAATAAAAGAATGACTAAGGTAAGAGTAGAGCCAGTCAAGGACAGTAGTGGGTAGTTGTGAGTGGAGTCCGAGGAGATAGGAGAGGTGCTAAATGAGTATTTTTCGTCTGTATTCACACAGGAAAAAGACAAAGTTGTCGAGGAGAATACTGAGATACAGGCTACTAGACTAGAAGGGCTTGAGGTTCATAAGGAGGAGGTGTTAGCAATTCTGGAGTGTGAAAATAGATAAGTCCCCTGTGCCGGATATGATTTATCCTAGGATTCTCTGGGATACTTGGGAGGAGATTGCTGAGCCTTTGGCTTTGATCTTTAATTCATCTTTGTCTTCAGGAATAGTGCCAGAAGACTGGAGGATAGCAAATGTTGTCCCCTTGTTCAAGAAGGGGAGTAGAGATAACCCCGATAACTATAGACCAGTGTGCCTTACTTCTGTTGTGGGAAAAGCCTTGGAAAGGTTTATAAGAGATAGGGGGCGGAATTCTCCGCTCCCGCGCGGCATCGGGAAGGCCGTCATGAACTCGGCCGAGTTTCACAACGGCCTCAGAGGCCCCTCCTCGCACCCTATTCACCCCCCCCCCCCCCCCCCCCCAGGGGGCTAGGAGCGGCGCTCTGTAAATCTCGGCCGCCGGGCCTTGAAGCTTGCGTCAAGGCGGCGTGCCGAGAATGACGCGACGGCGGTGCCTGAGTGACGTCAGCCGTGCATGCGCAGGTTGGCTGGCTCCAACCCGCGCATGCGCGGCTGACGTCACGACGGCTGCCGGCTCCAACCCGCGCATGTGCGGTTGCCGTCTTCCCCTCCGCTGCCCCGCAAAACGTGGCTGCTTGATCTTGCGGGGTGGCGGAGGGGAAGCAGTGCGTCGCTTGGAGACGCCGGCTCGATGATCAGTGGGCATCGATCGCGGGCCAGTCCCCTCCCGAGCATGGCCGTGGTGCTCACTCCCTTCTCCGCTCCCCACAAGCCACAAACGAAGATTTGGCGCCATGCTCACGACGGCAGCGACCAGGTGTGGTTGCCGCCGGCGTGAACAGGTCGGGAACGTCAGGCCGCTCGGCCCATTGGGGCCGGAGAATCGGCGGTCGGCGTGAAAAACGGCAAGCGACGGGGGTGGGAGAATCGCAGGGGGTGCCAGGGCGGCGTGTCGTAAGTCGCCCGGCCCTCCCGCGATTCTACCACCCGGCGTGGGGAGCTGAGAATCGCGCCCAGGATGTATAATCATCTGGAGAGGAATAATTTGATTAGAGATAGTCAACATGGTTTTGTGAAGGGTAGGTCGTGCCTCACAAACCTCATTGAGTTCTTCGAGAATGTGACCAAACAGGTGGATGAGGGTAAAGCAGTTGATGTGGTGTATGTGGTTTTCAGTAAAGCATTTGATAAGGTTCCCCACGGTAGGCTATTGCAGAAAATACAGAGGCATGGGATTCAGGGTGATTTAGCAATTTGGATCAGAAATTGGCTAGCTGATAGAAGACAAAGGGTGGTGGTTGATGGGAAATGTTCTGACTGGTGTCCAGTTACTAGTGGTGTACCACAAGGATCTGTTTTGGGGCCGCTGCTGTTTGTCATTTTTATAAATGACCTGGAGGATGGCGTAGAAGGATGGGTGAGTAAATTTGCAGATGACACTAAAGTCGGTGGAGTTGTGGACAGTGCAGAAGGATGTTACAAGTTACAGAGGGACATAGATAAGCTGCAGAGCTGGGCTGACAAGTGGCAAATGGAGTTTAATGCAGAAAAGTGTGAGGTGATTCATTTTGGAAGGAATAACAGGAAGACAGAGTACTGGGCTAATGTAAGATTCTTGGTAGTGTGGACGAGCAGAGAGATCTCGGTGTCCATGTCCATAGATCCCTGAAAGTTGCCACCCAGGTTGAGAGTGTTGGTAAGAAGGCGTACGGTGTGTTAGCTTTCATTGGTAGAGGAATTGAGTTTCGGAGCCATGAGGTCATGTTGCAGTTGTACAAAACCCTGGTGCGGCCGCATTTGGAGTATTGCGTGCAGTTCTGGTCGCCGCATTATAGGAAGGATGTGGAAGCATTGGAAAGGGTACAGAGGAGATTTACAAGGATGTTGCCTGGTATGGAGGGAAGATCTTATGAGGAAAGGCTGAAGGACTTGAGGCTGTTTTCTTTAGAGAGAAGGTTAAGAGGTGACTTAATTGAGGCATACAAGATGATCAGAGGATTAGATAGGGTGGACAGTGAGAGCCTTTTTCCTCGGATGGAGACGTCCAGCATGAGGGGACATAGCTTTAAATTGAGGGGAGATAGATACAGGACAGATGTTAGAGGTAGGTTCTTTACGCAGAGAGTAGTAAGGGCGTGGAATGCCCTGCCTGCAACAGTAGTGGACTCGCCAACACTAAACGCATTCAAATGGTCATTGGATAGGCATATGGACGATAAGGGAATAGTGTAGAGGGACTTTAGAGGGGTTTCACAGGACGGCGCAACATCGAGGGCCAAAGGGCCTGTACTGCGCTGTAATGTTCTATGTTCTATCAGCAGTTCAAGAAGGCAGCTCACCAGCACCTTTTCAAAGGCAATTAGAGATGGGAAATAAATGCTAGCCTAGCCAGCAATGCCTAATTCCTTTGTATGAATAACAGAAAAGGTGACTATTCGGCCTGCTGAGTTTGTGCCAGCACTCTGAAAGAATAGCTCAGTGACGCTCCCACCTTATCCACATTTGAACTTGCCACCCCTTGGCAGTTAAAATTCTACGTAAATGTTTGTACACCTTCAAATAAAAGTTTAAGAATCAGATTGTTTTGGTATCAGCACTATGTGACAAACCTATTCTATAAAATGTCCATACTTCCATTTTTAAAATTCTGTTTTAGTTGAAATGCCAACATTTACACAAGTTAAGCACAAGTTTAAACAACTTATAAACTATTGATATAAATTCTATGGCCTTAAACAGCTGCTCTTTTGTTGTACGTTTTGATATTTACATTATTTTAAGCTTTTACTTTGTTGGTTCTTATCTCTTTTCCAATGATTAAACCTTCTGCAGGATGTTAAACTTGTCTTAAATTCAGATATACTTGAGGGAGATGGTGGCATATTAGTAATATCACTAGTCTCAGTAATGGTGACAATGAAGGCATCACCAATTTTGTTGTTAAAAACCCATCTGGTTCACTAATGTTCTTTAGGGGAGGAAATCTGCCGTCCTTACATGGTCTGGCCTACATGTGACTCCAGACCCACTGCAATGTGGTTGAGTCTTAACTGTAATTTGAAATGGCCAAGCAAATCACTAAATTCAAAGGTAATTAGGGACGGGCAACAAATTCTGGCCTTTCCAGCGATAACCACATCCCATGAAGGAATAAATAAAAATATATTATCCAATGTCAAGCAGGAACTGAGTGCAGAATAAGTTACTAGGGATAATAAAAGATAAATGGTTGTATTACCAATTTTAGTTCTTTTCAGGCACAAGAAGCTAAGAAGGCAGGAGGTTAAAATTGTGTAAGTGTGCAATACACATCATTTTAGCAAGTGCGTGAACAATCGAGGGCATCGCTCCAGGCAGGCAACCGTCTCGTTGAGATTCGAAAGTCAGCAGCTGATAATGTTAACTCCCTGTTGTGAGGATACTGTCTCCCCAGGGAAACCTAACGCCAAGCTGCAGCAAGCCCAGAACCTCACTGAAAAATCGAAAACTTGGTAAATATGCCACTTTTGATTATTAATTAAATCCACGTGTTTCTAACAGGATTCTCAGTCCATTCACGAACACCAAACCCAGATAAGGTCAACAATGAAGGCCTCATCATTTGCCTCACTCTTTTGAAGATTCTGAGTTATTTCTACAATCATTCAAATAGTCAAGTACTTTCTCACATAGTGAGTTGGTTTTTGGAAGAAATTGAAATTCAAGTTCATAATTTACAAAAAAAAATCAAAGAAAGTTGCTACTTTTAGCCAAACTTTAGGGGTGGCATGGTGGCGCAGTGGTTAGCATTGCTGCCTTACAGCTCCAGGATCTCAGGTTCAATTCCAGCCTCGGGTGACTGTGTGGAGTTTACATGTTCTCCCCGTTGCCGCAGGTACTCCGGTTTCCTCCCACAGTGCAGGTTAGGTGGATTGGCCATGATAAATTACCCTTAGTGTCCAAGGTTAGGTGGGGTTACTGGGTTACGGGGATAGGGTGGAGACATGGGATTAATTAGGGTGCTCTTTCCAAGGGTCAGAGCAGACTTGATGGGCCGAATGGCCGATTCTATGATTCAAACGTACTTCATGCCACATTGTTCCTATTTCTATTGTCACAAGTGATAATTTAAAATAATGTACACATACACAAGATGTGGGCAGCACGGTAGCACAGTGGTTAGCACAGATCCAGGGTCCCAGGTTTGATTCCCGGCTTGGGTCACTGTCTGTACGGAGTCTGCACGATCTCCCCGTGTCTGCGTGGGTTTCCTTCGGGTGCTCCAGTTTCCTCCCACAATCCAAAGATGTGCAGGTTAGGTGGATTGGCCATGATCAATTGCCCTTCGTGTTCAAAAAGGTTGGGTGGGGTTACTGGGTTACGGGGATAGGGTGGTGGTGTGGGCTTGGGTACTCTTTCTAAGGACCGTTGCAGACTTGATGGGCTGAATGAATCATAGAATCATAGAATTTACAGTGCAGAAGAATCATAGAATTTACAGTGCAGAAGGAGGCCATTCGGCCCATCTTGTCTGCACCGGCTCTTGGAAAGAGCACCCCACCCAAGCCCACACCTCCACCCCATCCCTATAACCCTTTTCTCTCATGGGATTCTCTTCCACAAAGAAAATTGGAGTCAGGGTAGTTGAATATTTTTAAGGCTGAGTTGGATAGGTTCTTCGCTGACAAGAGAGTTAAAGGGTATAGGGATCTAGACAGGAAAATAAAGGCCAGATCGCATCATCCATGATCTTATCAAATGACAGAGAAGGTTCGAGAAGCTAAGTGGCCTACGCCTAATTTTGTATGTTCGTATACACAAGCTAGTATTAAAATACGGACTATTTACAGATATGGCCCAATTCACTGATATTTCATAGCACAGAGAGGTACAGAAGGAAGCCATTCAGCCTATTAAGTCTGTACCGACCCTCTGGCTCCCTTACTATCCCACTCCCTCACAACCCTGCAACCCCACCTAACCTTTGGACATTAAGGGGCAATTTATCATGGTCAATCCGCCTAATTCGCATATCTTTGGACTGTGGGAGGAAACTGGAGCACCTGGAGGAAACCCACGCAGACAAGGGGAGAAAGTGTAAACTCCACACAGACAGTCATCCGAGGTCTGAATTGAACTCGGGTCCCTGGAGCGGTGTGGCAGCAGTTCTAACCACTGTGCCCCCGTGCCGCATGTCCAGATTTTAATAAAAACATTTAAAACTATGAGGAAGTCTCTTAACAAATTTGGTGAAAATCCAAAAGTGAGTTATATCTTTTCAATTCATTAACAAAAGAAGCCTACATTTGTTGAGAATGGTTACGTTTTGCATTACTGGGGTAACTAATGCCATTAGCTGGTTGAATGCACAATTATGAGCACAGTGGTCAGCAATCCCCCAAAAATTTAAGTCGTAAAAAAAAAAATTATTCAGGATGGAAAATTGCACTCTTAAAATAATCCACTCTTAAAATAAAATTTAAAAGCATATTGTCACAAAATAATTAAGGAAATAGGAGTTAAAGATTTTTTACCTTCGATTATTTTCCCTATTTTACAAAAGATGCTATATAAATACAAGTCATTGTTGACAGCAGGTATAATTTTATTTAATTTGAAATATATGTAAAGCTCAGTCTTTTTATTACTTTTTGTCCCACAGAGATTACTGCATTAGTGGATTTGATTCTTGAACATGCAGTAGGCAAGCATGAACATAGTACTGGAACAGAGAAAGGAAAACTCTTAATCTGTGCCGGAAGCACTTTTAAAAACATATTAAATTACAAAAACTCTGCATATTGGAAATGCATCGCAATATAGTCGTCAGAAATACTACATCTTGGTGCAAACCAATTAACAATTAAGTGTCATAAATTGTCTTTTTCCACAAATCACACACTTTACTTGTATGTTCAAAACTTTTGGCTTTTAAGCCATTCCTACATTTCAAAAATTGAGACCAAGGATGGAAATAATTCAGTAATATTGATACAAAAAAAATAACAGCTTGCAAGATTTAAAAAACTCTATAGTTACAGTACGGTGATGCTGTATTTTCTTAAGTATTATCCACGAATTATCTCTCATCATTGACTTCTAGATTTCCAGAAATGTAACCAATAACATTAATTAAATTGTTAACAGGTCACAACCCACTATGGAGTGATTAAATTAGGGTGGGGCGGGGGGAGGAAGGGAAGGAAAGGAATCTGCCTTTAATTTTTTTTAAACACTAAAATTGTAATCTTACACCCACTTGTATTTACTAAAGAAAATTGTTAATGTACAGCATTTATGATTTTAAGTCAAAGAAAAATCATAAAAGAAAACCATTTAAGTATAGAAGATAAGGTTCATTCAGTTTCTACATGTCGAAGGCAAGCTTTTCCAAAGACAGCAAATACCTTCCTTCTCAAATCATGTTGAAATCTGATAACGCGGGTGGAGATAGGCAGATTTTATCAATGCGTTTATTAGAATTAGGAACATATTACATGGATGCCAAATAGCATATTTGATATTCCTTTATCTTTTGATGGAAAGCTGGGTGGCAATGGAGAGAGAGAAAATTCTGCACGTATTGAACAAACATGCAACCACTTTTTGTGCAGGATATTTGTTTGGGGGAAGGGAGATGAGAGTGAGAAGAAAAATAATCAACAGTTCCTGCCATTAAAAGCATTTTTTTGGATGATATCTACAGCATGAGTGCATTAGGTTAGCCTCCTGGCTGATTCTGCACTCCTATCACATCCAGTCATGAATGGTGATGGACGAATAAATAACTAGTGGCTCCGCAAATACCTCCATCTTCAATGATGGGGGAGCTCAGTACACCAAATGCAAAAGACAAGGCTAAACCAAACCCAATCATCTTCAGCCAGGGGTGACAAATGGAAGATCCATCTCAACCTCTTCCTGAGGCTCCGAGCATCACAACTGCCAGTCTTAAGCCAATTTAATTCACTCTATGTGATATCACAAAATGGCCAAAGGTGCTAGACACTACAAAGGCTATGGACTCTGACAACTTTCCAGCAATAGTACTGAAGACCTGTGCTCCAGAACTAGTGGCACCCCTTGACAAGCTGTTCCGTAATTATCTCCGTTTCTCTCTCCACAGATGCTGCCAGGACTGCAGAGCTTTTCCAGCATGTTCGGTTTTTATTTCTAATTATGTATTTATTTATTTAATTAAGATGGTTCTGGGAAGCTAATCATCTCAGTCCCAGGACAGTGTTGCAGGTGTTCCTTGGGGCAGTGACCCAGGTCTGGCCGTCTTCAACTCCTTCATCAATGACCTTCTCTCCTTATTAAGGTCAGAAGTGAGACGGTTAGGTGATTATTGCACAATGTTCAGTACCATCTAATATCTTTGGACTCTTAAGGGGCAATTCAGCATAGCCACCCAACCTGGTCTACCTTGAGGATCAGTACTGGCCCCCAAACTTGTAGGTAAATTGATGTCACATGAATAGCTGTAGTTTATAAGTTCATAAGTTATAGCTGCAGATTTAGGCCATTTGGCCCATCGTGTCTGCTCCGACATTTGATCATGGCTGATCTCATCCTGGCTTTTACTCCACCAAACTGCCCATTCTCTATAACCCTTCAACTCATTACAAATTAAAAATCTGTCTAACTCCTCCTTGAATTTACTCTAGCTCAGCATCCAACCCACTCTGGGGAAGCAAATTCCACAGATAGTCATAATCAATCAATGTACGATTATGATTCTGAATAAACTGGCAGAGAATTTTAGTATCATGTAACTGTTCTTAACTTCACTTGACAGGGCGTGGAATTGTGGGATTTTAGGCAGAATAAAGCTAACTGTGGATGAGTTAATCACAGATAACATCTGAAGAAGCCTCTGTCGTAGATTACTGCAGGATTTTGTAGCCTTCAAGGTTGAATGAGCAGTTAACAGTTGTTATCAGCAAAAGGCTGGCAGGAATTTATGGGTGCAAGGGAGGAAAGTAGAAGAGCAGATGTTCCTTACATTAGTTTAGCTGATAGGTTTTAAGAAGAAGCAATTACCTTTAACTTTGTGTTAGAGTTAAACTTTGGGACAGTTTGTGTTTAATTGTAATAGTACAATTCTTTCGATTATAATTATTCAACACTATGTGTTATCCATATGTATAAGGAGACTGGTTTAGAATGTCACATTTTAAACAGTAGCTCTTGCTATGCACTTATATTGTGTACTTACTTTGTATAACTAAGTACAACTTGGATTATAACTTTCGGTATTAGATATACGTAATTTTAAATTGGAAGCAAATTTACCACTTTATTCTTTGTTTTAACATTAAAGAGGATCATTCTAAGTCCCAACACCTATAGAGTAAAGGACAGGGCCTCGAAAGCATTCACTGATAAGGATTTGATTTAATGAGGAGCTTGTACCAATTAAGCAAATCCCCATTCATCAGGATAAGACAGCATACGTCCTCCCCACTATAA
This sequence comes from Scyliorhinus canicula, assembly GCF_902713615.1. Classification (NCBI taxonomy): domain Eukaryota; kingdom Metazoa; phylum Chordata; class Chondrichthyes; order Carcharhiniformes; family Scyliorhinidae; genus Scyliorhinus; species Scyliorhinus canicula. The sequence continues at coordinate 28,658,151 of NC_052151.1, read as the reverse complement.
ACAAATGGGCAAGAAACATGCTTTAATCTTAGCAAGAGGTGACAGGAACAAACTTTAATGAGAGGGTTGATCCCAAAAGTAATTGACACCTTAGAGGACCAGCTATGGGAAATTATATCAATAGATAACGATCACACATCAAAAACCAAATAGAAACTGATCATGCCCACCTAGACCAATCACAAATTGATCACGCATCCCTTAAGCCAATTAAGAATTAGCCTCACTTCATTCAGGCCAATCAGGAACAATATAATTGATTACGTTGTGGGCTTTAGCTTGGAACGGGTTATTAAACAGCAGCTTTCTGAGAGCAAGGCACGCATCAAGTTTGAAAATGAAGTTTGCAAAGCCTGCTATCCACAAGGAAAGCAGAAGACCCACAGAGATTACCAGGAGGCTGTCAACTGGCTGCAGAATTTTAAATTTAAATCTAGCTGTTCACTGGTGCATATGATAGTAGTTGCACTAGAGTATCTCCTGCAATAGCTTCCCTTCCTACTGCTGCACTGTTATCACGAGAGCCCCCTGCGATTCATCTTTGACCTGTCTCCTATTCTCTTTCTCTGCAATATCACCCAAAGACAGAGCATCTGGTTTCACACATACACTGACCACCAGTTTTACCTTGCTGCCATCTCTCTTAAGCTCTGCATTGCCAGAGACTGACCATGACACCCATCCCTGGATGAGCCCCAATTTCCTTAAATTAAACCGCATTAGATAGACTGTAGGTGTTTGCTTCTACCCTGCCAAGATTCCAATGATGCCGATACCATCTCCCTCAAATATCTCGCAACGCCATTTTTAATGCTGGAACTCGGCAGTGTACAAAAAGGGGCCATGTGTAGTTCAGCTGCGCGTTCCCCACTGAGGCCCCGTATTCAACGCGACTCGCACTGTGGGCGCCGGGAAACACGCGGCTAAATGCGGCCCACGATGGAACTTTGTTCCCAATTAGTTGAATCGAGCCCAATATCTAAGACCAACATCAAAGAACTTTACAAACATCCCCATAAAGCCAGACAATCAGTTTCTTTCCCAGTGACCCAAAAAAATATGTTTCTTTGAATCCCAATTCATAATTTTTATTTAATGGCCTAAACTATGGGCCAATACTGAGAAAAAAGATGATTATTTTCAATCCAAGGGATTGTGTCCATTTGAGACACAAATCCCCAGCACCCAAAGTTCAAAATAAATTTGCAATTCTGGACCTGAAGCCAGAATTCACGTCATAGCCCTAGAGGTCTGTGGAAAGGAGATCAGAAGGGCAAAAGCTCTGACAAATAATACCATAATGCTGGGGAGGCATTGCCGATCTGTATCCCTCCATTCCCCGCCCGTTTATGTGTCTATCAAGATACATCTTAAAATGTAGCTATCCACCACCTCCACTGGCAATGCGTTCCAGGCATCTATAACAAAGATTTTTATTTTAAATGCAGCAGGCAGGAGTGATAGTAAATTATTACAGAAAAGTATGAACTATATACATGATTATTGATGTTAAAATAGATATGGAAGCTTGCATTTCTCATCAATGAAGTGTACTGACAGAGTAGAAATTGTTTAAATTCACTGCATTTACCACAGGCACATGTTTTTCTGAAACAGTTCCAGGAGATCAATCAATGTAATTCTTTCCTGTTGCCATCTGGATGAAATTCAATTACCAGAAAAGTGAAGCAAGTTTGTGAGAAACAGAAATTTGCAAGTAATGACAAAAATATGAATGAAATAAGAAGCTTTAGAGTAATAATAGGAAAATGCTGAATCCAGTTTCTGTTAATTATTGTAGATATTTTTGATGCACAACATGGCACGACAAATAATGGGAAAACTCGTAATTAAAATTAATCCTTCCATTCAGTTGAACTGTTGATTTACAAGTATGCTGAGGGCAAAAGTGATTGATGTGGCAACATGTTAGATGCTGTGGGGCAATCCAACAATCGAAAAAGGAGTCTAAGAACCATGTGAGCATGTAGGCTGACATCTTGGCGAAGGGATTTGTGTGCTCCCATTCCCAATACTACCTGCAACACATCGAGCAGATAGATGAAGGTGTCAATCAATGCACAATGATTTGTTTTTGAACTCCACACTCTCGCTAATGCCCCTTCTAAATCTTGCACAGCAAGAAAACATCATTAAACAGAATGAAAGCGCCTCCATCAGGATTATTTAATTCATTAATTACTTATAAATTAATTGCTGGTCTATTTTCTCTGGCTTGTTTTTGGATATTCTGCAAGGAGTAGTCTGGATGATGATAAAGTACATAAAAACTTGGGCTGAAGTAAGTTATTTCCAAGGAGGGCTTCATAAGAATTAAGAAATTGGGGAGAATGAAAAGGTACCACACGTAAAGTAGGAAAATCTGATAGAAGAGGAAGAAGGGCTCACCTTGGTCATTGAGCATCTTCACTGAATGATTCTCTTGCCTCTGTTTCAATGAGAACCAATGCATCAGAAGTATTGACTTCACAAAAGAGGTTACAACTGAAAGTTGCCAACTGTTGCAGCCACAACTGTAATCTCAAAGCAGGGCAAGAACAGCATTGCCTTGGCTGTTTAAGCTCCTGTCTCTTCCTTGACTGCCGCCAAAGATAAAGATGATGTGGAGATGCCGGCGTTGGACTGGGGTGAGCACAGTAAGAAGTCTTACAACACCAGGTTAAAGTCCAACAGGTTTGTTTCAAACACGAGCTTTCGGAGCGCAGCTTCCTTCCTCACCTGAGGAAGGAGCTGCGCTCCGAAAGCTTGTGTTTGAAACAAACCTGTTGGACTTTAACCTGGTGTTGTAAGACTTCTTACTGTGCCAAAGATAAAAGGGCCCATAACTTCCTGGTTCTGCAACGTCGCATTTGGAGGGTACCCCAATGATGCACTGGGGAATCTCTCGAGGGAGTTCCCACGCAAGGGTCTACCCAGCAATTGTCCAGAACTGCTAACTTCCCCTGGATAATTGTGCTGAGCTGGGAACCATCTGACAAAACAATTTAAATTGCTAACTTTGGAAGGTTTTGGAAGGTTTAGGAAGGGGACTGGTTTAGCACAGTGGGCTAAACCGCTGGTTTGCAATGGAGAACAATGCCAGCAGCGCGGGTTCAATTCCCATACCAGCCTCCCCGAATAGGCGCCGGAATGTGGCGACCAGGGGCTTTTCACAGTAACTTCATTGATGTCTACACTGGCTCAACACTGGACATCCCCCCACCACTCCGGCACCCCCTTTCCCCCACTGTGCTCTGACTCCAACCCCAACCCTCCCCACCTAACTGACCTCGACCCTCTTCGATTCAACTTGCACTCTGAGGTGCTCCAATACAATTGTGATGCATGTAATATTAATTGTTATATCAGCCAGAGGTGGTTCTGTACAATTCCCCTCCGTTCTGTTGACTATGGCTGAAAGCAACCTTCCCCCATTGCGCCTCTGCGGCGGCTGCCCCAAGCTTTAGTGCATCCCTCAGCACGTAGTCCTGAGCTTTGCAATGTGCCTGTCTGGTCGGGACAACTCTTTGCACTGGAAGAATGAACAAGTTTCAGGCAGACCTAAAAGCATCTTTCATCGAGTTGATGATGTTTGTCTCGGTGGACATCTCTGGAATTAGCCCGTAGAGCACAGAGCCCTGCATCACGGAGCTGCTCGGAATGAACCTCGGCAAAAAACACCTCATCTCTCTCCAGACCTTCTTTGCAAAGGCACATTCCACAAGGAGGTGGATAACTGTCTCTCCCCACCACAGTCACCTTGAGAGCAATGTGTAGTTGGGGCGAGACTCCGGGTGTGAAGGATCTGATGGAGAGGGCCTTTCTCAAGCTAGGTTTTGGTCCTTGTTTGAAAGTTGTGATAAGGCATTCTGCCAAATGACCTTGACAGTCTGCTCAGAGAAATATCCAACAGGAGCCACCATCTCCTTTTCCCTGAGAGCCTCGAGGATGTTACCTACAGTTCACTGCCTGATGGACTTGTGGTAAAGGTGGTTTCCCCGCACCAATTTCCCACGAGGGTCAGGTGGTATGGCACGGTCCAACTGCTTGGGAGTGTTCCGCAGCAACATGAGCGGTATATTCCAGGTTCTCCCAGTCGCTGTCCTCTATGATAGCGAAGGAGGAATGTGAGTCATTTCCTCCTGACCAGATTGATCACCCCTGGGATCACCAACATGACCACTGCCTGTAGGAGCTGAGATGTGGTATCGCACACTCCTGCAGGAAGAACAATTAATTTGACCTTGGCAAGGTAATCCAAGCTGGCAACACATTGCATAGTGAATTTAACACCACGCACATTAGTGGAAGGGATCTTTATCCCCATTTTAACATCTTTTGTCACTTCCCAGATCCATTGCCTTTGACAGTTCATGTCCATTTGTTAGCTGCTGCATACCCATGGCATCCGTAAATTGTTTCACTTTGGATCGGCTGAGGATACTATCCTGAATTCAGGATAGGGGAGGGCCTTTCAGAACACCAGCCAAGCTAGGCTTTGGTCCTTGTTTGAAAGTTGTGATGAGGCATTCTGCCATCCAAGTGGGGTCACTTCCTCCGTTAGAACAGTCTCTCCCATCCATCCCCCTCCAGGGATATTGTTGCTCCCGACTTTCCGGAGCTGGAATGTCCAGGCCTCCTCACTTTGGGTTTGGAGTTTGGGTGTGCTGGTCACATTGTTGTTTCTGATGTACTGAAGCCGAGGTGATTCTCCTCCAACCCCCTATTTTGCCACTTCTGTTGTAGATGCCAATTACATCCTTGTCTGGAATGCAGCAACTCTCATCATCTATATTAGATGGGAGTGGTCTCTTGCTGCTCACTTGGTGGGGGGGGGGGGGGGGGGGGGGGCTTTGTCCCTTTTCCCCCTTCTTCCTGTTCCTCCTTAGCAGCTGCTAGGCCCTCACCAACTGGCCCTCTGATGGTTTCTCCTCCATTGGTTCTGTCCGCTGAGGTGGAAGTTGCAGGGAACGTTGAGGTTGTTTTGCCGTCTGCTGTTTCCCTCTTTCCTTTCTCTTTGGTTTCCGCTTTGTCCCATTCTGCTGGCTGGACGCTTCACTGGCTGGAGGTTTGCACATCCCCTTGAAAGTAGTCAGGTTTGTCTGCTTTGCTTTCCTTGGCTTTCACTGCCTGTGCGTAAGAAATGCCATGTTTGGGGCAGGTCTTGTAGAGATGGCCTGCTCCGCAACAAAGGTTGCAGCACTTAGTCTGTACGTCAGATATTTACATTTTTTCCTGCATTGCACTCGTGTTCTTGGACCTCCGATGCATTGTCAGAAAACCTTAACTGTTTAGTCTCTTTCAAAGTCAATTTTTCCTTAAAGTACAACATGCAAGAATCACTTTGCGAAGAAAGTCCTACTGCTTCTTGCAACCCCAATGAGCAAACAGTCCAGTCACCGTTTAAGAGGACAGGCTGTTTTTAAGCAGTGCTAGCCACTCATGATATTGGGGCAGAATTTGATGTATGAAGGCAATGAATAATTCAGGAAGTAAGGTTGAAATTTACACTTAAAACAGTAGTCAGTATTAATTTAATGTGCTGCCTGAAACGCAATGACCCGAGCATTGGTTAATCCTATACCATGATTTCAATGCCCATTTTGATGGTTGTACAAGTTAACTCTTGCCGAGTCTCTCCTAAATGTTGTGCGTGTGGAAGAAAAAAATACATTAAAAAGTAGATATACATTTAACACACATTGTGTAAACAACTTTTGGGCTTGAGAAGCTGTAGAAAAAAAACTGACTCCTATTAAAAATAGACTAGGCAAGGTGCAAGACCAGGTGCAAGCTGAGTTGACAACAGTGAATCTTAATAGATAATTTCCATTTATTCAGAGTCCAGCATTGAGTGTGATTAAATTCAGGTATATACCTGAATATACCGTGGCAGCACGGTAGCATCGTGGGTAGCACAGTTGCTTCACAGCTCCAGGGTCCCAGGTTCAATTCCCGGCTTGACTCACTATCTGTGTGGAGTCTGCACGTTCTCCCCGTGTCTGCATGGGTTTCCTCCAGGTGCTCCGGTTTCCTCCCACAAGTCCTGAAAGACGTGCTGTTAGGTGAATTGGACATTCTGAATTCTCCCTCAGTGTACCTGAACAGGCACCAGAATGTGGCCACTAGGGGCTTTTCGCAGTAACTTCATTGCAGTGTTAATGTAAGCCTACTTGTGACAATAAAGATTACTATAAAAACAAAAAGTGTCATGGTGGCATCGTGGTTAGCATTGTTGCCTCACAGCTCCAGAGTCCCTGGTTCAATTCCAGCCTCGGGTGGCGGTCTGTGTGGAGAGTTTGCACTTTCTCCCCGTGTCTGCGTGGGTTTCCTCTGGGTGATCTGGTTTCCTCCCACAGTCCAAAGATGTGAAGTTTGGTGGATTGGCCATGCTGAACTGCCCATTAGTGTCCAAAAGGTTAGGTCGGGTTACGGGGATAGGGTGGAGGCGTGGTCTTAAGAAGGGTGCTCTTTCCAAGGGCTGGTGCACACGTGATGGACCGAATGGCCTCCTTCCGCACTGTAAATTCTATGATTCACTGTTCAAGATACTAGAGAAATTAAAGTAACCAGAACCTTTTTTTTGTAAGAAATGGTAAGCAAACATGAAAAAGCAAAATCAGGTGATCCATTACAGCCATTCGACATTTGTTCAATTTTGTGGAGTACAAATGATCCCGATGATTTGCTGTACATTCTACTTTCAGTTTGTAGGAATGCAGTGAATTCAAATGAATAGGGATGGTGAGGGGCAGGGGGGATGGTGAGGGGCAGGGGGGATGGTGAGAGGCAGGTGCGGATGGTGAGAGGCAGGGGGGGCTGTGGAGGGGGCAGAGTTACCAATTTTGAGACATTAAATTTAATCTCCAAAAAGGAGATAAATCAAGACTGAATTAAATTAATTCCTGACATATTGACTTGCAAGATGATAACAACTAACTGATATGTGGCCAGTATTGTAAAGATTTCAACAGCTACTGTAAGCCTTTGGGTGGGACTATCTTTGAGTAACATGACAATATTCTAGAACTAAGATCTCTGAAAATAAATGAACGAGAAGCTTGTCATTTCCCCCCATTGTAAAGTAGGACCCCACTTTTACAATAATCCACCAACTGGAAAGCAGCATTTTGAAACATGCAGATTCTGGGAACATAAGTTTATTAGCATTCATGGCTTTTTTTATACTTTCACAGGATGCGGGTGTCATCAAGAGCAGCATTTTTTGCTAATTCCTCATTTCTCTTGGATCTGGAGTCACATGTAGGCCAGACAGATAAGGCTGGCAGATTTCCCTCTCTAAAGGACACTAAGTGAACCAGATAGATTTTTACAACAATTAATGGTAGTTTCACGGTCATCAACACTGAAAATAGTTTTCAATTCCAGATTTGTTAATTGAAGTCAAATTCCAACAGTTGCCAGATTTGAACCCATACCCCCAGAGCATTAGCTTGGGTTGCTGGATTGCTAATCCAGTGACATTACCACTATACCACTGTCTCCCCAAATTAGAGAAAGAAAGAAAGATTTCTTCTGTTTCTTGTGGTTGAAAAATGAATGTAATTCCCAATTTGCACAAGATGACATGTTTATTCCAATTCTTAAAGTTTAATTGCCAGTTAAGTAAGATCACCACAGAATTACAATTGGCTGAGGACACCAAATGAATCACACATAAATGACTCGAACATTCTAATGCAATGGAGATAATAAGAAACCCAAGTTCATGCAAGCACAGGCCTTTCATTCAAGAAGAAATCTCAGAATTCTCCATTAAGAGCCTCTGCCACAAAGCATGAAGGCATGAATGTTCCCTTATGATCAAAGAGTTTGCAGATACCATGTCAACATAGGCGTATCTTGGTTGCACACCACTGCGAAGTGGGAGAAGAGGGAACAGGGGCCAGCTGCTCAAGTTGTGGTGATAGCCCCATCCCCAGACGATTTTCTGTCATTTGCAATGTTAATTATACATTAGCAGATTGACTCTTTGCTGGTCGAGGCAAATACCTAGGCATGAATTTGGAAGATAAGACCATAAGACATAGGAGCTGAATTAGGCCACTCGGCGCATCGAGTCTGCTCTGCCATTCAATCATGGCTGATATTTTTCTCATCCCCATTCTCCTGCCTTGCCCCCATAACCCCTGATCCCCTTATTAGTCAAAAACCTATCTATCTCTGTCTTAAATACACTCTGTGATTTGCCCTCCACAACCTTCTGCAGCAAAGAGTTCCACAGATTCACCACCCTCCAGCTGAAGACATTCCTCCTCATCTCTGTTTTAAAGGATCGTCCCTTTGGTCTGTGATTGTGTCCTCTGGTTCTAGTTTTTCCTACAAGTGGAAACATCCTCTCCACATCCACTCAATCCAGACCTTGTAGTATCCTGTAAGTTTCAATAAGATCCCCCTCCTCCTACTAAACTCCAATGAGTACAGACCCAGAGTTCTCAACCGTTCCTCACATGACAAGCTCTTCATTCCGGGATCATTCTTGTGAACCTCCTCTGGACCCTTTCCAAGGCCAGCACATCCTTCCTTAGATACGGGGCTCAAAACTGCTCACAATACTGCACGGTAGCATGGTAGCATTGTGGATAGCACAATCGCTTCACAGCTCCAGGGTCGCAGGTTCGATTCCGGCTTGGGTCACTGTCTGTGCAGAGTCTGCACATCCTCCCCGTGTGTGCGTGGGTTTCCTCTGGGTGCTCCGGTTTCCTCCCACAGTCCAAAGATGTGCAAGTTAGGTGGCTTGGACATGATAAATTGCCCTTAGTGTTCAAAATTGCCCTTAGTGTTGGGTGGGGTTACTGGGTTATGGGGATAGGGTGGAGGTGTTAACCTTGGGTAGGGTGCTCTTTCCAGGAGCCGGTGCAGACTCGATGGGCCGAATGGCCTCCTTCTGCACTGTAAATTCTATAAATGGCGTCTGACCAGAACCTTAGACAGTCTCAGAAGTACATCCCTGCTGTTGAATTCTAGCCCTCTCGACACGAATGCTAACATTGTATTTGCCTTCCTAACTGCTGACTGAACCTGCACGTTAACCTTAAGAGAATCGTGAACAAGGACTCCCAAGTCCCTTTATGCTTCTGATTTCCTCTGCATTTCACCATTTAGAAAATAGTCTATGCCTCAATTCTTCCTTCCAAAGTCATAACCTCACTTTTCCACATTGGGCAAAGACGTGGCAGATGGAATACAATCTCCTAGCCTGTCCAAATCCTTCAGCAGCCCCCCTGCTTCCTCAATACGACCTGTCCCTCCAAATATCTTCGTATCATCTGCTAACTTAGCAACAGTATCTTCAGTTCCCTCTTCCAGATCATTAATGTATATTGTGAAAAGTTGTGGTCCCAGCACTGACCCTTGAGGTGCACCACTAGTCACCGGCTGCCATCCTGAAAAGACCCCTTTATCCCCACACTGTGCCTTCAATGCAGCCACTATCTCTGCAGCCACCTCTTTCAACACTGGGATGTAGATTAGATCTAGACTTTCAGTCCCTTTCATTTCTCTCCAGTAATTTGTTTTCACCAATACTAATATTTTTTAAAGATCCTCATTCTTGCTAGTTGCTAGGTTCTTCAGTGTTTCTCAGAGGTTTTCAGTATTTTCCACCATGAACACAGACACAAATTACTTGTTATATTTCTTTGCCATTATTTTATTTCCTATTATAAATTATCTCGTCTCTGCCTGTAGAGGGCCCACATCTGTCTTTATTAATCGTTTCCTTTTTACATGCCTATAGAAGCTTGTACAGTCCATTTTTATGTTTCTCACTAATTTATTTTCGCATTCTATTTTCTCGTTCTTTATTGATTTCTTGGTCCTCTGCTGAATTCTAAAATGCTATAAATCCTCAAGCTTATTACTTTCTTGCGCAACTTTATAAGAGACTTTAGTCTCTTCCTTTGATCTAATACAATCTTTGACTTCCCTTTTTAGCCATGCTGGGTTTTTGTGCCTCAAACAAATGTAAATTTGTTGAAAACATGTATTCATTCTTTATATGCTAGCTACTGCCTGACTACCTTTTAATGTAGCTTCCCAATCTAACACAGCCAATTTGCCCCTCATAGCTTCCTTTGTTTAGATTTAAGACCCTTGTTTCTGATTGAACTGCATCACTTTCCAACTTAATGTAAAATTCTATCATATTAAAATCACTTCTCAAAAGGTTCCTTTACAACAGGTTTATTAATTAGTCCTTTTTCATTGCAAAGTAGTAGGTCTATGATAGCCCATTCTGTAGTTGGCTCCTCAATGTACTATTCTGAAAAGACATTTTGCATGGGAAGTGGTGGTTAAACAAAGATAAATAAAGGTGCACATGAACAGACGCACAAGTCAGATATACAATCAATTACTTTTAGTCCATCACTAAAAAGAGAAGTAATTTTGCTGATTGCTGTCAGCAATAGGGGCTCAAAAATGTTTTAATAAGTTACAGACAATGAGAGTTCCTAATTGCTCGGCTTTGATCAGCAGCTGGAAAACCATTATATCAGTAAAATATGCTCTCTGGTCTGCCCAAAACCTGGTGTTTTTCAAGTGCAAAGAGGTGTGCACAACTAAGTGTTGCAGATGGGCACATTCTAAGATGCAGGGCTATGTACTGAGGGACACAGGAGAGCTTGGAGCAGCCGCGGCAAAACACAAATGGGGAAAGGCCGCCAACTAAGGCCACAGTACAGGGAGGGGCTGGAAACCCCTCAGATTGTTGTTTGACATGTAACAAATACTGTAAATGTAGTGAGTAACATGCAGTTTTGGAAGAAACGGATTTGGTTTGCTCCTCATAAAATGGCTTTGAATTATATTTTTATAAATTATGAATAAAGTATGTTTTTTTGGGGAAAAAATGCCGAGTTCCATTAAATTAGCAATACATTATTTTCCAAAATTGCCTTTCCACAGTTAATTCTGTAAATTATAACTTACACATCCTTTCGCTGTTAAGCTGACTGGCTCATTCGAGTTTACTCTAGAGTATGCTTGGACCACAATGCAGCAGATACTTATTTAGTATCTTGGGTTTGTGGGGAATAGAGACATAACAGAACTGGGGCAACAACTACAGGTTGATTACTTACTGATAACTTTGGGAGCTATCTATCTCGTCCACAAAATACATTTCTCATGCTCAGAGCAAGATTCTCTTGGGAACAAATAGTTAAAGCAGCCTACTGTTTATGAAAGGGTCACATTTCAGGTGTTGACCTATCTTTTAAGATGCTGATATTTCCAACCATTTCTATTTGTATTGCCAATTTTCACCAGGTTTACTTTGACAGTGGCAGATCGTACTATCCACAGTGAAGAACTGTGGGCTCAATATAAACATAATTTTAAGGCGGGAATTCACATCCAGATTGCAAACACGCGCTAATGGGAAATTTGAAATAAATAAAAACTTTTTAAAATGTAATCAATGTCGTCCCCTTATTGTGCCTGAATGTGTACTATTTATTGGCTGGGAGACTGTGGCCAATGGTTTATATATTCATTAATCAATGCACTCCCCACCACCCATATATTTCCATATGTTATATTACTAATAGCCCTGTAATGGCATAATACATTTAGGCCTACATCACACTTACAGATTGGGAACTTACTGTTCTCAATCTGTTACAGCAAGGAGGAAAATATATATGCAAACTGCATATTATTAAGGAGCAGGTGTGTTTTCAGTTCTAAACCATCAAAGTATTGGTCTGTTTTGTTAATGTTCTGAGGGAGTTGCTGGTATGTTGCCGCAAGGGATCTCAATCTCACTTGGCCAGAAATGGAAACAGCTTGCTTTGATAAATTTTATTAGTCAGGCAATTTTCTAAACCATCGCGTCAAAGAAAAAAAAAGCATCATGTCAAAAAAAAAGCAATCAGTGGTCTCATCAAAATATCTGAAACTGTCCACTATGTTCAAGACAGAAGGAGGATGTGAAAAAGCTTGCATGATGTTAATTGCAGGCTACGCGCATTAATCCATTTATCCCCTTGTGGTTTTCAATTTTAATCCTAATAGTATCAAAGATGATCAGTGATTAATTCAGGAAACATTTGTATGTGCATATTTCCAAATTTGCCATGGGGTAAGGAGAACACTTTTTCCTAATTCAATCTACAAAATGTATCTATAGTAATATGCAAATTGTGCCTATGTAGTTTCATACTTTCACATCCAGACCTGCATTTAACTTTAAGCAACATTTCTTCAAGGCATCATAAGACCATAAGACGTAGGAGCACAAGTAGGGCATTCAACCCATCGAGTCTGCACCACCATTCAGTGAGATCATTTCTTTTTGGTTTTTTTAAAATTTAGAGTACCCAATTCATTTTTCCAATTAAGGGGCAATTTAGCGTGGCCAATCCAACTAGCTTGCACATTTTTGGGTTGTGGGGGCGAAACCCACGCAAACACGGGGAGAATGTGCAAACTCCACACAGACAGTGACCCAGAGCGGGGATTGAACCTGGGACCTCGGCGCCAAGAGGCCGCAGTGCTAACCCCACTGCGCCACCGTGCTGCCCTATCACTGAGATCATGACTGATCTGATATAATTCTCAACTCCATTTTCCCACCTTATTCTCAAAACCCTTCATCCCTTACCGATTAAAAATCTGTCTATCTCAGCCGAGAACATACTTAATGACCCAGTCCTCTGTGGTAATGAATTCCACAGATCCACCAACCGCAGATAAGAAATTCCTCCTCACCTGTCTTAAACAGGTGACCCCTTACTCTGAGATTAAGCCCTTTGGTTCTAGACTGGTCCACAAGGGGAACAACCTCTCAGCAGTTACCATATCAAGTCCCTTAAGAATCCTGGGCGGGATTCTGTGATCCTGAGGCTAAGTGTTGACGCCGTTGGAAACGCCAAACTTTACTCTGTATCTAACCCCGTGCTGAACCTGTCCTGGGAGTGTTTGCGAGGGTAATGGGTTTGAAAGTGAGATCTAGCTTTCATCTGATTTACAGCTCTCACTGCCTTTAAATGTCTCAAAGCTTTTTTAAAAAAGCTGTGCAGTTTTGGTTATTGTGAGGATGTTCAGTTGCTAAAGGAAATTATATGGTTGACACACTAGGGTAGCGGGTGGGTCAGCTGCTGGCCAGTTTGGGTGGGGGGGGGGGGGAAGAGTTGTGGGGAGGGTGTGATTTGCGGGTGTTGGTGCCGGCTGGGTGGTCAGGTGGTGGGGGCTAGTCAGGTCTGGTCTGAGTTGGGGGGGAAAAAAGGGGTGTCAGCGTGAATGACTGGCGGGGTTAATCGTCTTAATTATCCAAGAACTGGACTCGGATTTTTCTGCCTCACATTTCCTGGGTAACTCTCCAAGTAAATTAGTTGAAGTCACTTGAGGGCCCCAGGAAACTGTGGCATTGCTGATCAGAATGTTAAACATCCCGGAAAACTTTCAGAGAGTCGGTGCATCTTCTGGGTCTCCGATCATGTGGAGATAGATCTGGTTTTGTTTTCCTGTCCTGGTCAATCTCTGTTATCCCAAACTGAGTCTGGCAGCTGTATCGACTATGGGTGGCTTCAGACCTTCAGTCACAAATGGGACATGAAGCTGCTGATTGCACTCAAATATCGTCATCCTCAATAATGGAGGAGCCCAACACATCTGTGCAAAAGACAAGGCTGAAACATTCACAACCATCTTCAGCCAGAAGTGCCGAGTGGATTATCCACATCGGTCTCCTCTGGACCTCCCCAGCATCACAGATGTCAGTCTTCAGCAAATACGATTCACTCCCCGTGATATCTCGAAACTGCTGAAGGCACTGGATACTGCTAAGGCTATGGGCCCTGACAATATTCCGGCAATAGTACTGAAGACTTGTGCTCCAGAACTTGCCACACCCCTAGCCAAGCTGTTCCAGTACAGCTACAACACTGTTATCTACCTGGCAATGTGGAAAACTGACCAGGTGTGTCCTGTACACAAGAAAAAAGACAATCCAACCCAGCCAATTATGGCCCAATCAGTCTACTTTCCATCATCAGCAAAGCGATGGAAGAAGTCATCAACAGTGCGATCAAAATTTGACCTGATTGAATGGCGGAGCAGTCTCGAAGGGCTGAATTGCCTACTTCTGCTCCTAATTTGTATGTACTTATGTATCAAGGGGCACTTACACAGCAATAACGTGCTCACGGACCCTCAGTTTGGGTTCCGCCAGAGTCACTCAGCTCCTGAACTCATTGCAGCTTTCGTTCAAACGTGGACAAAAGAACTGAATGCCAGAGGCAAGGTGCAGGTGACTGCCCTTGGCATCAAGGCAGCATTTGACCGTATAAGGAGCCCTAGCTAAACTGGAGTCAATGGGAATCGGGGGGAAAATTCTCCACTGGTTGCAGTCATACTTGGCACAAAGGAACATGGTTGTGGTGCTTTGATCATCTCAGCTCCAGGACATCACTGCAGGAGTTCCTCAGGGTAGTGCCCGAGGCCGAACCAACTTCAGCTGCTTCATCAATGACCTCCCTTCCATCATCAGGTCAAAAGTGGAAATGTTTACGGATGACTGCACAATGTTCAGTACCATTCGCAATGCCTCAGATAATGAAGCAGTCCATATCCAAATGCAGCAAGACTCAGACAATATTGGATTGGTTTATTGTCACGTATACTGAGGTACAGTGAAAAGTATCATTCTGTGTGCTGCTCAAACAGATCATTCCGTACAAGAAAAGAAAATACATAATAGGGAAACATAAAATACACAATGTAAATACATAGACACAGGCATCAGGTGAAGATGTGTGAAGAGATCAGATTAGTCCATAAGGGGGTCATTTAGGAGTCTGGTAACAGCGGGGAGGAAGCTGCTTTTGAATCTGTTAGTGCGTGTTCTCAGCTTTTTGTATCGCCTGCCCAATGAAAGAAGTTGGAAGAGTGAGTAAGCCGGGTGGGAGGGGTCTTTGATTATGCTGCCCGCTTTCCCAAGGGAGCAGGAGGTGTAGACAGAGTCAATGGATGGGAGGCGGGTTCGTGTGATGGGTTGGGCAGTTTTTTAAAAATAAACATGAGAAACTTTATTCTTCATAATCTTCAGTTATATGGGGCATTGGTAAGATCACATATTGAATACTGTGTGCAGTTTTGGTCTCTTTTTTAAGGAATGATGTAAATGCATCAGAGGCGGTTTACTAGATTGATACTTGCAATGAGCGGGTTGTTTTGTGAGGAAAGGTTGTACAGACTGGGCTAGTTTCCACTGGAGTTTAGAAGAGTGAGAGGGGACTTGATTGAAGTATAGAAGATCCTGAATGGTCTTGACAACGTGAATGTTGAAAGGATGCTTCCTCTTGTGGATGAGTCCAGAACTAGGGGGCACTGTTTTAACATTAGGAGTTGCCCTTTTTTTTGGCAGAGATGAAGATATATTTTTTTCTCTCAGAGGGCTGGGCGAATTTTTAACTCTGCCTCAGGTGCAGTTACTGAATATTCTTAAGGCAGAGGTAGATAAATTCTTGATAGGCAAGGAACTAAAGGTTATCAGGGGTAGATGGAAAGTAGAACTCAGAACTCAAAACAGATCAGCCTTGATATTATTAAATGGT
This sequence comes from Scyliorhinus canicula, assembly GCF_902713615.1. NCBI lineage: Eukaryota > Metazoa > Chordata > Chondrichthyes > Carcharhiniformes > Scyliorhinidae > Scyliorhinus > Scyliorhinus canicula. Next base: position 28,642,570 of record NC_052151.1, on the reverse strand, counting down.
GGAGCAGGCTTGACATGCTGAGTGGCCCCTATTTTGTATGCATCTAAAAAAAATGACAAAGGGAATCTGGAAATGCATTCATAAAATGCATTTGAGACAGTTTTTAGAACAATATGTCCTAGAACCAACCAGATAGTCGGCTAATTTAGATCCTGTACTGTTTAATAAAGAATGGTTAATTAGTAATCTCAGCACAGGAACCTATGGGGGAGAGTGATCATATGGTACACTTACAAATTTAGTTTGAGAGTGGCATCCTTAAAACAAGAGTCATAAACCTCACCATGGCAGATTGTGAAATTTAAATTAAATAACATAACTGGAATTAAAAATCTGATGAAGACCAGGAAACCATTGTCAATTGTAATAAAAACCCATCTGGTTCACTCATGTCCTTTGGGAAAGGTAACCTGTTGTCTCTACTTGGTCTGGCTTACATGTGACTCCAGAACTACAGCAATGATCGGCAATAAATGTGACACCTATACCACATGAACAAATAAAAAATAAAGACAATGGCCGAGATGAGGGGTGAGTTATCTCATATTGAATGGCCATAAAATTGATAAGAGGAGACAACAATGACATAGTGGAAGTGCCGGTCATTACAAGATCAAAGTACTGCGACCAGTGCAATAATCAAAGATACTTTCAAGGTTAGAGTTTAACCCAAAAATTATAAACAAAAATGGCTAACTCAGTTCAGTAACCATCTTGGTAAATGCTTGATATATGAATTTGTGAGCAAATGGGGTTTGTATGCTTGAAAACTTTAATAAATAATAATCACTTATTGTCACAAGTAGGCTTCAATGAAGTTACTGTGAAAAGCCCCTAGTCACCACATTCCGGCGCCTGTTCAGGGAGGCTGGTACGGGAATTGAACCCGCGCTGCTGGCTGCGTACTGCATTATAAGCCAGCGATTTAGCCCACTGTGCTAAACCAGCCCCAACTTTAAGTCAAATACAGAATTTAACAATTGGTTATTTTTGCTGTCATTGAACCTAACAGGTACGATCGATGGGACTTCTACTGCCATCTACTGCGAATTACAGATAATTAGCTGAACTGCTTGTTAGATTTCACTAGATAAAATGTACTTCTTAAAATAGAATATCCTATGGCAGAATAAAACACATTGATTGTGGATGGTGTAAATTTTTAATCTGTTAAATATTGGAGGTTTAATACAGGGTACTGACCTAAGAAAGTAACAGTTTAGGTTATAAACAATTTGTGTTGTCAATGAATAGCAAAGTCTTGTATGTAGCAGACTTCAGTCACACCACAAAGCCCCTCACACTAGATTAAACCGAATACCAATTTGTTTTATCAAAACAAATCATTTGTATTTGTTTCATCTTATCTTTGGCAATGATTTTCTCTACATGAGTCACCCATGCTCCTGCACATTTCCCATGTTCTTTAATATTTATTTTTCAAGCAGATTTCCTTCTAAAATGATGTATGGACTTTGGAAGATAATTCAAAATTATCATTTACAGTTGCTACAGACTTATCATGGTCTTTTGAGAGCCAACTAATGGTCTTTGGAGTTTGATACAATTGGTGTTCTCACAAGAGGTGTGGAAATTATATGAACAAGGAAAACAACAATGTGTCCCTTTAGCTGAACACATTAGAGTCCTTACTGAGGCAAGCAGAGACTAAACCAGGATGTGTAAGTTAGATAATTTAATCAATATAAACCATGCACAGACACAAAATAATGAAACAGAAATATGAGTTGAGAGACAGAGAAAAAAAAACATCACCGAAGTATATAATCTGAAGGAATGCATCTCCACACTAATATCAATAAAAATTTTCAGCACCATAGATGTTGTTAGTTAGTAAGACTCAACATGCTTTTAAAGGGAGTCATGTGATGTGAGCGCTGGAGCGGATACATTTTCGTGAGCTCTGGCTCTGCTTTTCTTTTAATCTTTTGCTTTATCCTTGTGCACATTTCATATTTTTTTCGGGATATATGCTTGATAATATATCCCTTCAGAAATCTCATTGGAGTTTTACAATGAGTAGAGTTAAATTGTAAAACATTCTCATGTGATTCTCAGGCGGTCAGAGTTGGCTGAGGTGGGGTCCAGTTTGCAGTGGCATTGTTGCTGATGAGCGGGCCTATGCCTCGATGGTCCAGTGGGCATCAAGATAATGACCACCTCTGAGAGTGTTGCTCTGGATAATGTTTTTAACTCCATGTTGCAGGTCTCTGGGGCTCATCTCGAGGAACTGTGCAGTATCCTTGAGAAAATGGTAGAGGCGCAGGAGAGAATCCGTGCCTTTTATAGAGCCCTTTCCCTGGCAAGGGCCTGCCTTCAGTTCATCGAGATCCTGCTGCATAGCGTTTTGCATATCCTGATGGCAAAGAGTGCCTATGTGTCAGTTTCTGGCGGGAAGCGAGAGGAGAGTTCCTGATTGATTTTGAATATTCCATGCTTTGGAGGATAGGCGAATCAGGTTCAATGGAGCACGATGGAACAGGCCTGTGGTCTGTTGAGTACCCCGACCGCTGGTCTTATGTTATTTTTTATTCATTTACAGGATGTGGGCGCTGCTGGTTAAGCCAGCATTTATTGCCCACCCATAGTTGCCCTTCAGGTAGCGGTACATTGCCTTCTTGAACCGCTGCAGACCTTGAGCTGTAGGTACACCCACTGTGCTTTGGGGAGGGCGTTCAAGGATGTTGCTCCAGTGACAGTGAAGGAACGGCGATATATTCCCAAGTCAGGGTGGTGAGTGACTTGGAGGGGAACTTCTTGGTGGTGGGGGTCCCAGGTACTTGCTGCTTTTACATTGTCCTGTTAAGTAAAAGAGCTTTGTTCATAGGAATCCTCAAAAAATCCCGAGAAACGTGTTTGATGATCCTGTCACGGTTTTGGCCTTTTCAAGCAACATAGATGGTGTTATTATCCTGCGCTTCTTTAATAATCCTGAACGGTACCCACTTATAATTAGGCTATTGTTTACTTGCCTTTTCTACTATCAGGCATGTGAGGTGTGAGCACAAGGGTGAAAGTCGCCTGTTACATAGAACATAGAACATAGAACATTGTTCTAGCAAAAATCTGTTAAGTCGTTTATGTAATAAGTGGTCTGTGCAGTTTTACTCCTTTCTTTTATGTGCAGTTATCTTTGCGGTTATGGAAAGGGAGTGAATTTTGGGCCCTTATAATAATAATAATCTTTATTTGTGTCCCAAGTATGCTTACATTAACACTGCAATTAAGTTACTGTGAAAATCCCCCAGTTGCCACATTCCAGCAACTGTTCAGGTACACGGAGGAAGAATTGAGAACGTCCAATTCACCTAACAAGGACATCTTTCGGCCTTTGCGTCCCCAGTAGCCCGGCGGAGGATTCTTCTTCAGTGGAAGGATGCGATGCCCCCAAGCGTGGAGGCCTGGGTCAACGATATGGCGGGGTTTATTAAATTGGAGGGGGTGAAATTTGCTAAGGGGGTCAGTGCAGGGGTTTTTCAGGAGATGGCAACCATTCCTAGATCTCCTGGCAGAACGGTGAAAAAAAGTCAGCAGCAGCAGCAACCCAGCGGGGGGGGGATGTCTCTTTGTTTTTGTTTTGGATTGAATATCTATTTTTTGCCAACGACGGGCGTTAATTTATTGTTTCTCTTTTGTTTATACGGGGGTGGGGGGGGGGGGGGTTCTGTTCTTTTTGTTCTTAGAATTTTTTGTTATTATTTTCTTTTTTGTGAAAATGTGAAAATTTTAATAAAAATTATTTTTTTTTAAAAACAAGGACATCTTTCAGGACTTGTGGGAAGAAACTAGAGCGCCCAGAGGAAACCCACATAGACAGGGGTGAAGGTCCAGACTCCACACAGACAGTAATCCAAACCAGGAATCGAAGTCGGGTCCCTGGCGCTGTGAAGCAACAGTGCAAACCATTGTGCTACATGCTTCATTTGTTGATTGTTCCTGGACAACTCAGGTGTTCTTCCCTCAAGGTTTTTTTTCTACTCCTCATCTGGATGAGCAGTGTGCTGTTCAGTTGTGCAGGTGCACTGCACTGGATGTGGTTGAGGAGATGCAGGACAGGCTGGGATGTGCTGGGCTCGGCCAGGACCGGTGCTGTATTTGGTGTCCTGTTGCCCACCCTGGAGCTTGGGATGTCCCTTCTGAAGGCTTGTTTCAGGGACACCTTGAGAGGACTCACGTAGGCCTGGGGTACAGCCGAGTCCTGTACTTCAGTTGATATCCTGTTGCGCCTCTTATGGTTGATGCTTTTTTTATTTGATTGAGCAGGGAGCAGGGTTTTTTTCTATTTCTCGTCAACAACGGTGAGCATGCACCAAGACAATACAGTTGGGCCACGATCCCTCATTATCCTGTGATCCCCTTCTGGTAGTTCTGTCCCTTTTATTGGGAAGCACTAACAGCACTGATCATAATCCAAATATATAGCTGCTGCTCCTTTCTGTATAATTGTATGGAATGATGTTGGTTCTGTACTGGACCTGAGACTGGGGTTAGGTTATGTGATATGTATGTAACATCCATTTAGAACTGGGGTTCTAATGAATTTTCTTTTGTTTTAAGGAGTGGGTATAAAAATCCTGATGGATCCTGTCGGTGTATAGACAGGTCTGGTATCCGAGGAAAGGAGTTAATGGTTTATCATTGGTGCCTCAGACACCGCTGGAGCTGAGAGAGATGATTATTGGTGTGTGCCCGAACATGACGTGAAAAATTTATTCTGAACTCTTGTGTGAATTGAGAGCAATTGCCGCGTAGAAAGGTGTGCACCATTTTACCATGTTTTCATGGCTTTATCCGGTTCGCCCTTCTTCTCTGGTGGGACATTAAGAGGTATCAAATTATGTCTAATAACTGTATGATCCAGTTGTGCAGCTTTCTCCCATTCCCCTCTATATTCACGTATGTTGAACCTTTACGTTATCTTGTGGTGCTATGCCATTCCTATGGTTTTGTTGTGTTATTTATTAGAATGCAAGGCCCCAGTAAATATATTTTGTTTTTGTTGAATGGAAAAGCCATAACTTTTTCTGGCATGTTTAGTGGGCATCAAGTGGGCATGTACTGCCTGCTCTTCATTTGTACACAGGAAACTGCATAGTAAAGTTTGTGGATGAGCATGACAAATCAGAAAGCAACTTCCCGATTTCTGCATGTTCAGCTGCTGAAACTAATGCCCAATTTACTTCTTAATAACCATGAGCATCTATAGTTCTACCTCAAAATCCTGGCCACTACAATAAGTAGCACGATTAAGTAGAAATAATTTGCAAGGCTTTTGACAAAGGTGTCATCCAAAATCAAATGGCAAATAGAAAAAAGAATATCGAATAATTCTGAAAATCTTGATCAGAGGCACCTTTGCAGGTGGATCATAAAAAGAGATAGGGAGGTGGAAAGGTTTTAGGGTCTGCCTAATAAACCCAAGCATGTCGAATGTCTTCTTCACCACCCTGCCCACCAATGACTCCACTTTCAAGGAGCTACGGACCTGTACTCCTAGATTCCTTTGTTCTATAAGTCTCCCCAACATCCTACCATTAACTGAGTAGGTCCTGCCCCGATTCGATCAACCAAAATGCATCACCTCACATTTATCTAAATTAAACTCCATCTGCATTCGTCGGCCCACTTGCCCAATCGATCAAGATCCTGATGCAATCCTAGATAATCTTCTTCACGTCCGCTATGCCACCAATCTTGGTGTCATCTGCAAACGTACTAACCATGACTCCTAAATTCTCATCCAAATTATTAATATAAATAACAAATAGCAGTGGACCCAGCACTGATCCTGGAGGCACACCACTGGTCACAGGCCTCCAGTTTGAAAAACAATCCTCTACAACCACCCTTTGTCTTCTATCGTCAAGCCAATTTTGTATCCAATTGGCTACCTCACCCTGGATCCCGTGAGATTTAATCTTATGCAACAACCATGCAGTATCTTGTCAAAAGCCTGCTAAAGTCCATATAGACAATGTCGACTGCACTGCCTTCATCTACCTTCTTGGTTATCCCTTCAAAAAACTCAATCAAATTCATGAGACATGATTTCTACTCACAAAGCCATGCTGACTGGCCCTAATCAGTCCTTGCCTCTCTAAATGCCTGTAGATCCTGGGCTGGATTCTCCGTTTCTGAGACTAAGTGCTTTGAAGTTGTACAAGACATAAGGCCGCACTTGGAATACTATGTACAGTTCTGGTCACCCTATTATAGAAAGTATATTATTAAACTAGAAAGAGTGCAGAAAGGATTTATTAGGACGCGACCGTGACTTGATGGTTTGAGTTATCAGGAGAGGCTGGATAGACTGGGACTTATTTCCCTTGAGCGTAGGAGGTTTAGGGGTGAACTTATAGAAGTCTATAAAATATTGAGGGGCACAGATAAGGTAGATAGTCAATATCTTTTCCCAAAGATAAGAGAAACTAAAGCTAGAGGGCATAGGTTTAAGGTGAGAGGGAAGAGATACAAAAGCATCCAGAGGCTCAATTTTTTCACATAGAGGGTGGTGAGTGTCTGGAACGAGCTGCCAGAGGCAGTAGTAGAGTCAGGTACAATTATGTCTTTTAAAAAAGCATTTAGACAGTTATATGGATAAGCTGCGTATAGAGGGAAATGCGGACAATTGGTATTAGCTTAGTGGTAAAAACTGGGCGGCATGGAAATGTTGGGCCGAAACCTCTACGACTCTATGACGGAATTCCAGAGTGCTGTTGAATGGTTGAAGGCAGGGCTGTCAAGAGCAGGAGGCGATGCACAAAGTTCAGTTAAATGAACAGAGTTCAGGAAGGTCACGAGGGCCATGTAACTCTGTTACAAAGGGAGGAGCAAGGCTACATAAGAATCAAAACACAAGAACAGGCATTTTGATTTGGAGGTGATGAGAGTCAAGAACAAATGTGGACTATCCACCACAGGGCTCATGGATCAATGGGAAGGTGCATGATAGAATAAGAGTTGAAAAATAAGTTGTGGAAGTGGTAAAGTTTATAGAGGGTGATTGGGGCTATTTCTAGAGCTTTATCAGCATCAGACCACCAACATCAAATTTGCATTTATACTACACCTTTAAAGTAGAAAAGCGTCCCAAGGTGCTTCACAAAGGCGTTATGAAATAAAATGGACATCAACCCAAAAGAAGAGAAACTATAATGGGTGAAAAGCTTGTTCAAAGAGATGAGTTTTAATGAAAGTCCTAAAGGAGAGGTAGATGAAGACAAGGTACACAATACACCAAGTTACTGACAGTACAATACATAAAATAATAAAAGTAGAAATCAATCCATAATTTATCAAAATGTTAATTTCTTATACAGTTTCATATGCACAAGATTTTTGGATAAAACAAGCCGTTATAGATCTTACTGAAATGAAGCTGTACACATAATGAAAGTTTGCAATTCATAGTCCAGAAACTGGATTTTGCACAATGGCAGATTCAGACACACATTTAACATAGCAGAAGTTCTGGTTTTCACAATAATACACTAGTGAGGCGGGCCCATTTTCCAGCTCAGGCTAATTAGCATATCTAAGTTGAATTCTTCCTAAAACAGTGTGGCAAATTGATTCAATGCTGCCTGCAAAAGAAATTACAAAATTGAAAACTTAAGGAAAAGTTACCAAAGCATATGCAATTGATAGTCTTGTGAACATTGGGTGGGACTTTGACTTAAAAAGATTTTTCGATAATAAGCAGTCATCCAATACAGCCAACGCTATTTTAATACAGAAACCAAAAATACATTGAAACAGAATTACATAATTTGCATATTACAATATGCCCATCCAAATACAACTTGATGTTTTGAGCATTCATAATTTCTATGCATTCATAATTTCAAGTGTGACATCACCAAAGCAACAGGGGAAAAGGAGGAGCTCGTAAAGCAGGATTTTCTGCCCAAGCTTTGCCTGGCAGCCAGCTTACCCATGTAGAGAATTTGGGCTCAGATATCCAGAAATGCACAAAAGTTAAGTAATTTGAACTGTACTTCAGAAAAAAATTGAATTCAATGAGACAGGTAACATGAAGGATAATAAGTTATTGGAAAAATGAGGGATGGAGTAAGTCACAAAGTGAGATCAGGCAAGGGTATGATAATTGATGTTATACAAGTCACAAAAAGTTTTTTGTCTCTTTATTTTACACCGAGGAGATAGGTGACTTATTTACTCTACAAAGTGAACTAGGGGGTGCTGGAGAGGTAAGTTGTGGCGGTATTTACATGTCTGCCAATATGGTCAATAAACAGCTAAGGAAACTTAAGGTAAATAAAGTTCAGGGCTAAATAAGGTACATCCAACGATCTTTAAGGAATTAAATGAGAAAATTGTTGGAAGTATGATATAAATCTTCCAAAAATCACACAATACCTGGTAGCACATGGGCCTATTTTGGGACCTCTTTTGCTCAATCGCTTTATTAATGAACTGGTTACAAGCACATTTTACAAATCTAATGAATCCATCAGACTACTGAATAGAATAAAATAAATATCCCATCTCTCCTTTGAGAGCTGAATGGTGGTGATTTAACCTGAGGGTCACCACACCACAGGTGAGGGGCAAGATTGATATGGTAGGGCCTTCATGAATAAACCCAGTTGGTATGGGAATTGAAGCATTGCTGCTGCCAGGATAATGCATACCAAAGGGCAGAAACATCTGGGCCCACCAGCAGCAGGAGGCTTGGCAGGCAGGGGAACGCAATTTGACATGAGGCATAAAATTAGCTTCCCGATGGCGGTTTAACTTTTGCAATTCCGTCCTTGTGACTTGACTTTAAAGTTGGGTCCAGCTTCCTGATGAACAACGTTGGGAAGCTCTTTTGCATGCATTAGCATGGCAAGCATATTCTTTACCAAATTAACAAATTTGATTCCCCACCAAATTAAGTTCCCAGCCAGCAGGAAATGTGAGTGTTCACATTCACAACTTCATACAAGTAACAAGGTAGACTTCCACGAAGAAGAAATGAGTTGCCACTGCATTGTCCTCTTTGGGAGTGTCTGTAAATACCAACCTATGCTTGAGACCATGGTGGCAGTGTAGGTTGCATTAGGGATGACCAAAGGAGGAAGGAAGGGAGCAAGAGTTAGTGGGGAAAGGTGAAGCAGTGGCTGGGCACAGGCGGAAGGTTTAGTGCAGCCTTTCAAGGTGCCCTTCAAATATAGCTGTAGGACCTTCAAGGCCAGGACAGCGACTTGCTGCACCACCAGCAACCATCTCTACCCCCCCATCGAGATTCCTCTTACTCCTCACAGATGCATATTTAATGAGCTGAGCAGCGCAAGTTTGGAAGACTGCTGATCTACAATTCAGATGTTGATGTCATTGGAGGGTGACCACAAGCAGCTTTGAGCCTGAAGGCCCAGCAACAGACTGCAATCTGTCAGCTTTGGCAGCAGTATTTTGGTCTAGCTAGATGGCAAATGACAGGGCAGCACGGTGGCACACTGGTTAACACTGCTGCCTCACAGCGCCAAGGACCTGGGTTCAATCCCGGCCCCGGGTAACTGTCCGTGTGGAGTTTGCACATTCTCCCCGTGTCTGCGTGCGTCTTATCCCTACAACACAAAAAGATGTGCAGGGTAGGTGAATTGGCCACACTAAATTGCCTCTTAATTGGAAGAAAAATAATTTTCTCTTAATTTTTTTTTAAATAGATGGCAAATGACAGCAAAGCACCCTGGACTGGTAGGAGTAGGTGCATAAATGTTACCCCGAGAAAGAAAGCAAGTTTAAAATCCATGGAGCCACTGCCATTCATTCAGCAATCCAGCAGGAGAACTAATTAATGATGTGATGTCCTAGAACCTCTTTTGGATTTTGTCTCCAAAGCCACAAAAGCAGCAGTCTGATCTTTTACTGCAGTACTCAGAATTGTGAATCGTTTTTGTGCTACAGAGGAATCAGTTTGTGTTGTAAATGAAGCTCTGACAGCAACCATCAGATATTGCATCATGGTGGTTTCTATAGGTGGTGTGTTGATGTAGAATGTCCCCCATTCAATGTGGGAAAGAATGGGCTCCATGCCATGAAATGGGAGAAAGTGCAGGACTAAATGGAGAAGTTGAGGAGTGGCACTAGGTGAATGGTTGCTTCAAGAGCCAGCACAGGCATGACGGACCAAAAGGCTTCCGCCAATGTGATAACTTGGATGGCCTGATTTGTATTACAAAAACATTTGTAACTAAAGCTATAAATGATTTGTTAACATTAACTGTGGGTCAACCATATACAAAACAACAGATGAATAACAGTCTGATCATGCACAAGCAACCTCTCTCTTCCATCCCTCCAATCAGTCTGAAGTTACCTGACTCTAATATTCAGTTATATACTAATGAGACCCCTAGTGGTCAGTCAGTGAATTACAACACAACCATGATTTCATCATATCTCCTTCCCTTTGAAGGATTAATACATTATCAGTATATTTACATGTGATATCATTAGCCTGTGAGTCTAACTGTATTAATTTCTCTTAAAATTTTTTAAACTGGTTTAACAAATATATACATATAAGAACAACAAGCATAGTATGTACAAATAGTCCAAATCTACAAATTGAGTCGATCAGGTTTTCTTCCGAGTCTGGTTGATCTTCTCAAAGTTTGACCTTGCTGCTCAGAACTTGTATATTCAATGTTCTCCATGACATTCTCATGCTCAGGAACTGCTGAACTATCTGACACTGCAGCTGATGTTGATTATGACGTAGATTTGTCATCCATCATGATATTATGAGTCTTCTCTGGTTTTGAAGAGTGTGTGACGATCTCTTCTTAAAACCAACCCATCCTCTCTCTGTACATTGTAGAAACGAGGTGCTACTTCTTCACGTACAATGGCTTTTCTCGACCAATATCTACTCTCACAATGTCATCACTACTCAGAGGTGGTAAAGTTCTAGACACTGCTTTTATTTTGCTTGAATATTTAGCATTTCCTGCAATACCACTGCATTCACCTCCTTCTTTGCCAAGTATGGAAGTGTGGTACGCAACCTTCTATACATGAGTAACTCTGCTGGCGATCCACCTTGTGACAACGGTAACGCTTTGTCATGTCATTTCGCGAGTTATGGATCAGATTGGCTGTTCATTGCTTTCTTCAACAATATGTTCATGGGTTATGGATCAGATTGGCTGTCCATTGCTGTCTTCAACAATATGTACACCTTTTTCGGCTTTTCCATTAGCTTGAGGGTACAACGGACTCAAGTTGATGTGATTGAAATCATACGTGACTGCGAGGTGTCGCCACTCTTCACAGCTAAAACAAGGACCGTTGTCACTCACAACGACTTGAGGAATTCCGTGTCTGGCAAAAATTGACTTGGTATGCAGTATTACACTGTTTGCCGCTATGCTTGACAGTAGAGCCATTTCGGGATAATTTGAAAAGTAGTCTATGATCATTCAATAATCTTTCCCTTGTAGGTGAAAGAGATCCATAACTTCTTTCTGTCATAGTGCCATAGGTAAATCAGATATTTGCATAAGTTGTCTTGTTTACTTGCAACGATGCATCTGGCATGTGTCACAACAACTGGGCACCCTGTCAGTATTCTGGTTTATACCTGGCCAGTAAACAGAGTCACAAGCTCTCTGTTTACATTTTTCAAACCTGAGATGTCTTTCATGGATCCTCTTTAGTACATCCTTACAAAGAGATTGAGGAATAACGATAGTGTTCAAATGAAGCACCACTCCATTAATGATTCTGAGTTCAGATCTTATATTGTAGAACTCCATACATGGATCTCTGGGCCAGTGTGAGTGAATATTCCTCATCAGCTCTTGAACAGTTTGATCCTTCCTCGTCTCTTCTTGGATCTCACATAGGTTTGTATGTGATACTGATAGTAGTGTGGAAATAAGAGTGACATGCAGATCTACATCTTCAGGAATTTTACTGCTAATACTTTGTATCAGCGCTCTCAATAATGTAGGGCGACACGGTAGCAAGTGGTTAGCAGTGTTGCTTCACAGCGCCAGGATCCCAGGTTCGATTCCCGGCTTGGGTCACTGTCTGTGCGGGGTCTGCAGGTTCTCCCAGTGCCTGCGTGGGTTTCCTCCGGGCGCTCTGGTTTCCTCCTTCAAGTCCCGAAATACATACTTGTTAGGTGAATTGGACGTTTATGTACCTGAATAGGCGCCGGAGTGTGGTGACTAGGGGATTTTCACAGTCACCTTCATTGCAGTGTTAACGTAAGCCACCTTGCGACACTAATAAAGATCATTTATTATCTGCTAAGAACAAATTATTTGCCTGGCATGTAATTGAGATTTAAGTAATAGCATTGTAATTTCATCATCAACCTCTGAATACTCAGAGACATTTGGTTTGAGATTTTTGTTTGATGATGTTAACCAAAGGACGATGATCTGTCTCAACTGTGAAAGATGGAAGCCCATAAACGTAGTCGTGGAATTTCTCCAAGCCTGCAACTAAACCTCTGCATTCTTTTTCGATTTGAGAGTATCTCTGCTCAATTGGCTTCACGGATCGTGATGCATACGCGACTGGTTTCCAATAGTCATGCTCGAGTTGCAGAAGAACTGCTCCTCGACCATCTTTGGTCACGTCTGTTGACACTTTAATCTGTTTAGATGGATCAAAAAATGTGAGAACTGGCCTGGTGGTTAGTGAAGATTTGAGCTTCTTCCACTCTTGTTGCGCAGTCCAAGTGAAATCCCTTGTCTTGTGCAGGAGATCATGTAGATGTGTTGTATTTCCTGAAAGGTTTGGAATGCATTTCCTTAAAAAATTGATCATACCCATCACTCTTAAGATGGTTTTCTTGTTGTGTGGTTTTGGCATGTTGAGAATTGGTTGGATTTTGTCCTCGTCAGGTTCAATGCCATGCGATGAGAGCTTGTCACCTGGGAATGTGACCTCAGTTACTCCAAATTGGCACTATTTCTTGTTGAGCTTCAACCCATTTCTGCTGACACTCGTTAGAACTTCGAGCAACCTCGTATTGTACTCTTCTATGGTTGAGCGCCAAACTATGATATCACCCACATACACACTTACACCTTCAATGCATTCAATTATGTGCTCCATGACATGGTGAAAAAAATGTTATGCCGAAATTATGCCAAACGGCATTCTCAGAAAGTATATCGTTCAAATAGCGTATTAAAAGTGCAGTATTTTCTACTTTGTTCCTCTAGCTTTATTTGCCAGTAACCTTGAGATGCCTCATGTTTCGTAAAGAATTGTGCACCAGTCATCTCAGATGTGATTTCCTCACGCTTTGGTATTTGATAATGTTCTGTTTTGATATTCTCGTTAAGATCTTTAATGAAATGAAAATCGCTTATTGTCACGAGTAGGCTTCAATGAAGTTACTGTGAAAAGCCCCTAGTCGCCACATTCCGGCACCTGTCCGGGGAGGCTGGTATGGGAATCAAACCGTGCTGCTGGCCTGCTTGGTCTGCTTTAAAAGCCAGCGATATCGCCATTCTTTTTCTTTATACAAACCATTGAGTTTACCCAATCTCTTTCTATCTTTTTCTATCTTTCTGATTACTTTTAATTTCATCATTCTGTCTAGCTCCTTTTTGAGGCGATCCCGAAGAGATGCAGGGTCTCTTCTTGGTGCCTGTATCACAGGTTTTACAACCTCTGAGTTACATCTTGTAGAGGAATGGTAGTGTACCAAAACCTATGAATACATTGCTGAATTTGCTGATAATGTTCTCAGGATCGTTGGAATGTTGATCAATCTTTTGTGGATGCTATATACCAACTGCACTGGATCTAATTCTTCACAGGACCGATCACTAATAATGAATCCAAGCCCTCGGATACAATACAGAATGGGACGGAATAAACTGTGTTTTTCACCACCATACTCAGGACACAAGCACTATAACATTTAATGCTTGAATCATTATAACCTCTCAGAGATATTTTGTGATTTCTTCTAATCGGCTGAATTTTTAGAATTTTTGCATCAGTTATGCTGATTAAATTGGCTTTGGCACCAGTGTCTAACATCAGTTGGACCCAATTGGACCACTGTACCATTCACTTCAAGAGGTAACAGCCATCTGTCATCAACCGCATTTATTTTAAATGGAGATCAGGTAGCATTCTTTTAAGTGCTGGAGAATTTTTTGATGTCTCCAAAAAATTATTCTTCTCTGCTCATACTCCACAAACAATGATGTTTCATCACTGGGTCTTCCACTGTGCTGACTGTTCTGGGTTGAGCTTAGAGTAACAATTCTGAGCGAAGTGATTTTTTTCTGGAGCAAAACTTGCCAAACGTTGGACACTGCCTTAATTTGTGCCTTCGACCACATCTTTTACACAGAAATACTTTGTCCTGATCTCCAGCCTGATTGTTGGTGTGCGAGGAACTGCAGGAACTTTCCTGCCTCTTTTTGTAAATTCCCCACCTTTTGGAAAAAGGGTGGCAACTGAAGGGCATTCCTCCAAAATGACACCACCATTACTGAGAAACATTTAAGAATGCTGTGCTGCTACCTTATGAGCCTGACAAATCCTAACTGTTTGTTCAAAAGACAGATCTGATTCCCTCAGCAACCATTTCCTCAGCTTATTTTCACTCACACCAAACACAATTTGGTCCCGAATCATGGAAGATTCCACCGCAGAAAAATTAAAGGTTTTAGCTTTTAACTTTAAATCAGTGATGAAATGATCTATGGACTCTTTTGTAAAAGTGATCCAAACACATAAATGTCATTCTTTCCGGGGTGCAAGGTGCATCAAATCTTCGAATGACTTCATTCAAAGTTTTACTCTCTTTATCATTTGCAAATTTAAATGCATTAAACACAGCAATTGCTTTGGGCCGTGCTGCCATTAGGAGCATCGCTACCTTACGCAAATCTGATTTATCTCGTAAATTTACTGTAACAAACAGATTAAATTGTAGTTTAAACACATGCCAGTTGCTGTCCACATTACCATGAAATCTGAGACTCTGAGACTCATTGGTGCTTCAACAACTCCAATTCTTGCAGTCTGCAAAATCTTCAAATATCTGTGGACCTCCTGGCAGGATAATAGTTTTTTTTCCCTCAGTGTTTAATACCATTCAACCTGGTACCGTGTAATGTTCTTGTTGGATTGCCTGATTTATATTACAAGAACACTTAAAGCTAAAGCTATAAATGATTTATTACATTAACTGTGGGTCAACTATATACAAAACAAAAGATAAATAACAGTATGATCATGCACAAGCAATCTCTCTCTTCTAGCCCTCCAGTCAGTCTGAGGTCACCTGACTCCAACATTCACTTATATACTAATGAGACTCCTTGTGGTCAGTCGGGTGAATTACAACACAACAATGATATCACCACAATAACCATCTATGACTCTGTGATTCTATATTCTGGGACATTGCGTGAAAGCATTCCATACACTAAGCATTTGGAAATGTAACCCAAAAGGCTGATGTCTTTTTCTATAGCCTGACCAATGAAAATCAGAATCTGACTCCGCTGTGTGCGATCTCACCCGTCTGAAAACTGGCACCTGTGTATTTTGTGTATTATTAGCCAGTGTCTCACCACATGCAGATCTACCCTATAACCTTGCTTCGAAAATACATACAATGTCAGTCTCTGAGTTGGTAAATGTAAGTATAATATGAAGTAATGGTGTCTGTTCATCTTCATTATTGTCTTTGTCTTCCACCACTGACTGGAAGGCTACAGTTCTGGAATGTCTGAAATCAAAAAGGAACATGGGTTGGGTTGTAGTGAGGGAAGAAGAGAAAGCAAGAATTGTGTGCTTACACTATCTGCAGTTTTATGAGTCAGAAGATGGTGTGGGATGATGGAGAAGTATGTTGAGAGGAGGTGGTAATTTTGGTATGCCAATAAATACCCTCATTATCAATCCCTCCAACCCTGCTAGTGGTCACGATCTCAGGTGACCTTTCCATGATGACCAGCACTGTCTCATCCATAAGAATTAAAACATCTCCTTCAGTTCTTTCCTGCTGCCTCTGTTATGTGCTGCATTTGCCTGCAAGAAAGAGGGAAATGAATCAATAAGTATCCTGCAAATGCTTAAGTGATGTAGTTGTGATGATTAAAATAGTTACAAGTGTCTGCAAGCTGTGAGTTATGGGTGTGTTACTTAACAGTGCTAAGTTATGTGTAAGTGAGGTAAAATGCATGAATTAAAGGGCTGAGTACTGATTGAATAAGATTGTTAGTAGGTGGGTGATAGGGCTCTAGTGATGATATTAGTGGTGCAATTGAGAGGATATGCCATTTGAAGTTAAACTCATCGTGACAACTCGCATCATACTCTTAAATTCCCTCCTTCCACTGCTACCGAAGTTCTTATAGCAACACTGACCTCCACTAAAACTTCTTCCCATTGCTGCCTCTACATATATCTGGAAGACCTTCTGCTCCCTTACAGATATGGGACCCCTCTTCTTTTTTTCACATCTTACATAAAAACTTCCAGTGCATTATCAAACGGTTTGGTGTTCTCTCTCTCCTGTTCAGCCATGCCTCAAAATATTATAGAACCAGATCTCTCGCCATAGCTTACAGCTACAATCCTCTTCCACGAAAAGTAACAAACCACTTATGATATTGGGTTTGCTGCTGATGCATGCAGTTAATGAACAATGCAAATAACATTTAACAAAACGGACATCTGACCTCTGTATCACTGGTTTATGCATTAACAGCTATCGGACCTCGAGCTTTAAATTCACGAAATCACAGAATTTTTACGACCTTTGTCCCATTGTGTCTGCACTAGCTCTCCGAACGAGTCCCCCTGCCTTTTCCCCATTCCCCTGCACATCATTTGAATAGAAACAATCATCTAATGCTCTCTTGAATGCCTCAATTGAACCTGCCTCCACACCTCCAGGCAGTGCATTCTACACTCGAACCACTCGTTGTAAAAGCATTAGCCTGTACTTTGCAGTAGTAATGACAGCAAAACTGTCATTGTTCACTCCTCTGATAATGACAGCAACTTCTGATGTCCAATATGCAGTTTTACACAGAATCCAGAAGCTGCTGTTACGATACTATGCTTCTCCACAAGCTGTGCCAGTTAAGTTCTCCCAGACTGTAATCAAGGAGCAATCACTTAACTGATAAAAGCTTGCTCTTTAAGCTTCTAGTCTCACTGTGAAAACCCTTGAAAAAAATTACACTATGTTGAATGTAGCGCAACTGGGTTTTTAAGGGCATACGGAGTTCATAATTACTATTAAACAGGTACACTAGCTCTGAAAAACTGATTACATATCTACCGAATGTCAAAACTCTCTATTAAGATTTTTTAAAAGCTTAAAACAAGTTTATGATATTTCAATTTCTCTCTTGATTCTATATGTATGTCCTAATCATTTATTTCACTCTATAGATTCTAATTTAAAAAGTGAATTTAGTGTATTTTACTTCCTGATTTGCTATCTGTGACCTCACCTTGCTTGATGACGTCACTATTGTTGGGTGCCTGGAGATCTCTTGACTTGGCACCCGTTTCAAACTGATATCAAGTCAGGGAAAATCCACATCACAAAGAGTGCTGCATGTTTGTGGATGGCTTTCTTCAAGGTTTGTGGCGAATACAGTCACTTTGCAGCTGACGAGTAATTTCAGGCCAATGTCCAGGCTGTCTTAACTGACCACAATAATGTCACCCCACTTTCAGAACAGTTACGAATACCTCGAAAACATCAAATAAAAAACTTTAGAAACTTCTTCAAAAGATGGGCCTTATATTTTTCTTATTCGGTAATGGGATATGGGCGTCGCTGGCTGGATCAGCATATATTGCCCATCCCAGAGGGCATTTAAGAGTCAACCATATTGCTGTGGATCGGGAGTCACATGTAGGGCCAGGTCAGGTAAGGATGACAGGTTTCCTTCCCTAATGGGCTTCCCAGATGGGTTTTTACAACAATCGAAAATGGTTTCATGGTCATCATTGGACTTTTAATTCCAGATTTATATATGTTAAGGATGAATAACTTACGGAAAATAAACAATTCATATTGCCACTTAGATAACCACTTGGGGCAGCACGGTAGCATTGTGAATAGCACAATCGCTTCGCAGCTCCAGGGTCCCAGGTTCGATTCCGGCTTGGGTCACTGTGCAGAGTCTGCACATCCTCCCCGTGTGTGCGTGGGTTTCCTCCGGTGCTCCGGTTTCCTCCCACAGTCCCAAAGATGTGCAGGTTAGGTGGATTGGCCATGATAAAATGCCCCTAGTGTCCAAAATTACCCTTAGTGTTGGGTGGGGTTACTGGAGCCGGTGCAGACTCGATGGGCCAAATGGCCTCCTTCTGCACTGTAAATTGTATGTAAATCTATGTAAGTAACTTAATCTTATGTACAGCACTCAAATAGAACATCTACTTGCTTCCCACAGTAACTCAAGTCTCCTCAGTATTCACATCATCTTAAAGCACCAACATTCAGCTCCATTCTTAATCCATAACTTAAAACAAATTCAAATTTATGAGGACAGTCATCGTTTGAAATAATATGAAATAATATTTTCATGTTTTACTAAATCATTCAAAGAATTTTTTTTGTATTTCTACTGAAATTAATATTAATATTCCTTGCCAAATCTAAATTAAGATCCTGAATGGTTCTGATAGACAGGGTTCAAGTCAATGAGAAATCAGAATTAGTTTAAATGTTTCTGTGCTGCACATTCGATGTAATATAGGAGCAGTGGCTATAATTGGTTTATTCTATCATGAATAAAGCTTCCATAATGTTACTAATTAGGTTGCCCTCACTGCAACCTACAGTCCTCGATCCGGCAATATTGGTCCCTGCTTACTCACTCACCCTACTCACATGTTGGGCACAATCTGCCCCTAGAGTCCCGTGCTTAGCCAGGTATTTCCCATCACTCAGGGCGCTGAAAAACACCATGCTACTGAACGCCCATTAGGGTAGATACAGGGCCTCAGCGGGGAACTCCCTGACAAGGCCGCACTTACTCCCATTTGCTGCACTGAGGAACTCCTCAGTGCAGGAGGAGATCAGGGCGCCATTTTCAAATGGCATCTCGATCTCTTGACCCCCGAACCTCCCCAAAGTCCAACTTCTCAGGCCCCCCCCCCCCCCCCCCCCCCCACAGAAAGCACCCCCAGGCCTGATCCCCGGCGCAGGAAAATGCCAGCTTGGTACTGGCACACCGCCAGTGCCACCTAGGTACCTTAGAATGCCAGGCTGGAAGCCAGGTGGCACCAGTGCCAGAGTGCCACCCTGCCTTGAGGGCAAGCACCTGGGGGCTTCCAACCCCTCGGGATACCCCCACCAGTGCCGTTCCATCTGGTCCCCATTTGTGGGGACCAGCACTTAACGGCGCTCGCCCGAGTTCTCCAAGGCGGGAGTGTTAGATCCCATACCTTGGGTAGATCGTGGGAGTGCATATGAGAGTGAGACTAGCAGTCTTGCTTGAATATGCAGATTTGCTAAAAAGTGATCCGGCCCACAATGGGCGGGATTCACATCACGACATCTCACAAGGTTGCATTAGATTTTGCGCAGCAAGTCAGGTAGATCCCGGAAAGGTATCTTATCAGCCTCACCGCACTGCCTTTCAAGCGTAATGTGGCTGGTAGATCGCGCCCGTCATCTTTCAACTATAAAGCATGTTAATGTAGAATTTTATAATTACTAAAGATGCATTTAAGATATTAGGAACTTGGAAAGAGATTGGATTTTAGGAAGGTGGTGCAGGAGTTTATGCAGGGAATTCCAGATTGTGGGGCAAATGCAGGTGTCAATGGTTGGCTGAAGTGTTATATTGTTTAGTCCATCAGATCTACTAACCATCATGAATGATTTTAAAACTGAAGTATTTTGTAATTTATACAGACAAATAGAATATTGTGTATTTTAAACACCACCATCTATATGACATGCTGTAGATCAAAGATTAAGGGGGCGATTCTCCCAAAACGGGAGAAATCGTAAAGCTGCCGTAAAACCCGGGCGGGTTTTACGGCAGCGCGCCCCTTCCCGACCGGGGACCGATTCTGGTCCCCGGTCGGGGCTAGCAGCCCGACGCCGTAGGCTCCGGCAAGACGGGCTTAACGAAAATCGTTAAGCCCGCTTGCCGGAGTTAGCGCCGGCTGACGCGTCATATGACGTCAGCCGCGCATGCGCAGTTTGGAAGACTCCAACCCGCGCATGCGCGGGTGACGTCATCGTGTTTTTGCGCGAAACCCGCGCATGCGCGGGCCGGGTTGCCCCTCAGCCGCCCCGCGAATGGATACTGCGGGGCGGCGGAAGGACAAGTAGTGCGCGGGCATCGGGCCCGCGATCGGTGCCCACCGATCGCGGGCCCATGGCACCCTTGGCATGGCCGTGGTACTGCCGTGCCAATCGGTGCCATGGTTATAAAAAGCGAGTTTGTGAGCCGTTTTTACGAACGGCAAGACCAGGTGTGTTTGCCGTTCGTAAAAACGGCGGAAAGGGCTGGGACTTTCGGCCCATCTAACAGCTGAGAATCGCTGCCGGCCGTAAAAAAAACGGCGGCAGCGATTCGGGTCGGGACTTTGGCGGGGGGGTGGGAGAATAGCGGGAGGGCGGCAAAAATGTCGGGAAGGCCCTCCCGCTATTCTCCCACCCGTCGTGGGGGCGGAGAATTTTGCCCTAAACATATTAGTATATTTTATGATATCACTGTGGTACATCACTTTAAGTAAAAGATGTGTCTATGTTTGTATTTTAGGAAATAGGAATGTCTGTATCTTACAAATACACTATGAGTAGCAAATGTATTGTAAAAGTGTCAAATACGACAAATATCCAGTGGCAGACCAATATCATAAATGCACCAGCACTATTATGCCTATTACTCGTTTAGTTCTACCCATTGAATACATAGCTAGTCAGGTTTTGTAAAATTCTCCTATCAACACTTTCTGCTTTAACAACAGAATGTTATGGAACAATTTGTGCTGCTGATGCAACAAAACTGCGTGAATCATGGTCTCCATTATACAAAAAGGACATCGATGCACTGGAAAAAATGCAAAAAAGATTTACAAGGATGACACCAGAACTAAGTGGGTATAACCGTCAGGAAAGAAAGACCAGTTTATGCCATTTTTCTTTCAGGAAAATGACTGACAAGACCTATTAGAGGACTTGAAAATTAGAAATGAAGTTGATTCTGCCACTTCCCTAGCCCATGGATCCAAATTTTCCCTAAGGATCCTATGCCTGGAACTTGCATATTTCCCTAATTTCTCTTTTATCCCACTGATACACTATCCAAGTTCATCTTCTCCGTGAGTCCCATCTCCTGATCTATTGAGTCCATTTCCACCAAATTACCTAAAATCTCTTCCGGGTGCCCATGTCCTCCCCCCCCCCCCCCCCCCCCCCCCCCCCCACCGAGGTATTATATCCCCCCCTTCAAACATACCGGCACCAGTTCTACTCTCAAGAATCCAGCCTTGACCTCCCCACCTTGCAAACTATTTCGCTATCTTCAACATCCCTTTCCTCTTGATAGTCCGTTGAGATGTTATTTCCTCCCATGCCCATTTTTCCTCCAACTCTACATTTTAATCCCTCCAATTAAGTTTCAGCTTCTGCCAGAGTATTGAAATGACTCTCAGTCATAAATTACATCCCATATGATTGTCACAGAAGTAAACTATCTTTTCTCATCCTTCCTGACCTGTCTGCAGCCTTTGACACAGTTGACCACACCATCCTCCTCTCAATGTCCAGCTGGGTGGGACTCTTATTGCCTTGGCCCCCTTTCCCACATACGTCGGTTGTAATGAGAGATCACCGGCAATGGTTTCCCTTCCCATTCCCACTTTACCCTTAGAGCTCCCGGGATTCATCCTTTGCTCCCTCCTATTTCTAATCCACATGCTGCCCCACGGAGACAACATCCAGAACTGCACAAGGTTCTACATGTATGCCCACCCAGCTCTAACTCACCTATCTTGACCCCTTCCATGTCTCTGGTACATCACACTGTCTATCTGGCATCTAAATGACCTTGCTGTTGTATCTGACAGAATTTAGCTTACGACCACATCTGTTCCATTCGCCTGCCTCACTCTCTACAATTTCATCCCACTTCACCCTGTCTCAGTACTCTGCTGCTGAAGCCCTTATCAATGCATTTGTTACATCTAAACTTATCAATGCATTTGTTACGTCTAAACTTGACTGTTCCAATTAACTCTTGAGCAGATTCCCGTCTTCCTAAACTGGAGATCCTCCAAAAATGCTGCTCACGACCTAAATCAAAGCAAATCCTGTTTACCCCTCATCTATGCATTAGATCTCAGTCCGACAATGTCTCAATTTTAAAATTTCCATCTTGCTTTTCAAATCAATCCATGGTCTTGTCCCTCCTTAACTTTGTTGCCTCCTCCAGCTTTATCTTCATCATTACTTTCTAATCCTTGCTCCCTCCTGTATTTATCTAGTTTCTCAAGTTAATATGATGGGAATACTCTCCACTTGACTGGAAGAGTATAGCTCCTACAACACACAAGAAGCTCAACATCCTCCAAGAAAAAACACCCCATCCCAAAGCGCACAGGGGTGGCAGTATATATCAAATTGCAAGATGCACTGGAGCAACTTGCCAAGGCTCCTTCAACAACACCTTTCAAACCCACGACCTCTACCACCTAGAAAGATAAGGGCAGCAGATGCACGTGAACACCTGCAAGTTCCCATCACATCACATACCACCCTGACCTGGAACTTCATTGCTGCGGCTTCACTGTCGCTGGGTCAAAATCCTGGACCTACCCCTTTATCACTGTAGGTGTACCTACGCCAGCTGGGCTGCAGTTAAAGGAGACACCTCATCATCACCTTCTCAAGAGAAATTAGGGATGGGCAATGAATGCTGGCATCGCCAGCGACACTCATCCCATTAACCAATAAAAAAAATCCATGTTCATATTATCCACAATCCCATGAGCCCTAATTTTGTTTATGACCTCAGCCCCACCCCTTTTTTATGAAAATCCAAATGCACAGCTTTTCACAGTAACCTCATTACAGCCTACTTATGACAATAAAGCTTATTTATTTTTTCCATCTAAGCTACTAGTTACAGCCTCAAAACATCAGAGTTTCTGCTTCATAAATCTGTGTTGTGATTTTGTAAATTGCATGTTAATGCATTTCTTCCAAACACAGGCGGCAGGTTTATAGTTTCCTGTTTACTGGGATTCCACTTCTTTGAATAGCAGGTTATTCAAATCAATAGAGACCATTCCAGCATCTGGAGTGCCAGCATGCTGAATAAACCTTGTGACAATACTGTAGTGTCACTGGAGTGTAACCGTATCATTAAATTTGTGATTGATTTATACTTTATTTAAAAATAATGCAAACATCTGGCCTGCGCTCGAATGCGTGTATAATATTGAAGTGAGTTGAATTGCTCACCCTCCTTCACTCTCCAGCTCCTCAGAGCTCAGAGAGCCGGAGTCAGCAGCTGCAGCGGCGTCTCCACCTCCATCCTCCGGCACCTGCTCGCTCCTCTTCCTCTTCTTGGCCGCCGTGTGGCCGGGGCTGCTCCTCTTTTTCGGACTCCTCTCCGGCCCCAGCTCTTTCCGCACCCTCTCCTGCAGGCGAGGCACGGCCTCCTTCAGGCTCTGCACCTCGCCCTTCACCTCCTCCAGGCTGCGGATCAGCCCGTTCAGCTTCTCCAAGATGTCGGCCTGACGCTGCGAGGACTCCGGGGTTTTCGAGTGGTTGTGAAACTCTGTCCGCCTCCTCGCCGCCGCCCCGCCGCCGTCCCTCTTCTTGGCCCTTTGGTACAGGGCGACGGCCAGCGTGAGGCCGGCCACCCCGAGGCCGACGCCGGCTAAGAGGCCCAGGGTCAGGGCCTTGCTGTCGGCCGGCTGCACCATGTCCGCGAGCCCCGGGCCGTTTGAACTGAGCGCGCGCGAGCAGCGCCTGGAACGTGGAGGCCAACCGCCAACTGCTGGGCCCGTCACTGTCACCTTCACCCCTGTCGCAAACAGCTCGCCTTATCAGCACCGACAACCATGTACTTTCCCCCCCACTATCTACTCTCGGGGAGATTCACAGCCGCCTACTGGAGACTCTCTTCTGGCCTCCAAAGGTTTACTCTGCGTGCTGAGTTCGCCTCCTGTATCAGAGATGCAATGTCGGTTCGTTTTTTTTCTCTCCTCCATTTGACATTATCTGTCTGTCACAACCAACGCATTTCACTTTCTGTCGCGGCATGTTGCACAATCACATATTGCAGTGATTTTCCCTACCAGAGGGAACAATAACTGCTGCCGGTTCAGCTATAATGAAAATGAAATGAAAATTGCTTATTGTCACGAGTAGGCTTCAATGAAGTTACTGTGAAAAGCCCCTAGTCGCCACATTCCGGCGCCTGTCCGGGGAGGCTGGTACGGGAATTGAACCGTGCTGCTTGGTAAGCCAGTGATTTAGCTGAGTGAGCTAAACTAGCCCCTGGCAAGAGCCAGCTCCATTTCGTCCTCTTTACATAACATGGGGTGGCACAGCGGTTAGCACCGCTGTCTCACAGCACCAGGGACCCGGGTTCGATTCCAACCTTGGGCGACTGTGTGGAGTTTGCACGTTCTCCTCGTGTCTGCGTGGCTTTCCTCAGGGTGCTCCGGTTTCCTTCCACAGTCCAAAGATGTGCACGTTAGGTGGCTTGGTTGTGCTAGAATTGTCCCTTGGTGTCCGAGGATGGACGGGATTACTAGGATAGGGTAGGGGAGTCAGTTTTGGGAAACATTTCCATCTTTCAGACATATATCTAATATCACTCAATGGATGTATGTTCTGTCAAAAGTGTTACTGACTAGGTGGCATGGTGGTGTAGTGGTTAGCACTGCTGCCTCATGGCGTCAAGAACCTGGGTTCAAACCCCGCCCCGGTCACTGTCCGTGTGGAGTTTGCACATTCTCCCCGAGGGTCTCATCCCCACAACCCAAAGATATGCAGGGTAGGTGGATTGGCCACGCTAAATTGCGCCTTAATTGGGAAAATAAAATAACTTTTTAAACACATTTTTAAAAACTGTTATTGTCTTTCGATATAAGTAAATTTTGTCCCAGAGACAGCTAATAAGCGCTTTTCACATACTGTGTAAGCTTTTTCTACTGACATACGTCACAAGATAACGTTTATCATGATTATTCTGGTAGTATACAGCAGACAGACCGCATCCTCTCCCACAGCTATTTCCAAAGCAAAAATGTCCTGGATTAGGTACCTGGCGAGCAGTGTGCCCATATCTCCCTTAAGATCAGTCACTGCCTGAGTGGACTTGTCATTCCATTCCCAAGGCACATTTATCAGGGACAGCCTTTTCTGCAAATCCCTCCAAATGATTACGGCAATAACCTAGAAATCCGAAAATGGAGCCTAGAGCCTACACATCCATTGGGATGGGGAATATGGCACAAATCCATTTGCCATCTATTGTATGTGTTCCTGCTGATAACACAATCCCTAAATATGACACATTTTCTCTCATTACCTGGGCCTTTTTAGGGTTTACCTTGACTCCTATCTGGGATAATAGAGCTAATAGTTCGGCTAGCAGTGTTAGGTGCTCTTCCTTGGTCTCTGTAACAGTAAGTCATCAACAATTCTGGTAATGAGAATCTTTGTAATTCAGTTGCCATCCTATGGTGAAAGATTGAAGGAATCCCTGAGGGGGGGCATGTCCATGTGTACTGTGTCCTTGGGACATAAACGCTAATTTATATTGGAATTTATATTGCTTAGCCAAGGGCACAGACCAAAAGCTATTTCTAATGTCAAGAACCGTGAATCATTTAGCTCTGGGCATTTGCTTCATCAGTGTTTCAGGGCTAGTGGTTACTCTTGGGGAGGCAGCAGGTATTTGTCTTGTTAAGTCCTCTATAGTCAATTGTTAATCACCATGATTCGCCTGACTTCCGAACGGGCTACATAGGTGAGTTAATGGCTGATGCCTGTTGGAGCAAGCTATCCAGTATCTTTCTTATTACTTCCTCAGCATTATGTGGGAATCCATATTGTTTCTGTGGGAAATGGTCAGGCACCTCCAAGAGGATCTCGGCCTCTATTTTTCCACAATCATGCATATGGGTGGCAAAGCCCGCTCTTGCATTTGAATTATCCTTTGCGCATCAGAATTATCTGACATTTTTGTCGGCTTACCCAAAAGGTAGCCATACAACAAACACGCTCTGAATATTCTCCTGAGGGTATATGTAATGATCCTGTTCTGTCAGGGTAGTGTCAGATACAATAGTTAACTATGTCCCGCATAAAGCTCTTGAGTCCATCCAACATTTTTCACAGTAATTTCATTGCAATGTTAATGTCAGTCTACTTGTGATACTAATAAAGATTAGAATATTCATATGATCTATCTCTAAATTTTCCAGAACACATTTATGTTGGAATTCATAATTTCCCATTCGAAAAGGCCATTTCTAAATTGATAATACAGGTTTGTGAATGTCCCGTAAACGCTCTCAATACTATGGTCTGGGTGCTTTGACAATCTGGACTATATCCTTGGCTCGTGTTTATGATTGTCTTAGAGCCTCCAGTGTCCAGTAAAAATTTAGCGGAGTGGCCTCCAGCTCCACAGATGTCACCCAAACAAATCTCATTCACGCTCATGCACCAATTCAACCGAGGCCCGTCCTGTCACCACTCCTCATTACTATCACCGTCCGTAAATCTGACCTGCTGTGAATCACATACTGGATACAGCTTTCCTTGGTTTCCCTCTACCTTACGGCGGGTTGCATCCTCCTCATCGGTTTCTTTCCCATCCCGTGAGACAGAGGTTCGTTTCGTAAACAGACATATATAGAAATATACATAGAAAATAGAAGCAGGAGGAGGCTATATTTAGCCCTTGGCGTCTGCTTCACCATTCATTATTATGGCTGATCACCAAGTTCAATACCCTGATCCCTCCCCCGCCCTCTTGGGGATTGTCTTGGGGCTTTACAATCTCTCACTGTGTGTCCTATTATTCCACAATTTCCCGTTATCTTTCCACCATCCGTGTCTCGGATAGGGCTGTGGAATATCCCAGTGTGGATCTCGTCCTTGCTCTTGGTACGACATCTTAGCCATCCGGAACCTCATAGAAAATAGAAGGAGGAGGCGATTCGGCCCTTCGAACCTGCTCAACCATTCATTATTCCGGCTGATCATCAAGTTCAATACCCTGATTCCTTCTTCTCTCACCCCCCCCCCCCCCCCCCCCCCCCCCCCCACTACCCTTGGGGATTGTCTCGGGGCTTTACAATCTCTCGCCATGTGTCCTATTTTTCCACATTTTCCTGTTATCTTTCCACCATCTGTGTCACGGATAAGGCAGTAGAGTACCCCAGTGTTGGTCTCGTCCATGCTCTTGGTATGAGATCTTGGCGATCCGGACACTCATTTCTCCAAGCTAATTAGGTTGGACAGCATGTACATTCTCTTTCTGGCCTTTCTTATTTATCCCGTTTTCTCATGCCCAGGTCATATGCCTGAGTACCCAAGCTTCTGTATGAGTATTGTCTTTTAGTTCAAATGCACCACAGTTATTCCATGTCTCTCAGTTAGCATGTGAAATAAAGGTACGCAACAATCTACTTTGCTTGCCATCTGTTAAGTTCTTTCCATCTAGGTTTGGCCCCTACACTCCATTAAAATTTCCCCTCAACAGATTGGCAAAAACCCTGGCACCTATGTAACCCTTCTGCAGGATGCCCCCTTCCTTGTTATGTTTCATTCAAAATCGCATCCTTCATTGCTAACGGTGTTCCTGGTCCTCAGCCTTTCTTTTATCTTTTATTCGTGCATGACCACAGCCACTGCAATTCAGCTTAACAGTTGTTTTGTCCTGTTGATTGACCCATCTCTCGGGGCCCATCCTGCTTGTTGACTAACTCATCTCATGTTATTTTTTGAAACAGGACACAATAGACCACACTTCATGGCGAGGACATCTCCGGCTCCAAATGTGATCAGTTGTGTTGTGATGTTGTTTACGTACAATATCACAGCAAATATCATATCTTGTGATCAAATAGTTTCTGGTAAGCTTATTAACATTCAGGAATGTAGTCGGCAGCCTCTGGTCATGCCCATCTCTCTGGAACTTCTGTTTTTTGACACATTCTTTTTAGATTAACTCTTTACTGGGGATCACAAAGTGGGAACAAAATCTCCAGTGGAGGTGAAGTCCAAAATGTAGAAGTGGCTTTATTAGTTATTGTGATGGAGTAATAAATTCCTATCCTAAAATCCTGATTCAAAAATATTCAGATTATTTAGCTTCAACTATTTGCACTGTTTGTTTTTTTGATCAAGTTAGATCTTATAGCAGTAACACTTGGGAATAAGGGGGAAAAAAATTCAGTAAAGGTTTTATTCCATCCAAATGGGCCCAGATTTTGCATTTTGTGGTAAAGCTATAGCACTTGCTGGTAACCTTGAAGAGAGTAACCATTAAGAAATAGCAATCTCTATAGTATGTGTCATAATATACATCCAGGTATATGATGGTGCACAGACAGGCAGTGATTGACACACAGGATGACCAGTGAACACACAGAACACAGCAGCCAATCACCAGACAGGACAAGACCACTATAAAGCCAGAGGGCACTAGTTTTCCCGCTCTCTCGGTATCCAGCCTCTGAGACAGTCAGAGCCTGTGAGCAGCAACTAGAACACACACCATGTGGTAGTAAGATAGTCTGGTCAGGTCAGCATAGTGTCAACCCACAGTTAAAGCATGTATGATAGTTAAGAGTTCAATAAAATCGAGTTGCATTTCTTCAAGTGTTGGAAGCCTGTCTCTCTCACCACTGCAGTAAACGCAGTCCTCGCAGACCCAGCTTACCCAACAAATCAATATGTATTTCCCCTTTCAAAGTATCAATTTGAAAATACTGTCAAGACATGGAAACCTCCAGCAAACAGTTATGTCATCAAGCAGGGTCATCAGCTAATTATATTTAAGTATTCTCACATGCAGCAAGCTAGGAAGTAAAACATTTATTATGCATCATTTTAAATTAGATTTTGCAGAGATAAATAAATAATTGGAACAGAGACATGGGATTAAGGAAGAAGCAAAAAAAATAAACTTTTTCAAATAAATATTATAATAACATGGAACTTCTCATCATAATGAAGATATTCAACAAACTTTATACAAAACTAGTTTTCCAAGGCCAGGAAGGCTGTTGAGTAGTAATTATGAACTTAGTAATACCATTGAAAATCAAGTTACATCACATTCAACAAGGTGTAATTTAGGACTGCGTACCGGAGGTGATTGGGGACGATCAGACAGGGTTCGTGAAAGGCAGGCAGCTGACAGCTAACTTGAGAAGATTGCTTAATGTGATCATGATGCCCCCGACGGGCAAGGAGGTGGAGGTAGTGGTGGCAATGGACGCTGAGACGGCCTTCGATAGGGTGGAGTGGGGCTCGGACGGTTTGGGTTCAAGGAGGGACTGGTGAATTGGGTCAGATTACTGTACCAGGCTCCAGGGGCTGTTTAGCACAGGGCTAAATCACTGGCTTTGAAAGCAGGCCAGCAGCACGGTTTGATTCCCGTAACAGCCTCCCCGAACAGGCGCCGGAATGTGGCGACTAGGGGCTTTTCACAGTAACTTCATTTGAAGCCTACTCGTGACAGTAAGCAATTTTCATTTTTTCATTTTCAAAAGCTAGCGTTAGGACGAACAGGGTAGTGTCAGATTATTTCAGACTACATCGCGGGACCAGACAGGGATGCCCACTCTCCCCGTTGCTGTTTGCGTGGCCTTAGAGCCGTTGGCGATTGCGTTGAGAGCTGCAAAAGGATGGAAGGGAATGACCAGGGGCAGGGTGGAACATAGGGTCTCTCTCTATGCGGACGACCTGCTCATGTACGTGTCGGACCCACTGGCCAGGATGGAAAATATACTGGAAAAACTGAGGAAGTTCGGCAGGTTTTCAGGGTACAAATTAAATATGGCCAAGAGTGAGATGTTTGTGGTGCAGGCAAGGGGCCAGGAGAATAGACTGAAGGAGCTGCCATTTAGGCTGGTTGAGGAAAGTTTCCGGTACTTGGGGATACAGGTGGCACGAGACTGGGGCATGTTGCACAAGTTAAATTTGACCAGGGTGGTGGAATAAATGAAGAGGGAGTTTCGGAGATGGGTTGCACTCCCGCTGTCACTGGCGGGGAGGGTGCAGACTGTAAAGATGACAATCCTCCCTAGATTCCTGTTCATCTTCCAGTGCCTCCCGATCTTTATCCCACAGTCCTTCTTCAAAACGACTGGCAAAATCATCATGAGCTTTGTCTGGGCGGGAAAATCCCCGCGGGTGAAGAAGGCGATGCTTGAGAGGAGCCGCAGCGAGGGAGGGCTGGCATTGCCGAGTCTGATCAACTACTACTGGGCGGCTAACATAGCCATGATATGAAAGTGGATGGTGGGTACGGGGTCTATCTTGGAGCGGGTGGAGGCGGCTTCATGCGGGGCACCAGTTTGGCAGCCCTGGTCACGGCTCCCCTACCGCTGTTGCCGGCCAAGTACTTCACCAGCCCGGTAGTGGGGGCGGCCCTGCGGATATGGGGCCAGTGGAGGAGGCATGTAGGGGAGGTGGGTGCGTCTGTCTGGGCTCTAACGTGATAACCATCGATTTGCCCCCGGGAACATGGATGGGGGGTT
Source organism: Scyliorhinus canicula (assembly GCF_902713615.1). NCBI lineage: Eukaryota > Metazoa > Chordata > Chondrichthyes > Carcharhiniformes > Scyliorhinidae > Scyliorhinus > Scyliorhinus canicula. The sequence goes on along the minus strand of NC_052151.1, from coordinate 28,611,826 downwards.
TCGAACATGGCGGGGGTGAGGAGTGTGGGTGATATGTTCCTGGAGGGGAGCTTTGCGAGTTTGAGGGGCTTGGAGGAGAAATTTGGTCTGGTAAGGGGAAATTATTTCAGGTACTTACAGATGCGGGACTTTGTCCGCAGACAGGTCCCATCCTTCCCACGCCTCCTGCCAATAGGGATCCAAGACAGAATAGTCTCTAGAGGAGAGGGTAGAGTCTCGGATATTTATAGGGTGCTCATGAAGGGGGAAGAGTTCCAGACGGAGGAACTGAAACACAAATGGGAGGAGGAGCTTGGCGGGGAGATGGAGGATGGGCTGTAGGCAGAAGCCCTGAGTAGGGTAAACTCAACCGCAACATGTGCCAGGCGCGGCCTGATTCAATTTAAGGTCGTTCACCGGGCCCACATGACGGTAGCTCGGATGAGCAAATTCTTGGGGTAGAGGATAAGTGCGCTAGATGCAGGGGAGGAGCAGCAAACCACGTTCACATGTTTTGAGCATGTCCTCAGCTTAGGGGGTACTGGGAGGGATTTGCGGGGATCATGTCCCGGGTGCTAAAAACAAGGGTGGTGATGAGTCTAGCGGTGGCAATTTTTGGGGTTTCGGAAGACCCGGGAGTCCAGGGCAAGAAAAAGGCCGATGTTCTGGCCTTTGCTTCCCTGATAGAATACTGCTGGCATGGAGGGACCCAAAGACCGAGCTATGGCTTTCGGACATGTCAAGTTTTGTGGGTATGGAAAAAATTAAGTTCGCCTTGAGGGGATCTGTACTGGGGTTCGCCCGAAGGTGGCAACCATTCCTCGACCTCTTCGCAGGAGAGTGAACGTCAGTGGGGAGGCGGGGGGGGGGGGGAGATTAGAGTAGAGTAGGAGGGATAAATAAGCGGGTAGTGTCGATGGGAGAGGAGCGGGCTTGTGCAGTATGGTTCGATTGAAGTATTGATTTTACGTTGATGTTTGCTCATTTTTGCCTTTTTTGGTTGTCTTTGTTGTTATCTGTAACTGTTTACAATGCCGAAAAATACCTCATAAAATTGTTTGATAAAAAAAACAAGGTGTAACTTTTTCAAAAGTTTTTAACTATGAGATGAACAATGTGAAAAATTGAATTCTTATTGATTTAATAATTGCAATCTGGATACTTCCAATGACTCAACTTGTGAAGAATCCTGGAATCACAGACAGTAACTTGTGGTGTATATCCGTGTTTAATTGCACATGTGGAGACTCCAGAAATTGCTGTCAGTTTCAGAGGAATAGTGACAGCGAATGCTGACAGTTTCACCATTGTGACTACTGCAAAATCTAGCTTATTGTCCTCCTCTTGTCAGCTGTCATAAAAGAGAATGACAGTAGACACAAAAGCATGAAATGCCTAGTCTGACCTGTCTTCCTGGCTAAACCAGAATATCACAAAGTTGAAATACTGCAGAGACAGCTAAATGCTAAAATCATTGCTATTATTTTTTATGTAGATAAAGAATTTAACCTTAACTCCTGAGATAATGAAACCTTGAATTTCAAGTACAACATTTGCTATAGTGGCAAATGTCAGATTCCTTGATTACCATAGCCTTGAATTTGGCACCATATAAACATCCACAGATGTCAGTGTGCACTGCTTTCACTAAATTTAGAATTCAGCATGTTATCTATTTCTGAAGGTGAAAGAAACCAAGATTATAATACATTTCAGAAGATCAGATGACATTAACAAACCAAAAGCAATGGGCGCGATCTACTGGCTGTTCATGCAGGTGGGATATTCCAATCCCATGTTGGCACAAGCGTTTCCTGGTGATGAACATAGAACATAGAACATAGAACACTACAGCGCAGTACGGGCCCTTCGGCCCTCGATGTTGCGCCGACCTGTGAAACCATCTGAAGCCTATCTGACCTACACTATTCCATTTTCATCCATATGTCTATCCAGTGACCACTTAAATGCCCTTAAAGTTGGCGAGTCTACTACTATTGCAGGCAGGGCGTTCCACACCCCTACTACTCTCTGAGTAAAGAAACTGCCTCTGACATCTGTCCTATATCTCTCACCCCTCAATTTAAAGCTATGTCCCCTCGTGTTGGTCATCACCATCCGAGGAAAAAGACTCTCACTGTCCACCCTATCTAACCCTCTGACTATCTTATATGTCTCTATTAAGTCACCTCTCAGCCTTCTCCTCTCTAACGAAAACAACCTCAATTCCCTGAGCCTTTCCTTGTAAGACCTTCCCTCCATACCAGGCAACATCCTAGTAAATCTCCTCTGAACCCTTTCCAAAGCTTCCACATCCTTCCTATAATGTGGTGACCAGAACTGCACGCAGTACTCCAGGTGTGGCCGCACCAGAGTTATGTACAGCTGCAGCATGACCTTGTGGTTCCGAAACTCAATCCCCCTGCTTATAAAGGCTAGCACACCATATGCCTTCTTAACAGCCCTATTAACCTGGGTGGCAACTTTCAGGGATTTATGTACCTGGATGCAGAGATCTCTCTGTTCATCTACACTACCAAGAATCTTGCCATTAGCCCAGTACTCTGCATTCCTGTTACTCCTTCCAAAGTGAACCACCTCACACTTTTCCGCATTAAACTCCATCTGCCACCTCTCAGCCCAGCTCTGCAGCTTATCTATGTCCCTCTGTATCCTATAACATCCTTCAGCACTATCCACAACTCCACCGACCTTCGTGTCATCTGCAAATTTACTAACCCATCCTTCTACACCCTCTTCCAGGTCATTTATAAAAATGACAAACAGCAGTGGCCCCAAAATGAGGGGTGCAGTCACTGGTAAATCTCGCTGGCAAGCCGCTGTAAATCCCGACCAAGGTATTACATAACGACCTGAGCCATACACAAATTATACTCTTTCAAATAAAATGGAATTAAATAAATAAAATACAAATTAGATGGGGTGATAACCTCTGGTGGGACACTGACTAAAACACTGCCTTGCAGCACCAGGGACCCGAGTTCAATTCTGACCTTGGATGACTGCCCGTGTGGAGTTTTCACGTTCTCCCCATGTTTGTATGGGTTTCCTCCGGTTGCTCCATTTTTCTCCCACGGTCCAAAGATGTGCAGGTTAGGTGGATTGGCCATGCTAAATTACCCCTTGTGTCCAAAGATGTGCAGGTTAGGTGGGGTTACAGGGATAGGGCAGGGAGCAGGTTGAGGTAGGGTGCTCTTTCAGAGGGTCCTTCTGCACTGTAGGAATTCTATGATAACATCAAAAGAAAACTTAAATGGAATCAAAATGTAATTCCCAGAGGTGATGATGCACCCCAGCTCCCTAGGCAGCCACCGGTTGAGGAAGGCCTAAGCGTGGGACACCGCGTGGTCCCTCTCTAAGGCTGCCTGGTAGTGAGGGTAGCCACAGTAGAGGGATGACAGTTGGAAAATCCCCTCCACTGCCAGCTGCTTGGACCTGTTAATGGCCAACTTGGCCAGGCGCAGAAGCATGCACAAAAGGAAGTCGTCCTCCCACCTGGCAACTGCCACCCCCTCCCTTGCACCAGGTGACCGAAGATTAGGAGCATGGAGCTGAAGTGCAACGAAAAACTGAGGCACAGTCCCTTCAAATAACTAAAAAGAGACTGCAACCTCAGACAATCTACAGACACAGAAACACAGACTCTCCTTGGCTGCAGAAAAAGCATGCGGCCTGGGTGTCCATGAACCACCATAACCTACAAATGTATGGCATGGCTGTATGTAGTGCCCTCCACACCAGGTCTCCGATGGAAAAAGGGAGGACTCCCATGAAGAGACCCCCCCCCCCCCCGATCCCCATTTATATCTGATCAAAGTACTTAATTAAACAATGACCTTCACCTGTGTATCTCAACAATATAATTAACACACTTTTAACAAATTCCATTTTTATCTTTCGCAATAAATATTACAAGGCACTCAAAAGTACAAAATAAGTACAAAAGTACAAAGATAAAATATGCTTTTCCATATTTTGTATAACCCACCATAATGCAAAACGTCCCTCTTCTAAGACCTCCAACAATTTCTTCATGGAAACATTGCTTTTGTTAAGGAGTCTAATAATTGATGGCTTGCGTTCACCCATTTTATTTTAAAGATCTCTTTCCTCTCTAACATTTTTTTTTCATGCTAACAAGGTGATGCACGATCAATCACTACTGAAGCAAGATTGTAGTCCAATTGAAGGCTTTAATGAACAAGTATTTACCCCAGCAGCTCCGGTACAGAATGACTGCTGTGGGTGAAACACAGACTCTTATGCTCCGTCTGCTGGGCGGAACCAGCAGGCAGGTTCTACCACTCATACTACAGTATAAGGTCCATCCCACCTCGGTATCACGATACCCCTAATATAGCCTACCACATTCATACCCTGTTTAAAAAAGAGTCCGGCGGGGGTGGTGGCCTTGCTTTTACAGTGGTAGAGGTTATAGCGGTACCCTTCGGTGCCTTTACATGCAATACACATGTTTACAAGTTCATTTTACAATGAGACTATCAGCCGGTCGGGGGCCCTGGTCGTCCTCTGCGATCATCACAGTCCCGGCGGTGATGCTGGCGTCGGTTCGGATATCCGTGGCACGGAGCGTGTCGTCTTCAGCTTCATCGTATCTGGATGGGGCCACTGGGAAGATGGATCCTCCTGGGAAGGGGGCTGCGGTGGTGTGCGCCGGTGAAAAAATGGTTGGGGTTGGTGCGGAGGTGGGGGGGGGGGGGGTGAGGGGGGGGATCCAGCGGGGACTAGATCCCGGAGGGAGACCGTTTCTTGTCGGCCGTCGGGGTGCGCCACATAACCATACTGGGGGTTAGCATGGAGGAGATGTACCCTCTCGACAAGTGGGTCCGATTTGTGGGCCCTTACGTGTTTGCGGAGTAGGACCGGTCCGGGGGCTGCCAACCATGTTGGGAGTGAGGTCCCTGAGGAGGACTTCCTCGGGAAGGCAAGGAGATGTTCATGAGGTGTTTCGTTGGTAGTAGTGCACAGTAGTGATCAGATGGAGTGAAGTGCATCGGGGAGGACCTCCTGCCGGGACACTGGGAGATTCTTGGACCGTCAGGCCAGTAGGACGGCCTTCCAGACCGTCTCGTTCTCCCTCTCTACCTGCCCGTTTCCCCGGGGGTTGTAACTGGTCGTCCTGCTGGAGGCAATGCCCTTGCTGAGCAGGAATTGACGCAGCTCGTCACTCATGAAGGAGGACCCCCTATCGCTATGGATGTAGGTGGGGAAACCGAACAGGATAAAGATGCTGTGGAGGGCTTTAATGACGGTGGCAGCTGTCATGTCAGGACAGGAGATGGCGAAAGGGAACCGGGCGTACTCATCAATCACGTTTAAGAAATACGTGTTGCAGTCGGTGGAGGGAAGGGGCCCTTTGAAATCCACGCTGAGGTGTTCAAAGGGGCAGGAAGCCTTCACCAGGTGCGCTTTCTCTGGCCAGTAGAAGTGCGGCTTGCACTCCGCGCAGATTTGGCAGTTTCTGGTTACGGCCCTGACCTCCTCGATGGAATAGGGCAGATTGCGGGTTTTAACAAAGTGGAAGAACCGGGTGACCCCCGGGTGGCAGAGGTTGTCGTGGAGGGTCCGGAGTCGGTCTACTTGTACACTAGCACAAGTGCCGTGGAACAGGGCATCAGGAGGCTCATTGAGCTTCCCGGGACGATACAAGATCTCGTAATTATAGGTGGAGAGCTTGATCGCTGTGCATTGTCAAACATGAAAGCTACCGACCGTTGGTCAGTGAGGAGAGTGAATCTCCTGCCGGCCAGGTAATGCCTCCAATGCCGCACAGCTTCGACGATGGCTTGGGCCTCCTTCTCGACAGAGGGATGGCGGATTTCTGAGGTGTGGAGGGTGCGGGAAAAGAAGGCCACGGGTCTGCCCGCCTGATTGAGGGTGGCAGCCTCTCAACCTGGAAGGAGAGGGTGCGTCGCTCTCAACCTGGAAGGAGAGGGACTCATCGATTGCGTGCATCGTCGCCCTGGCTATGTCTGCTTTGATGCGACTGAAAGCCTGGCGGGCCTCTACCGAAAGGGGAAAAACCGTGGACTGGATTAGTGGGCGGGCCTTGTCTGCATAATTGGGGACCCACTGGGCATAATAAGAAAAGAAGCCCAGGCAACGTTTCAGGGCCTTGGGGCAGTGGGAGAGGGAAAACTCCATGAGGGGAAACATGCATTCGGGACCTGGGCCTATGATTCCATCATGCACTACGTAGCCGAGGATGGCTAGGAGATCGGTGCTAAACACGCATTTGTCCTTATTATAGGTTAAGTTAAGGATTTTTGCGGTATGGAGGAATTTGCGGAGGTTGGTGTCATGGTCCTGCTGGTCGTGGCCGCAGATGGTGACATTGTTGAGGTACGGGAATGTGGCCCGCAGACCGTACCAGTCAACCAGTCAGTCCATCTCCCGTTGGAAGACCGAGACCCCATTTGTGACACCAAAGGGAACCCTTAGAAAGTGGTAGAGCCGCCCATCTGCTTCGAATGCAGTGTACTTGCGGTCGACCGGGCAAATGGGGAGCTGGTGGTAGGCTGATTTAAGGTCTACTGTGGAGAAAACCTTGTATTGCGCTATCTGGTTGACCATTTCAGATATGCGGGGGAGAGGGTACGCGTCGAGCTGCGTATACCTGTTGATGGTCTGACTGTAGTCTATGACCATCCTATGCTTCTCCCCGGTCTTTACAACCACCACTTGAGCTCTCCAGGGGCTGTTGCTGGCCTCGATAATGCCTTCCTTTTGTAACCGTTGGACTTCCGACCTAATGAAGGTCCGGTCCTGGGAACTGTACCGTCTGCTCCTGGTGGCAATGGGTTTGCAATCGGGGTAAGGTTTGCAAACGTGTCGACCTTGAGAGTCGCGAGGCCGCAGACAGTGAGGGGGGGGGGGGGGGGGGGGTATGGGGCCGCCGAATTTGAACGTTAAACTTTGCAGGTTACACTGGAAGTCCAGTCCCAGGAGTGTGGCAGCGCAGAGATGGGGGAGGATGTAGAGTCAGAAGTTATTGAACTCCACGCCCTGGACCGTGAGGTTGGCTATGCAGTACCCCCGGATCTCCACAGAGTGGGACCCAGAGGCCAGGGAGAACTTTTGTCTAATCAGGTGTACAGCGAGGGAGCAGTGTCTTACCGTATTGGGATGGATGAAGCTCTCCGTGCTCCCAGAGTCGATCAAGCAGGATGTCTTGTGCCCGTTGATGAGTACCGACATCGTAGCGGTTGAAAGCGTTCGGGGCCGAGACTGGTCCAGTGTCACTGAGGCAAGTTGTGGCAGAAGCTGAGGGATCTCGTTGGGCGATACACGGCCAACCGAGTCGGGGTCCTGAGACATCATCCAAGATGGCTGCCCCCATGAATCGCACATGGCCTGTGAGGAGAGGAATGACAGTGGGCCCGGTTCGCCTGTGGAGACAGTGGTGGCCGGCCGGGCCTGGCATACTGCCAAGATGCCCCCTTCTTCCCGCAGCCCTCGCAGATTGCGGATCGGACCCGGCAGCGTTGCCGAGGGTGTTTGTTTTGCCCCCAAAAATAGCATTGGGCCCCTCCCCCTGGGGTTTCCTGGCTGCCACACTGCACAAGCTTGTGGGGAATTTAGTGGTGCTTTGGAATCGGCCGCGGGTGGGGTCCACCCTGTCCATGCGGGTACTGCGCGGTCGGGAACGTAGGCCTGGGCGTTGCGGGAGGCTACACCTAGGGAGTGCGCAAGTTTCCGTGCCTCTTTAAGCCCTAATGTGTTGCTTTCCAGCAGTCGCTGGCGGATTTTAGAGGACAGCATGCCCACAACAAAAGCATCCCGTATTAAGAGTTCGGTGTGGTCATTGGCTGAGACTTGTGGACAGTTACAGTTTCTACCTAACACTAACAATGTGCGGTAAAAATCGTCCAGTGATTCCCCTGGGATCTGCCGTCTGGTAGCTAAAAGATGCCGAGCGTATACCTGATTCACAGTGCGGACGTAGTGCTCTTTTAACAAAGTTATTGCGTCCTCGAAACCGTCCGCATCTTCGATAAGTGTGTAGATTTCTGGACTCACCCTTGAGTGGAGGACTTGCATTTTCTGTTCCTCCGTGGGGGGTGGTCGGGGCCGTCCTGATGTACCCGTTGGAATATGCCAGCCAATGTTTAAAAGTTGCTGCTGCATTTGCCGGGGGGGGGGGGGGGCCTTGATTTGTAGACACTCTGGCTTGATGCGGAGAGCAGCCATTCTTCAATCATGTTCATTAAATTGATGCATGATCAATAACTACTGAAGCAAGATTGTAGTCCAATTAAAGGCTTTAATGAACAAGTAGTTACCCCAGCAGCTTCAGTGCAGAATGACTGCTGTGGGTGAAACACAGACTCTTATGCTCCGCCTGCTGGGCAGAACCAGCAGGCAGGTTCTACCACTCATACTACAGCATAAGGTCCATCCCACCTAGGTACCGTGATATCCCTAATATAGCCTACCACACAAGGTCAATCCTTAACCTTTTCCCAGTCACTCTCTTTGTTGACTGTACATTATCCCATAGTAAAAAGTTATCTGCATAACGTTCGATGGGCAAACCTTTCTCAGAACGCTCCTTGTATTGGAATTAGCTCAATTTAGAACAAAGAATAATACAGCACAGGAACAGGCCCTTCGGCCCTCCAAGCCTGTACCGGTCATCATACCAACCGTTGCCAAAACCTTCAGCACTTCCTTGTTTCCAATATCCCTTGATACCCATCCTATCCATGTGTTTGTCAAGATGCCGTTTGAACACCGTTAACGTATCTGCTTCCACAACCTCCCCTGGCAACTTGCCTCGCACATCTCCTCTAAACTTTGCCCCATGGACCTTAAACATATGCCCCCTGGTGACTGACCCCTCCACCCTGGGAAAGAGTGCCTGCCCATCCACTGCATGCATGTTCCTCTATCAGGTCACCCCTCAATCTCCATCTTTCTAATGAAAACTGTCCAAGGATATTCAGCCTCTCCACATAGATAACACCCTCCAGACCAGACAACATCCTGGTAAACCTCCTCTGCACACTCTCCAAAGCCTCCACATCCTTCTTGTAGTGTGGCGACCAGAATAAGCAACATCCCATATCTATAATTTCTATTAGAACCAATGGCTAAGGTTTTCTGGTCCTGAAATTCCTTCCCAAAGTCTCCGAGAGTTTGGCTTCCCCATCAAACTTTCTGCCCTGATTGCAACACTTCCCATCACGGGCAGAACCAGAAAATCCTGGCCAGTGTTTCTGCAGCTAAGGTACTTTTTATTTTCAATGGATAACATTTGTAATTCTATCCCACCAAGAATATGATCAACCCCGCTATACTAGCATATCCACCTGAAAGATTGGCATGTGAAGCATTGCTAAAAATGACTAATTTTGTATCTTCTGGATCACCCAAGGCTGGAAACTTCAGTACAAATTTAATTTCTTTAGAGTTTTATCTGCTCTCACAACTTCCTCAACAGTAGCATGTTTGATCAGAGTACTCAGTTCCAATCCGTCCAAACTAGCATCAGGTCTAGTCTCAGTGCACAGCCAGTTCAACTGCCCAATCCAACTTCTTCATTGTCACTTAATTGTCACTCCACTTTTTAAGAAGGATGAAAGTTGAAAACAGGAAATTACAGACTGGTTAGCCTGACATCTGTGGCGGGGAAATTGCTGGAATATATAATCAGGGATGAGGTCACCGAACACCTCGAAAAACTTTGGTCGGTCAGGGAGAGCCAGAATGGATTTGTGAAGGGAAGGTCATGCCTGACTAATCTTATTTAATTTTTTGAAGAGGTGACTAAGGTAGTGGACAGAGAAATGTTGATGGATGTCATTTATATGGCTTCCAGAAGGCATTTGATAATGTCCCACATAGGAGACTGTTAACGAAGATGGAAGCCCATGGAGTTGAGGGGAAATTATTGACATGGTTAGGAAATGAGTTGAGTGGCAGGTGTCAGAGTGTGGTAGTTTTTAGACTATGCCTCCTGGTTTTAGAATCTCCAACAGTGGAAATAATTTATCTTTATCTACCCTGTTAATATCTTAAATAATTTGAACCATCAGTACTCCTTCGTCCTGTCTTCACCTTCTAAAGGAGGTGCCTGTTGTCACAAGGGTAAATCTATGGCTCTTGCAGATGGGGACCATGGTGGACATTGCGACCAGACCAAAGTGATGCCTGAGGTGATTCAACGTTCTCAGCATGGCCTCCACCACTGGGCTTTTTAGGTTGGGTGGAATGGGAGTGGGGCCATGGGCAGTTCTCGGAGAGATGTCCCCGTACAGGAGTTCTCCTCCATTCTTGCCCTTTTCGCTCCCAGCTATTTGACCCATCCCCGTACTCTTTCTGCGATAGCTGCCCAGTGGTAAAACAGGAGGTTCAGACGGGCCAGCCCTCCCATATTCCTCCATCTCTGTAGGATGCTCTTGGTCATCCTAGGGTTCTCCCCCCCCCCCCCCACCCCCACCCCCACCCCACACACACACAAAAACACCATGATTAAGTTGTGTATTTTCGTGAAGAAGACCTTGGTGATAAATATCGGAAGGAATCTGAACAGGAACCTAAGCAGCACGCTCATCTTAATTCTTAATTGTTTGAACTCTTCTCGCTAGGGAGAGTTGGAGTGAGTCCCAACTCCGTGGGTCCCTCTTTACCTCTTCCATCAGACTCAACAGGTTCCATTTGCGGATCCGTGTCCATTAGTGGGCTATTTGGATCTCTACGTATTCGAATTTGGTTTGGGCCAGCTTGAACGCCAAGTTCCCCAGCTCTGATTCCACACACACCCCCTCCGCTACACCCCCCCTCCTCCCACCCCATGGGATCATAGGGAAGATTTTGTTCTTGCTCAGATTGAATGATTGAGTTTATAACCTGTGTAACCTGAGAAGGCTCCAAACTCCCTTGAGAATTCTATTAAACCTCCCATGCTGGCTCAGGGGTTTGAGACGTAGAGGAATAGGTCATGCACATAGAGTGAGACTCTGTGATCCCTGTGCCTCCTCTGGATGCCTTCCATCCCTTCACTGATCGGAGAACGATTGCCAGTGGCTCAATTGACAGGGTAAATAGCAACGTGAATAATGTCTCGTGTCTCTGTTCAGCTGGAAGTATGCAGAGCTGGTGTTGTTCATTTGTACGCTCGTCATGGCAGCGCTGTTCAGTAGTTTCACCCATGAGGTGAACCCTGGCCCAATACCAAACTGTCCCAGTACCTCCATGAGGCACCTCCATTCGACTCTGTCGAAGGCCTTCTCTGCTTCTAGGGAGATGATGACCTCTGGTGTCTCCTCCTCGGGTGGCGTCATAATCACATTCAGCAGGCATCTGATGTTCGCCGTTCGCTATCTGACCTTGACAAAACCCATCTGATCTTCTGCGATTACATCTGGCACGCAACTCTCCAGTTCCTTCACCAGGGCCTTGGCCAGGACTTTGGCGTCAGTGTTTAGGAGTGCGCTGGGTCTGTATGACCTGAACTCCGTCAGGTCTTTGTCCTTTTTAGGATCAGCAATGATTCCTGTGCCAACGTGGGCAGCAGTATCCCTCTCGATAGTGAGTCATTGAACATCTCCCATAGGTGCAGGGCCAGTGCTGCCGCAAATGTTTTATAGAACTCGACCAGAAATCTGTCTGGACACGTTGCCTTCCCCGACTGCACTGAGTTAATGGTCTCCATGACTTCCCCCTGTTCCACTGGTGCTTCCAGTCCCTGCCTCTTTCCCTCCCCCACTTCTGGTATGCCCAGCCCGTCGAGAAACCACCTTATCTTTAATGTTCGGAGGTGCACAGCTCCCGGTAAAAGATTAATAGAACATAGAGCTGGACAGGACAGTACAGGCCCTTCGGCCCACGATGTTTTGCCAAACTAGTCTGAAACTAAGATCAAATCAACCTACTCCTAATCATTCTAGTGCATTCCATATGCCTATCCAATAACCACTTGAAAGTTCCTAAAGTGTCCAACTCCACTACCATAGCTGGGAGTGCGTTCCACACCCCAACCACTCTCTCAGTAAAGACCTACCTCTTATATCCCTCCTATATCTTCCACCGTGAACCTTATAGTTATGCCCCCTTGTAACAGATACATCCACCCAAGGAAAAAACCGCTGAACGTCCACTCTATCTATCCCTCTCATCATCTTATACACCTCAATTAAGTCACCTCTCATCCTCATTCACTCCAATGAGAAAAGCCCTAGCTCCCTCATCCTTTCCTCATAAGACCTACCCTCCAATCCAGGCAGCATCCTGGTAAATCTCCTTTGCACCCTTTCCAATGCTTCCACATCCTTCCTATAATGAGGTGACTGTGGCAGGCTATATTAGGGGTATCACGGTACCTGGGTGCGATGGACCTTATACTGTAGTATGAGTGGTAGAACCTGCGTGCTGGTTCCGCCCAGCAGGCGGAGTATAAGAGTCTGTGTTTCACCCACAGCAGTCATTCTGTACCGGAGCTGCTGGGGTAACTAATTGTTCATTAAAGCATTCAATTGGACTACAATCTTGCTTCAGTAGTGATTGATCGTGCATCAGTGACCAGAACTGCACACAATACTCCAAATGTGGTCTAATCAAGGTCTTGTACAGTTGCAGCATAACCTCACAGCTCTTAAAATCAATCCCCCTGTTAATAAATGCTAACACACTATAGGCTTTCTTCACGGCTCTATCCACTTGGGTGGCAACTTTCAGAGATCTATGACATGAACTCCGAGATCTCTCTGTTCCTCCACATTCTTCAGAACCCTGCCGTTAACCCTGTAATCCACATTCAAATTTGTCCTTCCAAAATGAATCACCTCACACTCATCAGGGTTAAACTCCATCTACCACTTTTCATCCCAGCTCTGCATCCTATCTATGTCTCTTTGAAGCCTACAACAGCCCTCCACATTATCCACTACTCCAATAATCTTGGTGTCATCAACAAATTTACTAACCCAACCTTCAACTCCATCATCCAAGTCATTGATAAAAGTCACAAATAGCAGAGGACCCAGCACTGATCCCTGTGGTACACTGCTGGTGACTGGACTCCAGGATGAAAATTTACCATCTACCCTCTGTCTTCTATGTGATAGCCAGTTACTGATCCAATTGGCCAAATTTCCCTCTGTGCCATGCCTCCTTACTTTCTCCATGAGCCAACCATAGGGCACCTTGTCAAACGCCTTACTAAAATCCATGTATGCGACATCAACTGCTCTACCTTCATCTATGTATTTAGTTACCTCCTCAAAGAATACAGTCAAACTTGTGAGGCAAGACTTACCCCTCACAAATCCGTGCTGACTATCTGGATTAAGCTGTATCTTTCCAAATGATCATAAATCCTATCCCTCAGGACCCTTTCCAATAATTTACCTATGACCGAAGTGAGACTGACTGGCCTATAATTCCCAGGGTTATACCTATTCCCTTTCTTGAACAAGGGGACAACATTCACCTCTCTCCAGTCTTCTGGCACTATTCCTGTAGACAGTGAGGACATAAAGGCTCTGCAATCTCATCCCTCTCCTCCCAAAGGATCCTTGGATATATCCCATCAGGCCCAGGGGACTTATCTATCCTCAGGCTTCTCAAAATTTCGAACACATCTTCCTTCCAAATATCTGCCTCCTCCAGCCTACCAGCCTGTATCACACTATCCTCCTCAACAACATGGCCTCTCTCCTTTGTGAACACTGAAGAAAAGTATTCATTTAGGGCCTCTCCTATATCTTCAGACTCCATGCACACGTTCCCACTACTGTCCTTGACCGGCCTTAACTTCACCTTGGTCATTCTTTTATTCCTCACATAAGTGTAAAAAGCCTTGGGGTATTCCTCGATCCTACCCACCACGGATTTCTCATGCCCCCTCTTAGCTTTCCTAAGCCCTTTCCTGAGCTCCTTCCTGGCTATCTTGTATCTCTCAAGTGCCCGATCTGAACCTTGTTTTCTCAACCTTACATAAGCCCCCTTCTTCCTCTTGACAAGACATTCAACCTCTTTTGTAAACCATGGTTCCCTCACTCGACCATTTTCTCCCTACCTGTCAGGGACATACATATCAAGGACACGCAATATTTGTTCTTTGAACAAGCTCCACATCTCAATTGTGCCTATCCCTGACAGTTCCTGCTTCCATTTTATGCTCCCCAATTCTTGCCTAATCACATCGTAATTACCCTTCCCTCAGTTATAACCCTTGCCCTGCCGTATGTTCCTATCCCTCTCCATTGCTATAGTGAAAGTCACCGAATTATGGTCACTATCTCCAAAGAGATCTCCCACAACCAAATCTAACACTTGACCCGGTTCATTACCCAGTACCAAATCCAATGTGGCCCTGCCTCTTGTCGGTCTATCCACATATTGTGTGAGAAAACCCTCCTGCACACTGGATAAAAGCAGCCCCATCCAAACTATTCGAATTATAGTGATTCCAATCAATATTTGGAAAGTTTAAGTCACATGACAACTACCCTGTGACTACCACACCTATCCAAAATCTGCATTGCAATCTTTTCCTCCACATCTCTGTTACTGTTTGGGGACCTAAAGAAAACTCCTAACAAAGTGACCACTCCTTTCCTATTTCTAACTTCAGCCCACACTACCTCAGTAGACAGAGCCTCCTCAAACTGCCTTTCTGCAGCCATTATACTACCCTTGATTAGCAATGCTACTCCTCCACCTCTTTTACCACCTTCCCATATCTTACTGAAACATCTAAACACGGAACCTCCAACAACCATTCCTGCCCTGTTCTATCCACGTCTCCGTAATAGCCACAACATTGTAGTCCCCGGTACCAATCCATGCTTCAAGCTCACCAACCTTATTCCTGATGCTCCTGGCATTGAAGTAGACACACTTCAAACCACCTTCATGTCTGCAGGTCCACTCGTGTGACCTTAGTACCTTCCTCAGTACTGCACTACCCTCAACTTCCTGTACTCCAGCAACACTATCTCCTGGACTACAAATCAGTTTCCCACCCCCCTGCCGAATTAGTTTAACCCCCCCCCCCCCCCCCCCCCGCCCCGAAGAGCTGTAGCAAATTTCCCTCCCAGGATACTGGTGCCCCTCTGGTTCAGGTGTAATCCATCCTGTTTGTACAGGTCCCACCTGCCCCAGAATGTGCTCCAATTATCCACGTACCTGAAACCCTCCTTCCTACACCATCCCTGTAGCCATGTGTTTAACTGCATTCTAAAACTGTTCCTCACCTCGCTAGCACGTGGCACTGCAGCAAACCAGAGATGACAACACAGTCTGTCCTGGTTCTCAGCTTCCACCCTAGCTCCCTGAATTCCTGTTTTACATCCCCGTCCCTTTTCCTGGTACCGATGTGTACCACGACTTGTGGCTGCTCCCCCTCCCCCTTAAGGATCCTGAAAACATGATCAGAGACGTCACGGACCTTGGCACCTGGGAGGCAACACACCAACCGTGAGGCTCTATCGTTGCCACAGAACTGCCTATCAATACCTCTAACTATAGAGTCTCCAATGACTAATGCTCTCCTGCTCTCCCCCCTTTCCCTTCTGAGCCACTGGGACAGACTCAGCACCAGAGACCTGGTCACTGTGGCTTACCTCTGGTAGGTCCCCCCCTCCCCCAATAGTATCAAAAACAGTATACCTGTTATTGACGGGAACAACTGCAGGGGATCCCTGCACTGACTGCTTCTTCCCCCTCCTTTTAAATGTCACCCAGCTACCTTCATTCTTAGGAGTAACTACTTTCCTGTAGCCTCTATCTATAAGCGACTCTGCCTCCCGAATGATCCTTAGTTCATCCAGCTCCAGCTCCAGTTCCCTAACACGGTCTTTGAGGAGCTGGAGATGGCTGCACTTCCCGCAGGTGAACTCAGCAGGGCCACTGACGGTGTCCCTCACCTCGAACATCCTGCAGGAGGAACATTGCACTGCCCTCTCTCCCATCCCTTCCATTTATCCACTTGACAATTACAGAGAGAAAAAGAAAAGCTTCCCTGATTTTCACACTCCCCGCAGGTTAGAGATGGCGGTATGGTGGAGAGAGGAAAAGGAAAGAAAAGCTTACCTCACCAACTCACCACACAGTCTCTTTTTTTTGGTTTGAGTAGGAGGATGGATGGGAGACACTACCTGTGTAGTGTCTCGGGTTTAGCCACTACCTGAAATATATTAGTTCTAGAAACTCACCCGACAGCAGCTTTCCACAATTCACTCCCCGCAATAGCCAATCAGCGCTGCCGCTCTGCTGCCCTCTGCAGGATCTTATCTGGTGCTTTGACAAAGAGTGTTCCAGACTCGAAACATTAGCTTCCTTCTCTCTCCAAGGATGTTGTCAGACCTGCTCAGATTGTCCAGTATTTTCTGTTTTTGGTTCTGATTCCATCATCCACAGTAATTTGCTTTTATCACCATTGTGCTGGGACGAGTTTACCGTTTCTGTCCTTCTCCCTTGTAGCTACTAGCTTTCTCAACTGGTGAGCCAGCAGGCAGCTGGCCTTGTCTCCGTGTTTATAAAAGATCTCCCATGCCTGGCAGAGTTGGTGCACTGTTTTCCTGATGGAGAGCAGGTCAAATTCCTATTGTCACTTTTTTCTCTCCGCAAGTAGTTCCACAGTTGGGGCCATGGAGTGCCGCTGATCCACCTCCAATATGGAGTCGATCAGCTGTTTCCTAGCCACCCTCTCCTTCCTGTCCCTGAGTGGCCCGTGTGCTATTATTTCTCTCTTTATCACCATCTTCAGTACCTCCCAGAATGTGGAGGGTGAGACCTCCCCGTTCTGGTTGCAGGATACGCACCCGTCGATGGCTTGTGACATTCTTTCACAGAATGTCTTGTCGGCGAGGAGTGCTGTCCCCATCCTCCATGGGGAACGCTGGGCCTGAACTGTCTCCAAAGTCACATTCACGTAGTGTGGTGCGTGGTCGGTCATTACTATTGCAGAGAATTCTGTCCCTAACACCCTGCAAGCACCAATTTACTAAAAAGAAGTGGATGCGGTAGTATACTTTGTGGACTTGGGAGAAGAAGGAAAACGCCCTCTCCCTTGGGTGGTTGAACCTCCACGGGTCTACTTGCCCCATCTGATCTTTAAAGGCGCCCTGTTCCCTTGCCATCATCGATGGTTGCCCTGATTCCAGAGATTGCTCTGGCAGGGTTGTGTGGTGTCGTGGTCGCTGTTCTGAAGGCTGTGTAATTTTCTGCAAACAATGGTTTGTTTGATGTTGCGCGGTTGTTTGAAGGCAAGTAGTGGGGGTGTGGGGATGACCTTGGCAATATGTTCATCTTCATTGATGATGTGTTGAAGGCTGCGAAGAAGATGTCGTAGTTTCTCCGTCCCAGGAAAGTACTGGATGGCGAAGGGTACTCTGTCAGTTGTGTCCCGTGTTTGTCTTCTGAGGAGGTCGGTGCGGTCTTTTGCTGTGGCGCGTTGGAACTGTCGATCGATGAGTCGAGCGCCATATCCCGTTCGTACAAGGGCATCTTTCAGCATCTGTAGGTGTCTGTTACGCTTCTCCTCGTCTGAGCAGATCCTGTGTATACGGAGGGCTTGTCCATAGGGGATGGCTTCTTTAATGTGTTTCGGGTGAAAGCTGGAGAAGTGGAGCATCGTGAGGTTATCTGTGGGCTTGCAGTAAAGCGAAGTGCTGAGGTGACCGTCCTTGATGGAGATGAGTGTGTCCAAGAATGCAACAGAATTTGGAGAATAGTCCATGGTGAGTCTGATGGTGGGATGGAACTTATTGATCTCATCGTGTAGTCGTTTCAGTGATTCTTCGCTGTGGGTCCAAAGGAAAAAAATGTCATCGATGTATCTGGTGTATAACATCGGTTGAAGGTCCTGTGCGGTGAGGCGGTCTTGTTCAAACTTGTGCATGAAGATGTTGGCATATTGAGGTGCGAATGTGGTCCCCATGGCTGTTCCGTGCGTTTGGATGAAGAATTTGTTGTCGAAGGTGAAGACGTTGTGATCTAGAATGAAGCGGATGAGTTGCAGAATTGCGTCTGGAGATTGGCAGTTGTTGGTGTTGAGGACTGAGGCTGTTGCAGCAATGCCGTTGTCATGGGGGATGCTGGTGTAGAGTGCCGAGACATCCATTGTGACGAGGAATGTTCCTGGTTCAACTGGTCCATGGGTGCTGAGTTTCTGTAGGAAGTCCGTCATGTCGCGACAGAAGCTGGGTGTACCTTGTACGATGGGTTTCAAGATGCCCTCGATGTGACCAGAGAGGTTCTCACACAGGGTCCCATTGCCTGATAGGACGGCCTGGTGTGTTGGCCTTGTGTATTTTCGGGAGGCAGTAGAGATCTCCAATGCAGGGATTACGTGGGATGAGAGCACGTAGGGTGCTCTGAAGGTCTGGATCCAAGGTCTTGATGTGTTCCTTGGTTGGATCTGCGGGTAACTGTCTGTAGTGTTCCTGGTTGTTGAGTTGTCGGTATACTTCTTTGCAGTAGTCCGTTCTGTTCAGTATGACGGTGGCCCCTCCTTTGTCTGCTGGTTTGATGACGATGTTGCGGTTGGTCTTGAGAGCGTGGATGGCGTTTGGAAACTTGGGCGGAGTGATGGCAGATGGAGTTCAATCCGGACAAATGTGAGGTAATGCATTTTGGAAGGTCTAATACAGGTAGGGAATATACAGTGAATGGTAGAACCCTCAAGAGTATTGACAGTCAGAGAGATCTAGGTGGGCAGGTCCACAGGTCACTGAAAGGGGCAACACAGTTGGAGAAGGTAGTCAAAAAGGCATACGGCATACTTGCCTTCATTGGCCGGGGCATTGAGTGTAAGAATTGGCAAGTAATGTTGCAGCTGTATAGAACCTTAGTTAGGCCACACTTGGAGTATAGTGTTCAATTCTGGTCGCCACACTACCAGAAGGATGTGGAGGCTTTAGAGAGGGTGCAGAAGAGATTTACCAGGATGTTGCCTGGTATGGAGGGCATTAGCTATGAGGAGCGGCTGAATAAATTTGGTTTGTTCTCACTGGAACGAATTAGGTTGAGGAGCGACCTGATAGGTGTCTTCAAAATTATGAGGGGCATAGACACAGAGGATAGTCAGAGACTTTTTCCCAGGGTACAGGGGTCAATTACTAGGGGGCATAGGTTTAAGGTGTGAGGGGCAAGGTTTAGAGGAGATCTACAAGGTAAGTTTTTGACACAGAGGGTAGTGGGTGCCTGGAACTCGCTGCCGGAGGAGGTGGTGGAAGCAGGGACGATAGTGATGTTTAAGGGGCATCTTGACAATTACATGAATAGGATGGGAATAGAGGGATACTGACCCAGGAAGTGTAGAAGATTTTAGTTTAGAGGGGCACCATGGTCGGCACGGGCTTGGAGGGCCGAAGGGCCTGTTCCTGTGCTGTACTTTTCTTTGTTCTTTGGAGCTGGCAAACAAACCATCCTTTACCCATGGTCTGGTCGCAGCCAACGTATAACGAGATAATGCACCGTGTGATGATTCCAACACTACACTAGCCTCCAAGGTAAGGGCAGTGCCAGTATCTGAGCTGGCGTCTGAATGTGAGACCAATTAGCAGGGCCCTTTGTCAATGTTGTGATGTTGCTCTCTCTCTCTCTCTGCTGTGGCTCGGCAGGCAGCAGATCCTGAATGTCTGAAAACAGGAATTGTGAACAGGAAGGTTTGTGTGCAAGACGCAGGGCTGAGGTGTAAATCAAGAGGGTCATGGGCACACCATTGCTTATGAAACACTGTGCTGGAAATTGAGAGTGTGAGGCAACAACAATCCATCATCCTCAATGTTCACAGCAACACTGGATGACAGATGCTCTGTTGCATAGAATCATAGAATTTACAGTGCAGAAGGAGGCCATTCGACCCATCAAGTCTGCACCAACTCTTGGAAAGATCACCCTACTTAAGCCCAAGTTTTCATCCTATCACTGCAACCCAGTAACCCCACCTAACCTATCGGACACTAAGGGACAATTTTGATGGCCAATCCACCTAACCTGCACATCTTTGGACTGTGGGAGGAAACCCACACACACAGAGAACATGCAAACTCCACAAAGGCAGTCACCCCAGGCCAGCATTGAACCAGGGACCCTGGAGCTGTGAGGCAGCAGTGCTAACTACTGTGCCACCGTGTCGCCCTAGGATGCTAAGAGCTATCTCTTCTGTGGGGCTTAAGAGATTCATGCGTCCTTGTCTTGGGCCAGTTCTACTCTGTTTTCTTCTACTTATTGCTACCTTGCCTTGCAAGAAATAGGGCAGAATATTTGTGATTGTGCTGTACTCTGTTTGGAAATGTGCAATTTTGCAGGTGAGGCGGTAAACCAAGTTCCCCTATTGACCACCTTGACCTTGAAGTGGTCAGCGAAGTCAAGAATCACAACCTCAACACTCAAAAAACAGGTAAACACCTGTTGCTTTTAATTCCAGTTCTCATGCTAAAGATACTGCCCCATCAGCTAAGTATTTCCAGTATTGTTTTCATTTATACAAGATTCACCTGCCTATTTTGTCATGTATTTTCGAAGAGGATCTTGGCAAAGGAACTTAATTTCAAATAAAAAATACACAAAATCAAATATGGAAGTATCAATTTATTTTGAATTATTATGGATGCTCATAATCTAAGGGCGGAATTTAACGTTCCCCGCTGGTGGGTTTGTAGGCAAGGGCAGGGGGGGGGTTGTGACCATAACATTTCTCGGATGGCTTCCCACGGCCATGACCTCTGCAATTTTGCGCTTGGACAGGTGAGAACTAGGCTGCCCCACATGTCCTTGAAGAGGCCCTAAAAGTGGCAACCTCAATTTCCAGGCTGGGGGGAGGAATTCAGGGACAGGGGGATATCCGGAAAAGGAGCCATGTTCTGTCCTCAGATGGGAAAAGGGAGGTGGCACCTCCATCTGCAACCCCTTTTAAGGTTGGCAATCCCCCTCTTCCTGAAGTTCCGGCTGCTGCAGGTCCTTCCTCCTTCCCTGGCCTCACTACCAACACCCCGAACAACCTCTGCCCACTCCAATGGGCCTCACCTCCCCGCCCTGAGAGGCCCATACTTCTGGGGACTGCCTGCAGTTCCAGTCCTGTCCACTGTAGTTTCTGCAGTCAAAGATGAGAGAGCTGCTGGCCAATCAAATGATGTGAGTGTGTCAGCATGTGTGAGGGGGAGGGTGTGAGTTTGTGTGAGCGGGGAGGGTGTGAGTTTGTGTGAGAGGGAAGGGTGTGAGTTTGTGTGAGCGGGGAGGGTGTGAGTTTGTGTGAGAGGGAAGGGTGTGAGTTTGTGTGAGAGGGAGAGTGTGAGTTTGTGTGAGAGGGGAGGGTGTGAGTTTGTGTGAGCGGGGAAGGTGTGAGTTTGTGTGAGTGGGGAGGGTGTGAGTTTGTGTGAGCGGGGAGGGTGTGAGTTTGTGTGAGCGGGGAGGGTGTGAGTTTGTGTGAGAGGGGAGGGTGTGAGTTTATGTGAGAGGGAAGGGTTGTGTGAGAGGGGATGGTTGTGTGAGTGGGGAGGGTGTGAGTTTGTGTGAGCGGGGAGGGTGTGAGTTTATGTGAGAGGGAAGGGTGTGAGTTTGTGTGAGAGGGGAGGGTGTGAATTTGTGTGAGCGGGGAAGGTGTGAGTTTGTGTGAGAGGGGAGGGTGTGAGTTTGTGTGAGGGGGAGGGTGTGAGTTTGTGTGAGAGGGCGGGTGTGAGTTTGTGTGAGAGGGGAGGGTGTGCGTTTGTGTGAGTGGGGAGGGTGTGAGTTTGTGTGAGAGGGGAGGGTGTGAGTTTGTGTGAGAGGGGAGGGTGTGAGTTTGTGTGAGGGGGAGGGTGTGAGTTTGTGTGAGAGGGCGGGTGTGAGTTTGTGTGAGAGGGGAGGGTGTGCGTTTGTGTGAGTGGGGAGGGTGTGAGTTTGTGTGAGAGGGGAAGGTGTGAGTGTGAATAGAGATAGAGAGGTGGAAACATGTACAATTTTGAAAGAAATAGAAAGGATAGAAGCACCGAGGTTGTTTCCACTGGCGGATGAAATTAGAACCAGGGGGCTCACAGTAAGTGTTGAGGAGGAACGTCTTCACCCAAAGGGTCGTGAATCTATGAAATTCCCTGCCCAGCGAAGCAGTTGAGGCCACCTAGTTAAATGTTTTTAAGGCAAAGATTGATCGATTTTTGAACAGAAGGAATTAAGGGATATGGTGAGCGGGCGGGTAAGTGAAGCTGAGTCCACAAAAAGATCAGCCATGATCTTATTGAATGGCAGAGCAGGCTCGAGGGGCCAGATGGCCTACTCCTGCTCCTAGTTCTTATGTACTTATTGTGTGTGTGTTTGTAAGTGGGGAGACTCTGACTGTATATGTGAGAGGGGAGAGTGTGAGTGTGTCTGTGTGAGAGGGGGGGGGGGGGGAGAATGTGAGTACAGGTAGATGTGTGTATGTGTGAGAGAGAGGGGGTAGAATGTGAGTACAAGTATGTGTGTGTGTGAGAGAGAGGGGGGAGAATGTGAGTACAGGTGTGTGTGTGTGATGGAGAGGGGGGAGAATGTGAGTACAGGTGTGTATGTGTGTGTGATGGAGAGGGGGGAGAATGTGAGTACAGGTGTGTGTGTGAGGGAGAGGGGGGAGAATGTGAGTACAGGTGTGTGTGTGAGAGAGAGAGGGGGGAGAATGTGAGTACAGGTGTGTGTGTGAGAGAGAGAGGGGGGAGAATGTGAGTACAGGTGTGTGTATGTGTGAGAGAGAGGGGGGAGAATGTGAGTACAGGTGTGTGTGTGTGAGAGAGGGGGAGAATGTGAGTACAGGTGTGTGTGTGTATGTGTGTGAGGGAGAGGGGGGAGAATGTGAGTACAGGTGTGTGTGTTTGAGGGAGAGGGGGGAGAATGTGAGTACAGGTGTGTGTGTGTAGGTGTGTGAGAGAGAGAGGGGGGAGAATGTGAGTACAGGTGTGTGTGTGTACGTGTGTGTGAGAGAGAGGGGGAGAATGTGAGTACAGGTGTGTGTGTGTATGTGTGTGTGAGAGAGGGGGGAGAATGTGAGTACAGGTGTGTGTGTGTGTGTGAGAGAGAGAGAGGGGGGAGAATGTGAGTACAGGTGTGTGTGTGAGGGAGGGGGGGAGAATGTGAGTACAGGTGTGTGTGTGAGGGAGGGGGGAGAATGTGAGTACAGGTGTGTGTGTGAGGGAGAGGGGGGAGAATGTGAGTACAGGTGTGTGTGTGAGGGAGGGGGGGAGAATGTGAGTACAGGTGTGTGTGTGTATGTGTGTGTGAGAGAGAGGGGGGAGAATGTGAGTACAGGTGTGTGTGTGAGGGAGAGGGGGAGAATGTGAGTACAGGTGTGTGTGTGTGTGTGAGGGAGAGGGGGGAGAATGTGAGTACAGGTGTGTGTGTGTCTGTGTGAGAGAGAGGGGGAGAATGTGGGTACAGGTGTGTGTATGAGAGAGGGGGGGAGAATGTGAGTACAGGTGTGTGAGAGAGAGAGGGGGAGAATGTGAGTACAGGTGTGTCTGTATGTGTGAGAGAGAGAGGGGGAGAATGTGAGGACAGGTGTGTGTGTGAGAGAGAGAGAGGGGAGAATCTGAGTACAGGTGTGTGTGTGTATGTGTGTGAGGGAGAGGGGGAGAATGTGAGTACAGGTGTGTGTGTGAGGGAGAGGGGAAGAATATGAGTACAGGTTTGTGTGTGAGGGAGAGGGGGGAGAATGTGAGTACAGGTGTGTGTGAGGGAGAGGGGGGAGAATGTGAGTACAGGTGTATGTGAGAGAGAGAGAGGGGGAGAATGTGAGTACAGGTGTGTGTGTGTGTATGTGTGTGAGAGAGGGGGGAGAATGTGAGTACAGGTGTGTGTGTGTGTGTGTGTGAGAGGGAGAGGGGAAGAATGTGAGTACAGGTGTGTGTGAGGCAGAGGGGGGAGAATGTGAGTACAGGTGTGTGTGTGTCTGTGTGTGAGAGAGAGAATGGGAGAATGTGAGTACAGGTGTGTGTGAGAGAGAGGGGGGAGAATGTGAGTACAGGTGTGTGTGTGCGAGAGAGAGGGGGGAGAATGTGAGTACAGGTGTGTGTATGTGTGAGAGAGAGGGGGGAGAATGTGAGTACAGGTGTGTGTGTGTGTATGTGTGTGAGAGAGGGGGGAGAATGTGAGTACAGGTGTGTGTGTGTCTGTGTGAGGGAGAGGGGGGAGAATGTGAGTACAGGTGTGTGTGTATGTGTGAGGGAGAGGGGGGAGAATGTGAGTACAGGTGTGTGTGTGTGAGAGAGAGAGGGGGAGAATGTGAGTACAGGTGTGTGTGTATGAGAGAGAGGGGGAGAATGTGAGTACAGGTGTGTGTGTGTGAGAGAGAGAGGGGGAGAATGTGAGTACAGGTGTGTGTGTGTATGTGTGTGAGAGAGAGGGGGGGAGAATGTGAGTACAGGTGTGTGTGAGAGAGAGGGGGGAGAATGTGAGTACAGGTGTGTGTGTGAGAGAGAGAGGGGGAGAATGTGAGTACAGGTGTGTGTGTGTATGTGTGTGAGAGAGAGAGGGGGAGAATGTGAGTACAGGTAGATGTGTGTATGTGTGAGAGAGAGGGGGGGAGAATGTGAGTACAAGTATGTGTGTGTGTGAGAGAGAGGGGGGGAGAATGTGAGTACAGGTGTGTGTGTGTGATGGAGAGGGGGGAGAATGTGAGTACAGGTGTGTATGTGTGTGTGATGGAGAGGGGGGAGAATGTGAGTACAGGTGTTTGTGTGTGTGTGATGGAGAGGGGGAGAATGTGAGTACAGGTGTGTGTGTGTGAGGGAGAGGGGGGAGATTGTGAGTACAGGTGTGTGTGTGAGAGAGAACGGGGGGAGAATGTGAGTACAGGTGTGTGTGTGAGAGAGAGAGGGGGGAGAATGTGAGTACAGGTGTGTGTATGTGTGAGAGAGAGGGGGGAGAATGTGAGTACAGGTGTGTGTGTGTGTGAGAGAGGGGGAGAATGTGAGTACAGGTGTGTGTGTGTATGTGTGTGAGGGAGAGGGGGGAGAATGTGAGTACAGGTGTGTGTGTTTGAGGGAGAGGGGGAGAATGTGAGTACAGGTGTGTGTGTGTATGTGTGTGAGAGAGAGGGGGGGAGAATGTGAGTACAGGTGTGGGTGTATGTGTGTGTGAGAGAGGGGGGAGAATGTGAGTACAGGTGTGTGTGTGTGTGTGAGAGAGAGAGGGGGGAGAATGTGAGTACAGATGTGTGTGTGAGGGAGGGGGGGGGAGAATGTGAGTACAGGTGTGTGTGAGGGAGGGGGGGAGAATGTGAGTACAGGTGTGTGTGTGAGGGAGGGGGGAGAATGTGAGTACAGGTGTGTGTGTGAGGGAGAGGGGTGAATGTGAGTACAGGTGTGTGTGTGAGGGAGGGGGGGAGAATGTGAGTACAGGTGTGTGTGTGTATGTGTGTGTGAGAGAGAGGGGGAGAATGTGAGTACAGGTGTGTGTGTGTGAGGGAGAGGGGGAGAATGTGAGTACAGGTGTGTGTGTGTGTGAGGGAGAGTGGGAGAATGTGAGTACAGGTGTGTGTGTGTGAGAGAGGGGGGGAGAATGTGAGTACAGGTGTGTGTGTGTGAGAGAGAGGGGGAGAATGTGAGTACAGGTGTGTGTGAGAGAGAGAGGGGGAGAATATGAGTACAGGTGTGTGTGTGTAAGAGAGGGGGGAGAATGTGAGTGCAGGTGTGTGTGTGTCTGTGTGAGAGAGAGGGGGAGAATGTGAGTACAGGTGTGTGTGTGAGAGAGGGGGGGAGAATGTGAGTACAGGTGTGTGAGAGAGAGGGGGAGAATGTGAGTACAGGTGTGTCTGTATGTGTGAGAGAGAGGGGGAGAATGTGAGTACAGGTGTGTGTGAGAGAGAGAGAGGGGAGAATGTGAGTACAGGTGTGTGTGTGTATGTGTGTGAGGGAGAGGGGGAGAATGTGAGTACAGGTGTGTGTGTGAGGGAGAGGGGGAGAATGTGAGTACAGGTTTGTGTGAGAGAGAGGGGGGAGAATGTGAGTACAGGTGTGTGTGTGAGAGAGAGAGGGGGAGAATGTGAGTACAGGTGTGTGTGAGAGAGAGAGGGGGGAGAATGTGAGTACAGGTGTGTGTGTGAGAGAGAGAGGGGGAGAATGTGAGTACAGGTGTGTGTGTGTATGTGTGTGAGAGAGAGAGGGGGGGAGAATGTGAGTACAGGTAGATGTGTGTATGTGTGAGAGAGAGGGGGGGAGAATGTGAGTACAAGTATGTGTGTGTGTGAGAGAGAGGGGGGAGAATGTGAGTACAGGTGTGTGTGTGTGATGGAGAGGGGGGAGAATGTGAGTACAGGTGTGTATGTGTGTGTGATGGAGAGGGGGGGAGAATGTGAGTACAGGTGTTTGTGTGTGTGTGATGGAGAGGGGGAGAATGTGAGTACAGGTGTGTGTGTGTGAGGGAGAGGGGGGAGATTGTGAGTACAGGTGTGTGTGTGAGAGAGAACGGGGGAGAATGTGAGTACAGGTGTGTGTGTGAGAGAGAGAGAGAGGGGGGAGAATGTGAGTACAGGTGTGTGTATGTGTGAGAGAGAGGGGGGGGAGAATGTGAGTACAGGTGTGTGTGTGTATGTGTGTGAGGGAGAGGGGGGAGAATGTGAGTACAGGTGTGTGTGTTTGAGGGAGAGGGGGAGAATGTGAGTACAGGTGTGTGTGTCTATGTGTGTGAGAGAGAGAGAGGGGGGAGAATGTGAGTACAGGTGTGTGTGTATGTGTGTGTGAGAGAGGGGGGGAGAATGTGAGTACAGGTGTGTGTGTGTGTGAGAGAGAGAGGGGGGAGAATGTGAGTACAGGTGTGTGTGTGAGGGAGGGGGGGGGGAGAATGTGAGTACAGGTGTGTGTGAGGGAGGGGGGGAGAATGTGAGTACAGGTGTGTGTGTGAGGGAGAGGGGGAGAATGTGAGTACAGGTGTGTGTGTGAGGGAGGGGGGGAGAATGTGAGTACAGGTGTGTGTGTGTATGTGTGTGTGAGAGAGAGGGGGAGAATGTGAGTACAGGTGTGTGTGTGTGAGGGAGGAGGGGGAGAATGTGAGTACAGGTGTGTGTGTGTGTGAGGGAGAGGGGGAGAATGTGAGTACAGGTGTGTGTGTGAGAGAGGGGGGGGAGAATGTGAGTACAGGTGTGTGTGTGAGAGAGAGAGGGGGAGAATGTGAGTACAGGTGTGTGTGTGAGAGAGAGAGGGGGAGAATGTGAGTACAGGTGTGTGTGTGTAAGAGAGGGGGAGAATGTGAGTGCAGGTGTGTGTGTGTCTGTGTGAGAGAGAGGGGGAGAATGTGAGTACAGGTGTGTGTGTGCATGTGTGTGAGGGAGAGGGGGGAGAATGTGAGTACAGGTGTGTGTGTGAGGGAGAGGGGGAGAATGTGAGTACAGGTTTGTGTGTGAGGGAGAGGGGGGAGAATGTGAGTACAGGTGTGTGAGAGAGAGAGGGGGAGAATGTGAGTACAGGTGTGTGTGAGAGAGAGGGGGGAGAATGTGAGTACAGGTGTGTGTGTGAGAGAGAGAGGGGGAGAATGTGAGTACAGGTGTGTGTGTGTATGTGTGTGAGAGAGAGAGGGGGAGAATGTGAATACAGGTAGATGTGTGTATGTGTGAGAGAGAGGGGGGGAGAATGTGAGTACAAGTATGTGTGTGTGTGAGAGAGAGAGGGGGGAGAATGTGAGTACAGGTGTGTGTGTGTGATGGAGAGGGGGGAGAATGTGAGTACAGGTGTGTATGTGTGTGTGATGGAGAGGGGGGAGAATGTGAGTACAGGTGTTTGTGTGTGTGTGATGGAGAGGGGGAGAATGTGAGTACAGGTGTGTGTGTGTGAGGGAGAGGGGGGAGATTGTGAGTACAGGTGTGTGTGTGAGAGAGAACGGGGGGAGAATGTGAGTACAGGTGTGTGTGTGAGAGAGAGAGGGGGGAGAATGTGAGTACAGGTGTGTGTATGTGTGAGAGAGAGGGGGGAGAATGTGAGTACAGGTATGTGTGTGTGTGAGAGAGGGGGAGAATGTGAGTACAGGTGTGTGTGTGTGTGTGTGTGAGGGAGAGGGGGAGAATGTGAGTACAGGTGTGTGTGTTTGAGGGAGAGGGGGAGAATGTGAGTACAGGTGTGTGTGTGTATGTGTGTGAGAGAGAGAGGGGAGAATGTGAGTACAGGTGTGTGTGTATGTGTGTGTGAGAGAGGGGGGAGAATGTGAGTACAGGTGTGTGTGTGTGTGTGTGAGAGAGAGAGAGGGGGGAGAATGTGAGTACAGGTGTGTGTGTGAGGGAGGGGGGGGAGAATGTGAGTACAGGTGTGTGTGAGGGAGGGGGGGAGAATGTGAGTACAGGTGTGTGTGTGAGGGAGAGGGGGAGAATGTGAGTACAGGTGTGTGTGTGAGGGAGGGGGGGAGAATGTGAGTACAGGTGTGTGTGTGTATGTGTGTGTGAGAGAGAGGGGGAGAATGTGAGTACAGGTGTGTATGTGTGTGTGATGGAGAGGGGGGAGAATGTGAGTACAGGTGTTTGTGTGTGTGTGATGGAGAGGGGGAGAATGTGAGTACAGGTGTGTGTGTGTGATGGAGAGGGGGGAGAATGTGAGTACAGGTGTGTATGTGTGTGTGATGGAGAGGGGGGAGAATGTGAGTACAGGTGTTTGTGTGTGTGTGATGGAGAGGGGGAGAATGTGAGTACAGGTGTGTGTGTGTGAGGGAGAGGGGGGAGATTGTGAGTACAGGTGTGTGTGTGAGAGAGAACGGGGGGAGAATGTGAGTACAGGTGTGTGTGTGAGAGAGAGAGAGAGGGGGGAGAATGTGAGTACAGGTGTGTGTATGTGTGAGAGAGAGGGGGGGGAGAATGTGAGTACAGGTGTGTGTGTGTATGTGTGTGAGGGAGAGGGGGGAGAATGTGAGTACAGGTGTGTGTGTTTGAGGGAGAGGGGGAGAATGTGAGTACAGGTGTGTGTGTCTATGTGTGTGAGAGAGAGAGGGGGGGAGAATGTGAGTACAGGTGTGTGTGTATGTGTGTGTGAGAGAGGGGGGAGAATGTGAGTACAGGTGTGTGTGTGTGTGAGAGAGAGAGGGGGGGAGAATGTGAGTACAGGTGTGTGTGTGAGGGAGGGGGGGGGGAGAAATGTGAGTACAGGTGTGTGTGAGGGAGGGGGGGAGAATGTGAGTACAGGTGTGTGTGTGAGGGAGAGGGGGAGAATGTGAGTACAGGTGTGTGTGTGAGGGAGGGGGGGAGAATGTGAGTACAGGTGTGTGTGTGTATGTGTGTGTGAGAGAGAGGGGGAGAATGTGAGTACAGGTGTGTGTGTGTGAGGGAGAGGGGGAGAATGTGAGTACAGGTGTGTGTGTGTGTGAGGGAGAGGGGGAGAATGTGAGTACAGGTGTGTGTGTGAGAGAGGGGGGGAGAATGTGAGTACAGGTGTGTGTGTGAGAGAGAGAGGGGGGAGAATGTGAGTACAGGTGTGTGTGTGAGAGAGAGAGGGGGAGAATGTGAGTACAGGTGTGTGTGTGTAAGAGAGGGGGAGAATGTGAGTGCAGGTGTGTGTGTGTCTGTGTGAGAGAGAGGGGGAGAATGTGAGTACAGGTGTGTGTGTGCATGTGTGTGAGGGAGAGGGGGAGAATGTGAGTACAGGTGTGTGTGTGAGGGAGAGGGGGAGAATGTGAGTACAGGTTTGTGTGTGAGGGAGAGGGGGGAGAATGTGAGTACAGGTGTGTGAGAGAGAGAGGGGGAGAATGTGAGTACAGGTGTGTGTGAGAGAGAGGGGGGAGAATGTGAGTACAGGTGTGTGTGTGAGAGAGAGAGGGGGAGAATGTGAGTACAGGTGTGTGTGTGTATGTGTGTGAGAGAGAGAGGGGGAGAATGTGAATACAGGTAGATGTGTGTATGTGTGAGAGAGAGGGGGGGGAGAATGTGAGTACAAGTATGTGTGTGTGTGAGAGAGAGAGGGGGGAGAATGTGAGTACAGGTGTGTGTGTGTGATGGAGAGGGGGGAGAATGTGAGTACAGGTGTGTATGTGTGTGTGATGGAGAGGGGGGAGAATGTGAGTACAGGTGTTTGTGTGTGTGTGATGGAGAGGGGGAGAATGTGAGTACAGGTGTGTGTGTGTGAGGGAGAGGGGGGAGATTGTGAGTACAGGTGTGTGTGTGAGAGAGAACGGGGGGAGAATGTGAGTACAGGTGTGTGTGTGAGAGAGAGAGGGGGGAGAATGTGAGTACAGGTGTGTGTATGTGTGAGAGAGAGGGGGGAGAATGTGAGTACAGGTATGTGTGTGTGTGAGAGAGGGGGGAGAATGTGAGTACAGGTGTGTGTGTGTATGTGTGTGAGGGAGAGGGGGAGAATGTGAGTACAGGTGTGTGTGTTTGAGGGAGAGGGGGAGAATGTGAGTACAGGTGTGTGTGTGTATGTGTGTGAGAGAGAGAGGGGGGAGAATGTGAGTACAGGTGTGTGTGTATGTGTGTGTGAGAGAGGGGGGAGAATGTGAGTACAGGTGTGTGTGTGTGTGTGTGAGAGAGAGAGAGGGGGGAGAATGTGAGTACAGGTGTGTGTGTGAGGGGGGGGGGGGGGAGAATGTGAGTACAGGTGTGTGTGAGGGAGGGGGGGGAGAATGTGAGTACAGGTGTGTGTGTGAGGGAGAGGGGGAGAATGTGAGTACAGGTGTGTGTGTGAGGGAGGGGGGGAGAATGTGAGTACAGGTGTGTGTGTGTATGTGTGTGTGAGAGAGAGGGGGAGAATGTGAGTACAGGTGTGTGTGTGTATGTGTGTGAGGGAGAGGGGGAGAATGTGAGTACAGGTGTGTGTGTTTGAGGGAGAGGGGGAGAATGTGAGTACAGGTGTGTGTGTGTATGTGTGTGAGAGAGAGAGGGGGGAGAATGTGAGTACAGGTGTGTGTGTATGTGTGTGTGAGAGAGGGGGGAGAATGTGAGTACAGGTGTGTGTGTGTGTGTGTGAGAGAGAGAGGGGGGGAGAATGTGAGTACAGGTGTGTGTGTGAGGGAGGGGGGGGAGAATGTGAGTACAGGTGTGTGTGAGGGAGGGGGGGAGAATGTGAGTACAGGTGTGTGTGTGAGGGAGAGGGGGAGAATGTGAGTACAGGTGTGTGTGTGAGGGAGGGGGGGAGAATGTGAGTACAGGTGTGTGTGTGTATGTGTGTGTGAGAGAGAGGGGGAGAATGTGAGTACAGGTGTGTGTGTGTGAGGGAGAGGGGGAGAATGTGAGTACAGGTGCGTGTGTGTGTGAGGGAGAGGGGGAGAATGTGAGTACAGGTGTGTGTGTGTGAGAGAGGGGGGAGAATGTGAGTACAGGTGTGTGTGTGAGAGAGAGAGGGGGAGAATGTGAGTACAGGTGTGTGTGTGAGAGAGAGAGGGGGAGAATATGAGTACAGGTGTGTGTGTGTAAGCGAGGGGGGAGAATGTGAGTGCAGGTGTGTGTGTGTCTGTGTGAGAGAGAGGGGGAGAATGTGAGTACAGGTGTGTGTGTGAGAGAGGGGGGGAGAATGTGAGTACAGGTGTGTGAGAGAGAGAGGGGGAGAATGTGAGTACAGGTGTGTCTGTATGTGTGAGAGAGAGAGGGGAAGAATGTGAGTACAGGTGTGTGTGTGAGAGAGAGAGAGGGGAGAATGTGAGTACAGGTGTGTGTGTGTATGTGTGTGAGGGAGAGGGGGAGAATGTGAATACAGGTGTGTGTGTGAGGGAGAGGGGGAGAATGTGAGTACAGGTTTGTGTGTGAGGGAGAGG
Source organism: Scyliorhinus canicula (assembly GCF_902713615.1). Taxonomy (NCBI): domain Eukaryota; kingdom Metazoa; phylum Chordata; class Chondrichthyes; order Carcharhiniformes; family Scyliorhinidae; genus Scyliorhinus; species Scyliorhinus canicula. The sequence goes on along the minus strand of NC_052151.1, from coordinate 28,580,191 downwards.
GGGGAGAATGTGAGTACAGGTGTGTGTGAGGGAGAGGGGGGAGAATGTGAGTACAGGTGTGTGTGTGTGAGAGAGAGGGGGGAGAATGTGAGTACAGGTGTGTGTGTATGTGTGAGGGAGAGGAGGGAGAATGTGAGTACAGGTGTGTGTGTGTGTGTGTGTGTATGTGAGAGGGAGAGGGGGGAGAATGTGAGTACAGGTGTGTGTGAGGGAGAGGGGGGAGAATGTGAGTACAGGTGTGTGTGTGTGAGGGTGAGGGGGGAGAATGTGAGTACAGGTGTGTGTGTGTGTGGGAGAGGGGGAGAATGTGAGTACAGGTGCGTGTGTGTATGTGTGAGAGAGGGGGAGAATGTGAGTACAGGTGTGTGTGTGAGAGAGAGAGGGGGGAGAATGTGAGTACAGGTGTGTGTGAGGGAGAGGGGGAGAATGTGAGTACAGGTGTGTGTGAGAGAGAGAGGGGGGAGAATGTGAGTACAGATGTGTGTGTGTGAGGGAGAGGGGGGAGAATGTGAGTACAGGTGTGTATGTGTGTGTGTGTGTGAGGGAGAGGGGGTAGAATGTGAGTCCAGGTGTGTGTGTGTGAGGGAGAGGGGGGAGAATGTGAGTACAGGCGTGTGTGTGTGTGTGTGAGAGAGAGAAGGGGAGAATGTGAGTACATGTGTGTGTGTGTGTGAGAGAGAAGTGAGTAGGGGTAGAGTGGCAGCATTTCCCAGTGGTGGGTGGCTTGGCGCACATTCCCACTGGCCAGAATGTTGGGATCTCTCACTATCCCCTACCAGCCTCCCCGAACAGGCGGCGGAATATGGCGACTAGGGATTTCACAGTAACTTCATTGAAGCCTACCTGTGGCAATAAGTAATTATTATTATTATATTTAGATTTAGATTTGAATTTAGACTTGTCACATTTACCGAGATACTGCGAAAAGTATTGTTCTGCAGAAGTCCAGTCAGATTATTCCATACATGAAATACATTGGTCATACGATAGATACACATAGACATAGACAGCGGGTGAAGCATATGGAGTGCAATGCTACACAATAGAGAAAATGCATGGAGTCTGGCAGCAGTGAAGAAGAAGCTGTTTATGAATCTGTTAGTGCATGTTCTCAGACTATTCTATCTTCTGCCTGATGAAGAGAGAATCCTCAGGATGGGAGTTTGATTATGCTGCCCGGTTTTCCAAGGCAGTGGGAGGTGTCGACAGAGTCAATGGATGGGAGGTGAGACCGCGTGATGGACTGGGCGGTGTTCATGACTCTCTGTAGTTTCTTATGGTCTTGGGCCGAGCAGTTGCCATACCAGGCTGTGATGCAGCCAGATAGGATGCTTTCTATGATGCATCTGTAAAAATTGGTAAGAGTCAATATGGACATGCCGAATTTTCTTAGTTTCCTGATGCAGACGGGGGTGTGTACGATACTTTGCTTCCTGAAGTCGATGACCAGCTCCTTAGTTTTGCTGACGTTGAGGGAGAGATTGTTGTCGTTACACCACTCCACTAGGTTCTTTATCTCCCTCCTGTACTCTTGACTCTTCATTGTTTAAGATCTGACCCATACAGTCATGTCATCAGCAAACTTGTAGATGGAGTTGGAGCCAAATTTTGCCACGCAGTCATGTGTACAGGGAGTATAGTAGGGGGCTAAGTACGCAGCCTTGCAGGGCCCCGTTATTGAGGACTATCGTGGAGGAGGTGTTTTTTTTAACCATACTGTTTGTGGTCTATGGGCTCCGCATATCTTATTAATAACCTGGCAGCTGATTCTTCCGACAACGATGAGCTAGCAGGTGTGGAGATCCAGCACCATATATAAATGCCTGTCCAGTGCTCACTCATAGATTCATAGGGTGCGATTTAGCAGGGCAAAAACTGAGTCTCATTTTGGGCCGGTTTAGCCGGGTGTTTCTTGACGCTGCAGTGCCAAAAGGACCCCGCTATTTAACGGCATTGTGCCATTTTCTTTGGACTCAGCTGGGACTGCCCCAAAGAGGCCACACTTTAGTCATTTCCTGCACCGACGAGCTCAGCTCACCTGTCCAGCAAGACGACTCACGGCTCGGAGCGCCATTTCTAAAAGCCGCCCAATCTTTTGACCCTCCTCAACCACCCCACCTTGGCCTCTGGAACCCCCAACTTACCTCTTCCGGGGTCCTCATGCCACCTCATGCCACCTCTTTGGCGAAGGGCATCCTGGGCCCCATTCCTGACATGAGCAACCTGGCACCCAGGCACCTTGGCACTGCTAACCTGGCACTCTGGCAGTGCCCCTGCCAGCCTGGAGGCACCAGAGTGTCACTACCCAGGTGGCAATGCCAAGGTGGCAGGCTGGCGGTGCCAAGATACCACCCTGCCCAGAGCCCAATCACCCGGGAGCCCTTAATAGCCTGTGAGACCCCCCCCCCCCCAAGGGACCAATAAGCCTGGTCCACATTTGTGGAAACCAGTGCTAAACGGTACCATGGTGCTGTCTCCTATGCAAGGCCATTGGTTTCTGGGCGGGTGGGCAAGGCTGGTGTCAGGGGGCTGATACCAACCTACCTGTGCAGCCCAGTGGAGGTCATTGATCTTCTTATGGCACTGGGTGCCGGTCCTCCTGTTGAAGATCCCTGAGCTGAAGGCCGCTGCTACTTCCTCCCAGGCAACGCGGGCTGCCCTGTGGTTGACCCTCTGAGCCCTCGGGGGAACAGGCCGTCCCATCTGCACTTGACTGCGTTCAACAAACGGGCCAGGTCGGCATCCCCGAATCGTGGTCTCCTCGGTGGTATGGCTGTGTGCTGTGTGCGATTTGCTCTGTGGGGTCGGTTTAAGTGCTGCTCCTCGTTGGCGGGCCGCTGGAGGGCGCGGTCCCAGTAAATCAGTCGGCGGGTCCATCATTTGAGGTGTGAAGCCTGTAAGGCCTTGTTAAGTGAGCCAATTAACATTTGATATTGGTGACGGCCTCACCGGGTCGAGTGTCGGGAAGTTAGCAGCAGTTCCCGCTCACTACCACACTTAGAAACCTTTTCCATTAAATCGTGCCCAGAATGAGAGAAGACCGAGAAATCGGTTGAATCTGTGTGCCAGAACGGATAGGCCTAAAAGTTATCAATTATAATCAGACCTTGGGTTACATTTATATGAGACTGGCAAGCTGCAGATATCTGATAGGCTCATCCAGTCAGATCACTGGCAAGGAGGTATTTCAATTCTAGATCAGCAACACCTCTCTAATAGGCCTTAGGGGAGCGGGAAAAATGTCCAGGAGGGAAAAGCCAATCCAGAGTAGGGGTTGATTACCAGGAAGAGAGACAATTGGGCCCTGAGCAGGGACCAATAATGGAGCCAGGAGGAGCACATGTGCACCTCCCGCTCCACATACAGATAAGCGTCTATTCTTAGCCTTTTTTACTTATCATATATTAGCTGTCTCCACAACCATGGAAGTGGCATAATATTCCACATGCACACAGACAACACTCAGCTCTACCTCACCAGCATCTCTCTTGACCATTCTGCAGTGTGTTATGTCAGATTCGGCACCCAATCTTAAATAAGGCGAAAGATTAAAAAGACTGAAACCATTACCTTTGGTCCTTTCCACAGAATCCATTTCCTGGTTTACTGATTCAATCCCATTCCTTCGCCATTGTCTCAAGCTGAACCAGACCATTTGCAACCTCAAAATCCTATTTGATCCTTAGCTAAGATTCTGACCCAATACACTCTTCAACACAAAGATTGCATACTTCCAGCTTCATACAATAATAACCTGTGTTAATATAATTTAATGTAGTAAAATATCCCAACGTGCTTCAAAGGAAGATAATCAGACAGAAAGTGACAGCGAGCAAAGGAGACATCAAGTCAGATGACCAATGATTTGGTCAATGCATTAGGATTAAGAAGAGTCTTAAAAGACAAAGGGGTTTAGAGAGGGAATTCTGGACCTGAAGGCCAAGATGGCTGAAGGCTGGGCAGTACGGTGGCGCAGTGTTTAGCATTGTTGCCTCATGGCGCCGGGATCCCAGGTTCGGTCCCGGCTCTGGGTCACTGTCCGTGTGGGATTTGCACATTCTCCCCGTGTTTGCGAGAGTTTCGCCCCCACAATCCAAAGAGGTGCAGGGTAGGTAGAATAGCCTCATTAAATTGCCCCTTAATTGGAAAAAATTAATTGGGTGCACTAAATTTTTTTTTTAAATGGCTGAAGGCGTGGTCACCAATGGTGGGGTAAAGAAAATGAGGGGGAGGGTTCACAAGAGGCCAGATTCCCCAGGATTTGTATGAAAGCAGCAGGTCATGGAAGTATGAATTTTAAAATCAGTCAGGAGACCTGGACTGGGTGAATGGGACTAGGTACCAGTTAAGAAATGAGCAACAGTGATTGGATGACCTGAAGAACATAGGAACAGGAATGGCTATTCAACCTCTGGAGCCTGTTCGGCCAATCACTGAGATCGTGGCTGGTCTGAGACCAAACTCATTTACATTTGTCCTATCTCCCTTAATATCTTTAATTCCAGAAATCTATCAGTCTCAAATTTAAAATTAACAATTGTCCAGGCATCGACTGCCTTTTGTCAAAGAGAGTTCCAAATTTCTACGACCAAAAAACCTGACCAATCTGCTGTGCAATTTCTGCAATATGTTTTATATCATTTAAGGATCTTTGATTGTGAAGGCAGAATATTACAGGAATATAAAGAATACAATAAAACATAAGAACGTGCAGAGTACAGCTACATATTTTCAAGTAATAAAGCTTGGTAAGGGAGTTTATACGTATTCAGATAACTTAACATGAGGGAAAACTCTGGCAGAAATTTTGCAAGTCTTTTACAATAGTGCATTGAGATTGTTTTAGCTTTAAGATCCTTTTTCCCTTCATAACAATATTTTGTTTGGCAAAGTGCAGCTGATGCTATCAAAGCAAATGACCGCATTCAGTCCTTGGGAACAAAACTAGTCACTTCATAAACTAACAGAAGCAAGGAATTGTGAAAGGTGATATATGAATGAAGGGCTACATAACTTATGTACGTGCAGTTTCGCATATGCACAATATTTTCACATTTCATTTTCGGAGCTTTTATGTAATAAGGGTTATTGTTTTGGCCCCCATCCATCATTCATCGAATTTAAATGGGACATGTATTTCTAAATAATCACATCACTTAAACCTCAGCAGCCTTGAGGTTGTTTGGCATTAGATACCAGGTGATAATAGAACTGCATCCATCCATGAACGGCCATGGTCAATGTCAATGCCATATCATGCTTTGTGCAAACTCCGTTGTACACAGAGCTGGCCAAGCTTTCTTGAGGTACTCCCTCAGAACAAAATAGTGCTACGGATGAATTCTTTGAAAGTTACGGTTGAATAAATAAGTTCTGACTTGTTTAATTCGCTTTGTGCAGGCGAAGGATGGTGGTCCAATATGCTTGTCAGTCATTACAGAAATCCAAGTGTTTTCGGTTCAAAGTCTCAGAAGTTTGAGATTAGATTTAGATCATAGTTGTGGTACAAATGCTGTTTGATCCTCCCCAGCATTTATGTGGCACTTCGTCCCCAAACCAGTTTGTGTGTAGATCTTGTATTGCAAGCGGAGTGAAAAGTAAGAGGCTATAGTGCAGGCTTTGCTTACTTGGATAGGGGATTTTCACTCTCAAATCACTAGACAGAAAGATAGATCACACTCTATAAGTAAGTGGCTGATGAAGGCAAAGTACTTCTTCCCTAAGCAAACAAATCTCCTCCTGAAGTGGTCTATTCATCCGGCGTATTTCGTTTTAGCTGATTGACAGTAGGAAATACTAAAACATTATTCAGCCATTTTTAAAAATCTTTTGTGTGTTCACATTTCCTATACAATTTCTGACACAAATTTTTTGGTGTACTTTTATGTTAACATTTAGTTAAAGTTACCATAGTCCCAGGTGACTATCGGTTGCTTCCCCCTTTGAGGGGGAGAACTGACTGATGGTGGTTTAACCTGAGGATCACCTCAGGTGAGAGCCAAGTTTGATAAGGCTCATGAATAACCTCAGCCGGTACAGGAATTGAACCTGTGCTGTTGGCTTTGTTCGACATCACAAACCAGCTGTCTAGCCAAGTGAGCTGAACCCCCCCCCCCCCCCATCCACTATTCATTCAGTATATAGACCACCAACTAGTGGAAGGGATGGAGAGAAGCAAATTTGCAAAGTGATTACAGAGAGGTGCAAGAATTATAGGATAATTATAATGGGAGACTTCAATTATCCAAATATAGACTGGGATAGAAATAGTTCAAAGGGACAAGAAGGCTCATGGTTCCTGGAATGTGTTCAAGCTCATTTTCTGCAGCAGTAAGTTCAGTCCAATGAGAGGGCAGGCACAGTTGTACCTGGTTTGAGGGAATGAGTTGGTCCAAGTGGATCAAAAAACAGTGAGAGAGTATTTAGGGAACCGTAACCATTGTATCATAAAGTTTAGGTTGGCCATGGAAAAGGACAAGGGACAATCCAGAACAAGAATAATTAGTTGGGGGAAAGCCAACCTCGATGGGATGAGTTGATTGAGTTGGAGTCAAATGTTGGGAGAAAAGACAAAGAGATGGTATCACAGACAATGTCAAAGCACATTCCTTTGTACGGGAAACGTAGAACAAATAAATCTACAGCAACGTGAATGACGAGAGAGATAGAGGTGACGGTGAAAAGGAGGGCGGCATGGTGGCACAGTGGTTAGCACTGCTGCCTACAGCACTGAGCACCTGAGTTCAATCCCGGCACCGGGTCACTGTCCGTGTGGAGTTTGCACATTCTCCCCGTGTCTGCGTGGGTCTCACCCCCACAACCCAAACATGTGCAGGCTAGGTGGATTGGACACGCTAAATTGCCCCTTAATTGGAAAAAAATAATTGGGTACTCAAAAGTATTTTTTTAAATAGAGGAGGTGAAAAAGAAGAAGTGTGCGTATGGAAGATGTCAGGGCAAAAATGCAATGGAGAAACAGGCTGAATATAGAAGGACCAGAAGGGAAGTGAAAAAACTAATAAGAAAAGTAAGGTTGGAGCATGAAGAGACTAACAGCTAACATAAAAGGGAATCCTAAGGTCTTCTATCACCAGGTAAATAATAAAAGGTTGGGAAAGAAAGAGTAAGGGTTGATTGAGGATACAAAAGGAGACTTGCACATGGAGGCAGAAGAAACAGCGAAGATATTAAATGAATACTTGCAATTTATCTTTACAAAGGAAGAGAATGCTATCCAGGCCAAAGAGAACATAGAAGAACATAGAACAGTACAGCACAGAACAGGCCCTTCGGCCCTCGATGTTGTGCCGAGCAATGATCACCCTACTTAAACCCACGTAACCCGTATACCCGTAACCCAACAATCCCCCCATTAACCTTACACTACGGGTAATTTAGCATGGCCAATCCACCTAACCCGCACATCTTTGGACTGTGGGAGGAAACCGGAGCACCCAGAGGAAACCCACGCACACACGGGGAGGACGTGCAGACTCCACACAGACAGTGACCCAGCCGGGAATCGAACCTGGGACCACTGGAGCTGTGAAGCATTGATGCTAACCACCATGCTACCGTGAGGCCCCTGCTACCGTGAGGCCCGAGAGAGAGGAGGAATTTAGAATTGAAAAGAAGAAGGTATTGGAAAGACTGTCTTTACTTAAAAGTAAAATTAAAACCAAACTGGATGAGATGCATGCAAGGATACTGAAGGAGGTGACAACGGTGGTGGGGTGGCAGGGTGACCCAGTGGTTAGCACTACTGCCTCACAGTGCCAGGGAACTGGGTTTGATTCCAGCCTTGAGTGACTGTGTGGAGTTTTCACGTTCATACAGCGATGCGGTTGACTCTTAACCACCCAGCCACTGAAATGTCCAAGCAAGCCACTAAGTTGAAGGGCAATTAAGGATGGGCAACAAATGCTGGCCTAGCCGACAATGCCCATATCCCAAGAACAAATAAAAAACATATTGAAACGCTGTTATGAAAAGTTGCAGCGTGTGACAAGATGCAACGGGGTCAGAGAAACTAGAAAAATTGAATAGATTCCTCAGAGGAAGTGTGACTTCAGCAAGTGGAGTCAAGATAGCTGTGTGAACAAGTGGGCTTGTGGTGAATATTAGTTGATACCCTTTCGTCAGAAATGAAGACAGAAAAGTCAAGGAAGGGAAGGGGAGAATGAGAGATGGATCAGGTAAAGGTGAAAATTGGAAACAAAGTCAATGTAATTCTCAACTCCACGGTAAGAGCAAGAACTATACAGTCGTCCATGTGCCGGAAATAGGGTGGGGACCTTTGAGAGAGTGTACCACATATCTCAGAAATAGGCAGATGTAGGTAGGACCCATGCAGGTACCCGTAGCTACACCTTTTATTCACTGCATGTGAGTGGAGTTGAAGGGGAAGTTGTTCAAAGTAAGAACAAATGCAGCCAGGTGGAGCAGGATGGGGGTGGATAGGGGCAGGTTGGGCTTCCATTCAATATAATAATAATCTTTATTGTCACAAGTAAGCTTAGATTAACACTGCAAATGAAATTACTGTGAAAAGCTCCTAGTCGCCACATTCCGGCACCTGTTTGGGTACACGGAGGGAGAATTCAGAATGTCCAAATTACCTAACAAGTCTTTCGGGACTTGTGGGAGGAAGCCGGATGTCAGAAGTAGGTTCTTTACCCAGAGAGTAGTGGGGCCATAGAATGCACTGCCTGTGGAAGTAGTTGAGTCGGAAACATTAGGGACCTTCAAGCAACTATTGGATAGGTACATGGATTGTGGTAGAATGATGGGGTGTAGATTCATTTGTTCTTAATCTAGGACAAAAGTTCGGCACAACATCGTGGGCTGAAGGGCCTGTTCTGTGCTGTATTTTTCTATGTTCTATGTTCACCCGGAGGAAACCCATGCAGACATGGGTAGAACGTGTAGAGTCCATACAGACATTGACCCAAGCTGGGAATCGAACCCAGGTCCCTGAAGCTGTGAAGCAACAGTGCTACCCACTGTGCTATCATGCTGCTCCTTATCCAGGGGGTATCTGTAATTGTGGATGGATCCGAAACAGGAAGGTCGGAATTTCAATTACCTGCACTCTGAATTAGTTAATGGACATGTGTGTAGCACAGGGGAATCTGAAAGGGTTGTGTGAAGTCTCAGGCAAGTGACCACTCAGAAGCGATGACTGTAGAAAAAGTTAGATTTATTTCCTTCTATATTTATACCTCCTACTCCCCGAAGGGTCTCCACGCCCGGCCCACACTTGGGCCGAGGTATTTATGTCCCAGCAGTCTCTGGTATAAGGGGGTAACTCTGCACGCCCCCCCCCCCCCCCCGGTCCCACCCTCATCTGGGTAGACCGTACTCCGGTAAGGCCACAGGGGCTCTGAGGTTCCAGATCCCTGGGCCTCCTGTAGGGTTATAACAGGTGGAAAGAAAAAAAGGGAATCAAAATATTATTTCAAAATCACAAACATGCACAGAGAGTTATGATCAACAAAGACAAAGTACAAGAGCCATTATCTACTTCCAACAACAAACTCAAGGGCATCCATTTATCTGCGTTCTAGCATGTCCAGTCTCTGTTATTAGATAGAATTGCCACACACCAAACAATCCTTGACATGGACTATGTAGCCAGACAGCTGGGTTAATAATTGCCTGAATCATAACTGTAGTGAAAGGTGATTTCATGGCTGAGAGAATGGAAATATATCGAACTTTCAGCACAGAAACAGGCTATTTGGCCCAACGAGCCGACACTGACATTTATGATCCACACAAGCCTCTTCCCACTCGGCTGCATCTAATCCCACCACCATAACATTCTGTTCCTTTCTCCCTGATGTATTTATCTAGCTTTCCCTTAAGGCAACAATGCTTTTTGTCTTAACTATGCCGTGTGGTAGCAAATTCCACATTCTAACTGCTGTTTGGATAAAGAGGCTTCTCCTGAATTCCTTATTGAATTTATAAGAGACTTGTCATGTGAAAGTACCTTTAAGAAATGAGTGTTTGTAAATGGGTGTCTATATAAATATCTGTAGTAAGAGTACCTTTAAGAAATGTGTGTTTACTATTGCAGTGATGTCATCGAGTGGGTGGAGCCGGGCTGTCTGTCAGCTTTTTACTTTTGGTTTAGGCTGTTTGCTTCAGGGTGTGTTTTAGTTTCGTTTCCAGTGTTGGAGCTGAAGCGAGACACATCAGGTGTACTGCTGTTCTCTCTGCCATCAAAAGACTATCTCTTGATCATTTCCCGTACCAGCCTCCCCGAACAGGCGCCGGAATGTGGCGACTAGGGGCTTTTCACAGTAACTTCATTCGAAGCCTACTCGTGATAATAAGCGATTTTCATTTCATTTCATTTGGTGAATTCAGAATTATAAATGTTTTCAGTAGTGACTTGAACCTGATGTGCTTCTGTTAAAGGTTGGTCTTGCAGTGTGTCAGTCAGTGTGTGTCTCTGCACCATCATATACTGATGTGTATATTATGACATCCCCCCCTTTTAAAAAAAATGTGTGTTCGTGGTAATAAATAATGTATGATGAGGATGTTCCTAACTACGTGTGGCATGTGTGAGCATATTTACAAGACTATGTACAGAAACACTAAGATATTTACATTGGAAGGTGTTGCGTGCAGATGGACAGTATGCAACAGAACAGTAACTAGAACAACAGTATGTACAAACCAGTGAGTTAATTAAACAGGGCAACAAAACAATTCAGAGAGTCCATGAATTCAGGCAGTTCATAAATTTAGTCTCTGAGGTGGGCGGCAAATTCTGGTTGACCGCCTCAAGGGTGGGTCAGGAGCCGCCTGTTCTGGAATGGGCTGGACTGTGTCATACCCAGAGGGTGGCAGAGCGAAAGGGAGATCTGCAAAGTCCATGATGGGGTCATCGTGATGGCGAGGCAGGACCTGATGATCTTGTGGCGAGCGAGGAAGGAGTCGTAGTGCCCGCCTATTTCGGCGCAGAAGAGAGCCGTCCGGTAGACGAACCAAGAATGAACAGGGGGCCACTTGTCTGAGCACCACAGCGGTGGCGGACCAGCCACCATCTGTAAGCTGGACACGGACGTCATCATTGGGAGCCAGATCAGGGAGATCCATGGCACGGGAGTCGTAGGCCGATTTGTGTTGGGCCTGAGACAGCTGCATTCAGTGAAGGACTGGAACGTTGTCCAAGTCCGGGACATGAATGGCCGGCACTGTCGTCCGTAGCGTGCGATTCATGAGTAATTGAGCTGGTGACAGGCCGGTGGACAAAGCGGCGGAGCTGTAGGCAAGCAAGGCAAGGTAAAAATCAGAACCTGCATCAGCCGCCTTGCACAGGACTCGTTTTACGATGTGCACCCCCTTCTCTGCTTTACCGTTGGATTGGGGTTAATGGGGGCTGGACGTAACATGTGTGAAGTTGTACCGTTTGGCAAAATGGGACCACTCCTGACTGGCAAAACACGGGCCATTGTCGGACATGACAGTGAGCGGGATGCCATGTCATGTGAAGGTTTCCTTACACGCACGAATGACCGCAGTTGAGGTGAGGTCGTGCAACCTTACTACCTTCGGGTAGTTCATGAAACAGTCCACAATGAGGACATAGTCCCAGCCAAGCGCATGGAACAGGTCGATGCCCACTTTGGTCCAGGGGGACATGACCAGCTCATGGGGCTGCAAGGTTTCCCTTGGCTGAGCAGGCTGGAATCGCTGGCATGTTGGGCAGTTGAGCACAGCGTTAGCTATGTCCTTGTTAATTCCAGGCCAGTACACTGCCTCACGGGCCCATCGGCAGCATTTCCCCACTCCCAGGTGGCCCTCATGGAGCTGCTCAAGGACAAGGTTGCGCATGCTGTGCGGGTTGACAATCCGGTCTAGCTTGAGTAGGATTCTGTCCACCACCGCTAGGTCATCTTTAACATTATAGAATTGAGGGCATTGGCCCTTGAGCCACCCGTCTGTTAGGTGGCGCATGACACGTTGGAGCAGGGGATCGTCGGCCGTCTCATGACGAATCTGGATGAGTCGTTCATCCGTGGCGGGCAGATTGGATGCGGCGAATGCCACATGAGCATCAACCTGGCACAGGAAACTCGCTGGGTCACAGGATGACAGACCGCGAGAGGGTGTCAGCGACGATGAGCTCCTTGCCTGGGGTGTAGACGAGTTCGAAGTCGTACCGCCTGAGTTTAAGGAGAATGTGCTGCAGGCGCGGCGTCATGTCGTTAAGATATTTTTGAATGATATTGACCAGTGGCCTGTGGTCTGTCTCGACTGTGAACTTTGGGAGTCCATAGACATAGTCATGGAATTTAACGACTCCGGTAAGTAGGCCCAGGCACTCTTTTTCAATTTGCGCATAGCGCTGTTTGGTGGGCGTCATTGCACGTGATGCGTATGCGACAGGAGCCCATGAGGAGGCATCATCACGTTGAAGGAGACTGCTCCCATGCCGGACTGACTGGCATCCGTGGAAATCTTTGTTTCTTTGGCCGGATCAAAAAATGCCTTGGTCAGTTTCGCCCTGAGTTCCCGCCATTCTTGATCATGGACTGGGAGCCATTGGAACTCTGACGTCTTCTTGACCAGGTTCCTGAGAGCCGTGGTGTGGGAGGCGAGGTTAGGGATGAATTTCCCTAAGAAGTTGACCATGCCCAGGAAGTGGAGGACCGCCTTCTTGTCCTCCGGTGTCTTCATGGCCATAATGGCAGCTACCTTGTCAGCATCCGGCTGAACGCCAAACTGTGAGATATGGTCTCCGAGGAATTTAATTTCTGTTTGACCAAAGGAGCATTTGGACCTGTTGAGGTGGAGGCCATGCTAATGGATTCGTCGGAAGACGCGTTGGAGGCGATCAATGTGCTCCTGCGGGGTGGTAGACCAGACGATTATGTCGTCCACATAGACGCGAACCCCTTCAATACCTTCCATCATCTGTTCCATAATCCTGTGGAACACTTCTGATGCAGAGATGATGCCAAATGGTATCCGGTTGTAACAATACCGGCCAAATAGGCTGTTAAAGGTGCAGAGCTTTCGACTGGATGCGTCGAGTTGGATCTGCCAGAACCCCTTGGATGCGTCTAGCTTGGTGAAAAATTTGGCGCGAGCCATCTCGCAGGTGAGATCTTCGCGCTTTGGAATGGGATAGTATTCTCTCATAATATTGCGGTTGAGGTCCTTGGGATCAATACGTATTCGTAACTCGCCGGATGGCTTTTTCACGCATACCATTGAGCTGACCCAGTCAGTCGGTTCCGCAACTTTTGAAATTACGCCCTGGTCCTCGTTAGATGTATTAGATGCTGTGGTATGAAGAGGCAAGAGTTCAGCTCCTTTTTCACCAACACACCTTTAATGGTTCAAACTCACTCTGCACAGAACTCTACAGATCACCAGATCCCGAGTCCACCTGAAGCCCCTTTACATATCAGTGTCAATCATTGAACACTTAACATAAATGAGACAACTAATTGCAATATCTCTTAACCCATTACTTAACAGTCTCCCCTTCCTTGGAGAAAAAAAACAATTAGGTGAAAACAAAATTTCAAGAAACTAAAACTTCAAGAAACTAAAACACACACCTGATTCTCCCCCTTTTGTTTTGAGTCGAAGAAAAAAAAACATTCACAGAAACAGGCGCCTTTCATTCACAATATCTAAATGTTCCTGTGAACTAGCCCCTCTTTTCGTAAAACAGTCTGACAGTTGATAGCTACTGTTAACCCATTTAATTTTTGTTATTTCCCCTCTGTCCAACATCTGCTTCAAACCTGCGATGTCTATCCGTAACCTCTTTTCATTGACACTTTTTGTAGAGTGCATATTTATTGTCAATGTGACAGTCAATAGGTATATTACCCAAATCCCCTAATCCCAAAATTTCAGTCAATATCTGAGATATATAAAAGGCCATATCCACCGCTTCCACTAAGCTTAACCTCTCAGCAGATAAAGTGCTTTTGACCACTCTCCGTATTTTCTTTGTTTCCCACACAAGAGGGCAACATTTACCATTGTTCTCCAAAAGGAAAATTATAAAACCTCCTGCGCTTGAAACTCCATCACATAAATTTGCATAGGACGCATCACTATAAACTATGAGTTTCAAATGCCTAAGATCACCTAAAACTGGGAACTTCAAAACACACTCCTGCACTTTTAGTTTGGCCAACATTTTATTCGCTCTTATTCTGTCTTCCACTTTGGGATCATTCATTTTTGTACTCAACTCTAAGACATCAAAACTCACGTCTGGCCTAGTTCAGTTGCCCAATTAAACTTCGCAGTTGCTCTTTTTCTATCTTCGAAACCATTGCGTCTTTTTGTGAAACCCGGCCACGACTAATTGCTATTGGGCTGATGCTTTCCAAATAAGATTGCTGATGTAAAGTTGCCCCTAACTTAGTCTGTCCAATTTCCAGTCCAATATATTTAAATGCACCGAAGCCTGACTTCCAACCCTGAATTCTTTCCTCAAACCAGAGATTACAATAGCTTCAAAATCACTAGTCCCACCCCACAAAAAATCATCGACATGCATCATAAAGATGCCAGCAAGAATTCCTTTATAGTGCCAGTAAAACATTGCAGGATCTGTACCACAGGAAAAGTACCACACTCTAGATGCATCATTTAATCCATATACACATTTGTTCAACTTCCAGAGTACCCCTTCTGTGTTAGCTGCTTCTTTAGGAGGATGGAGAAAAATGTGTCTCTGGAGCTGATGTCCCTGCAAAAAGGCAGCTTTTATATCTATAGATTTTCAGTCCCATGCCTTTGTGGCTAATAGAGCCAAGAAGATCTTTAAAATAACCTTTCCTCCTGTAGGTGAATCTACCCTTAAGTCTAATCGTCAAAGTTTTCTTCAAATCCCCTTGTCAAAAGCCTGGCTTTTGCCTTATATGTTCCATCTGGAAGGACCTTTTCGTATGATGGAACCATCAATTCACCAGACACGTGTTTCCGATATGAATCTAGGCTTTAATCGACTTACTACAGAGCCAGCCTGTTACCCGTTGATGAACTCTCACTGAACTGCAGGCTGACTCTGGACAAGGGTATTTATGCAGCAGCACTAGGGGGAGGAGTCATGGGCGGAGCCACGGGTGGAGCCCTGTACAAGCTCCTGAGCATTCCCAGAGCTACTCCCCCTAGTGGTCGGATAATGCTACTGCGCTTACAAAGCCATAGTGTGAATTATCATGTTACATTCACCACATTCACCCCTTGCAAGAAAATCAAGTCGGGCGGGGGTGGTGGTCTACAACATCAGTCTGTCCGGTGGTCGAATTGTCCCCTGTGATCTGCGGAGCACCGGGGTTGCAGCCTCTTGCGGTGGCTGGATGGGTGTTGTGTGCTGGGGTACGATGGCGGACTCCAGGGAGGGTTGTATCTGAGCTTCATACTCTCCTGGTTCGACCGGGGACTGGGGGCGCTGGGGGCTGGCCGGCGCGGGTGCGCGGTACTGGTGGAGCGAGCTCGCGGGCTCGGGAGCGCGAGGGGGCGGCAGTATGGGGTGTAGGGCGAGAGGTCCTTCTGTGGCGGTAGAGGGGGCGGGTGCCAGATCCCGGAGGGATACTGTGTCCTGAAGGCCTTCAGGGAACTCAACAAATGCGTACTGGGGGTTGGAGTGGAGCAGGCGCACCTTTTCAACAAGGGGGTCGGTTTTGTGTGCCCTGACGTGTTTCCTCAGGAGTACCGGGCCCGGTGTCCTCAGCCATGCCGGAAGTGAGACTCCTGTGGTAGTGCCCCTTGAAAAAACGAAGAGCCTCTCGTGAGGGGTCTGATTGGTCGCTGTGCACAAAAGGGACCTAATAGCGTGAAGCGCGTCTGGGAGGACTTCCTGCCACTGGGAGACTTGGAGCTTTCTAGACCGGAGGGTCAGTAGGACGGTCTTCCAGACCGTCGCGTTCTCCCTCTCCACCTGCCCGTTCCCCCTGGAGTTGTAGCTGGTAGTCCTGCTCGAGGCAATGCCCTTGTCGAGCAGGTACTGACGCAGCTCGTCGCTCATGAAGGACGAACCCCGGTCGCTGTGTACGTAGCTGGGGAAACCAAACAGGGTGAAGATGCTATGCAGGGCCCTAATGACTGTGTGTGAGGTCATGTTGGGGCACGGGATAGCAAATGGGAAATGGGAGAACTCGTCTATGACGTTTAAAAAGTAAACGTTCTTGTTAGTTGAGGGGAGTGGCCCTTTGAAATCAATCGCGAGGCGTTCAAAGGGCCTAGATGCCTTGACCAGGTGGGCCCTGTCTGGTCTATAGAAGTGCGGTTTGCACTCTGCACAGATCGGGCAGTCCCTGGTGACCGCTTTTACCTCCTCGTTGGAGAAAGGCAGGTTTCAGGCCCTGATGTAGTGGGCGAGCCGGGTGACCCTCGGGTGGCAGAGGTCATTGTGGATGACTTTCAATCGGTCAATCTGTGCGCTGGCGCATGTCCCGCGGGATAGGCTCATTGAGCTTCCCAGGTCGATACTTAATGTTGTATTTGTAGGTGGAGAGTTTGATCCTCCACCTCAGAATTTTGTCGTTTTTAATTTTGCCCCTTTGCGAGTTGTCGAACATGAATGCAACCGATCTTTGGTCGGTGATGAGGGCGAACCTCCTCCCTGCGAGGTAGTGCCTCCAGTAACGGATAGCCTCCACAATGGCTTGTGCTTCTTTCTCGACTGAGGAGTGTCGGAGTTCTGAAGCGGAAAGGGTACGGGAGAAAAATGCTTCAGGTCTCCCTGCCTGATTTAAAGTGGCTGCAAGAGCTACCTCTGAGGCGCCGCTCTCAACCTGGAATGGAGTGGATTCATCCACCGCCCGCATGGCCGCTTTGGCGATGTCCTCCTTGATGCAGCTGAAGGCCTGGCGTGCCTCGGCTGACAGGGGAAATCGTGCGGCCCTAAAGAGTGGGCGTGCTTTGTCCGCATATTGAGGGACCCACTGGGCATAGTAGGAAAAGAAACCCAAGCACCGTTTGAGGGCCTTGGGGCAATGGGGAGGGGGAGTTCTAAGAGGGGGCGCATACGGTCCGGGTCTGGGCCCAGGACTCTGTTTTCCACGACATAGCCGAGGATGGCTAGTCGGTTGTGCGGAAACTGCATTTCTCCTTGTTATACGTGAGATTCAGTTTCTGTGCCATCTGGAGAAAACGTTGGAGGTTGGCGTCGTGGTCCTGCTGTCATAGCCGCAGATGGTGACTTGTCCAAGTACGGAAACGTGGCCCGCAGCCCGTACTGGTCCACCATTCAGTCCATTGCTCGTTGGAACACCGAGACCCCATTAGTGACGCCGAAAGGGGACCCGGAGGAAATGGAAGAGGCAGCCATCGGCCTCGAATGCCGTGTAGTGGCGGTCCTCCGGGCGGATTGGGAGCTGGCGGTATGCAGACTTCAGATCCACCGTGGAAAAGAGCCGATACTGGGCAATCTGGTTTACCATGTCTGCAATCCTGGGGAGGGGATACGCGTCAAGGAGCGTAAATCTATTCATGGTCTGACTATAGTCGACAACCATGTGGAATTTTTCCCCGGTCTTAACGACCACCACCTGAGCTCTCCAGGGACTATTGCTGGCCTCTATAATCCCCTAACTGAGAAGCCTTCGGACCTCTGCTCTGATAAATACCCTATCCTGCAGGCTGTATCGCCTGCTACGAGTAGCTACGAGTTTACAGTCCTTTGTGAGATTGGCGAAGAGAGGAAGGGGGGGGGGGGGGGGGGGGGGGGGAGATTCGCAGTGTAGCGAGGCTGCAGATAGTGAGTGGGGGCAGGGGCCCTCCGAAGCTGAGGGTGAGGCTCTTGAGGTTACATTGAAAGTCTAGGCCTGATAAGAGTGGGGCGCAGAGGTCGGGCAAAACGTAGAGTTGAATTGAGTAGCTAGCGCCTCGGATTGTGAGTGTCGCGGCGGTGCGCCCCTGGATCTGGATGGAATGGGAGCCTGAAGCGAACGAGATAGTTTGCCGCACGGGGAAAACGGGGAGCGAACAGCATCTTCCCAGGTCTGGATGTATCAAGCTCTCAGTGCTCCCGGAGTCGAAGAGGCATGGTGGTTTGTACCCGTTGATTTGGACCTCTGCCATCGAATTTCGCAGATGCTTCGGGCGTGATTGGTCCAGAATAACTGCGCTGAGTTGCGGGTAGTCGGCGGCTCGATCAGCTGTGCTGGAGTGGCCCCATGATGACTGCCCTCTGAGTTCATAGTCGTATTCTTCCGATGAGTTGTCTGAGCGCTGAGATGCAGGTCGGGCCGTGGATCGCACGTGGCGGGCGGCGAGGAAGATGGCGTCCAAGATGGTGGCACCCATGAGTCGCACGTGGCCGGCCACGTGGTGGAAGTTTGCCAAGGTGGCGGTCCCCATGGATCGCACGTGGCTGGAGGGGGCGGAGTCGGGGCATAGGCCACAGCGTTTCAGCCCTGCGGGCCTGCGGGTGAGGGGAGCGATTACTTCGTGCCGCTGGGGAGTTGGAAGCTGGGGCCCTTTTAGCGAGGCACACTCTTGAGTAATGACCTTTCCGCCCGCAGCTGCTGCAGGTCGCATTGTGGGCCGGGCAGTGCTGCCGCGGGTGCTGGTTCTGGCCGCAGAAATGGCAGGCTGGAGCAGCATGGTGGCTGGCTGGAGCAGCATAGTGGCTGGCTGGAGCAGCATGGTGGCTGGGCGGCCACGTAGCACAGGCCTGTGGGAGTCGCTGGTCGGGGGCCCATGATTGGGTCGCGGGGTCTGCGGGGAACGAGTTAAGGCTCGTAGAAGGAGACCTCCATCATGGTCGCAGCTTCCACAGTCGTTTCTAAGTCTTGGGCCCCCTTTTCCAGCAGTCGTTGCCGCACATAATTAGACCTGAGGCCCGCTACAAAAACATCGCGTACAGCAAGTTCTCTGTGTTCAGCCGCGGTAACCGCTTGATAGTTACAGTCATTTGATAAATTATTGAGCTCTCTTAGAAATTCGGCGAGTGATTCTGTAGGCCGCTGGCGGCGAGTCGTGAACACATGGCATGCGTAAACTTCGTTAATGGGTCTTACATATATCTTATCGAGTACTGCTAGCGCTGCAGTATATGAACCGGCCAAGTTTAGTTGTCTAGAGATTCTGTGGCTCACCCTCACGTGCAGTAGACTTAACTTCTGTTCCTCTGTTGTTTCGGCTGTGCTCGCTTCTGCCAGGTAGGCCTTGAAGCACCGCAGCCAGCGGGAGAAGATTTATTTAGCCTCTGCATCTTGCGGTCGAGTTCCAGGCGTCCAGGCTTGAGGGCCGATTCCATGATCGATCTTGACTGTTCTTAAGTCAATTAAATTGATGGAACCATGAATTCACCAGACACGTGTTTCCAATATGAATCTAGGCTTTAATCGACTTACTACAGAGCCAGCCTGTTACCCGTTGATGAACTCTTAGTGAACGGCAGGTTGACTCTGGACAAGGGTATTTATACAGCAGCACTAGGGGGAGGAGTCTTGGGCGGAGCCAAGGGTGGAGCCCTGTACAAGCTCCTGAGCATTCCCAGAGCTACTCCCCCTAGTGGTCGGATAACGCTACTGCGCTTACAAAGACATAGTGTGCATTATCATATTACATTGACCACACTGTACAAATCCATCTGTGGGATAGAGCTTTTCGTCCCCTATCCGGTACTTCCGTGTATACCCCAAATTCACTCCAACTATGCAGTTCTTGCTGTTTAGCATCTTTGATAACTTTTTCATCTGATTTATTTGAAGCTACCAAAATCTCACATGCATGTGGGCTTCTACTTCTATTAGTATTCGTAGTCTTACTCCTGTTCCGAGATCTTGATAAACTACGTCCCCTCTCCTGCCTGGTATCTCGTTCTGTACTGCTACTGCTTGATCTTTCTCTTCTGTAGCAGGATGTCCTTTCAATAGTTCTTGACCTTTTCCTGCGAACCTGTTCACTATCCGATGTACTATCTGAACTGGCACTATGTTTCTGTGCCCTCCATTTTTGAACTTCGTTTTCCCAATCCATTGTCTTAACTTCCTCCCCTGAATGCTGTACATTCAACCAATGTTTATACTTTCCAGTGGCCTTCCCTGCTCTACTAATAACAGTTGCATCCTTCCATTGACTAGACCCTTCAGGCAAGTATGTCACTTTTGTACCAACCTTTGGCAGTTGCCCTTTCGGAAAAATGGCTTGATCTAATTTATCAGAAGTGTCGTGTTCCTCTACAGAAACTCTGTCTATATCAGTTAACTGGTCCTCATAGTTCTGTAACACATGCGTACCAGATGACTCTGGTTCCTCGTCATGTCCGTCTGCTCTGTCTAAATTTGATAATTTGTAATCGGTACCCATTATCCTTGATGAATGTACCCTAACAGTTTGATTACCATGTTGCAAAATAAATGTTTTGCTATCTATGCCTATGATCTTCCCTAGGCCTTTCCATTCATTAGAATTGTCTCTCTTATAGTATACCATTTCTCCTTGCTGAAAAATGGCATCTGATGGCAGTACATTATGTCTTAAAGCTCTGCGAATTTGTTCAGAGACTTCTGCTTCCAAAAAAACTTTTCTACTGCTATGTAATGCGTTTAAATGTTCAGCAAAACTTGAGCTAATTGTAGTCCCTTCCAAAGCTGGAGGCTGGTCATCCAAAATAGAGGGAATTTTAGGATTTCTACCAAACACTAATTGATAAGGACTATAGCCCCCAACCATCTGCAATGAATTCTTTGCATGTACCGCCCATGCTAAAGCTGAATTTAGCGTGCAGTTTGGTCGATCTCCCAAAATTTTCCAAAGCATGTCATCGATAACAGCATGATTTATTTCACAGACACCATTACTGAATGGACTTTCTGCAGCCGTGTTCATAACTCTGATATTCATGTTTTCACACATATCCCTAAACTCATCATTAGCAAATTCTCCCCCATTGTCCGTAAAGAATTTTGCTGGTGGACCCATTCCTGTCCCGGTCCATTTTTTCACAATTTGATCCAGAATTACCCTCTTTTCTTTACTTCATACAATCGTTGACTGACTAAATCTGGTTGCTAAATCTACAAAATGCAAAATAAATATATTATTTGCTTTATCCCAGATCTTATGGTCCATGGCCACAATGTCATTAAAATCCCTGGCCAAAGGTAGGGTTACTATCGGACGCGCTGGTGTCCTTCTGTACTTCCTGCAAACTTCACAGCGATCACTAACCTGTTCTATCAGTTTAGTATTGTCTTCATCCCTTACCCCTGCATCCTTTAATAAATTTTTCAGCCTCCGAGGAGACGGATGTGCAAATTGCCTATGCAGTTTTAATACAACAAGCTTTTTATCAGCTAAAGTCCCATTATCAACTGCCATTAACACATTCTTAACCACTCTACTTGAAATATTATTTGTCAGTAATGGAATACAATAATGTCCCGACTGAGTAAATTGTAAGCCCACCGTCTTTCCAAAAACTGTTGCCTTATCCTGTTCCATATCCAGCTTCATGTGTGCTTTCTTCATCAATGGTCTGCTCAGAAGCAAAGGTATCTCACTTAATACAACATCCATGCTAATGAAATGATTCACTCCAGCAATATTGCAAGGGATCACCACTCTTTTCAGCGACTTCAGAGTATTATCATCCCCAAACCTGAAACTTGTGGAACTTTTAAATTCCTTAACCTTGTTATGATTTTCAGCATCCAAGGAGTCCAGATAACATTTTAACCAGTCAATCCCACACACAGTAGATGTGCAGCCACTGTCCAATACAGCACAGTTAAAGGATTCTGCAACCAACACCCTCATTACCGGCGTAAAACGGCTTGTTAATAGGACAATGCCTTCTTTCTGGTCACTATCTTTTTCCTCTTCTGAATCTTCCATGTCATGTGTCGCTTCAAACACTCTATCATAACGAGTTGGACAGTTGAAAGTATAATGGTATTGAGTCACATCGAAAACATCGATTTATCATGCCCCGTGCATTTCTGGGGTTCATCCTCCTATTGTAGGTTCTCACTGGGTTTCTATATTCATAATTTCCTTGTCTCGGTCTTCTTTTATAGTCTTGAGGCCTGTTCGTAGCCATACGATTTCGCCATCCTGTTCATAGTGTATCTTCCATATTCTGTTTTATTGCAGACTGACCTATTTGGGTCATCAGAGCCATTGGAATCGAATTTTCCCCAGAAATGTTTTTAAAGCTGTTGTCATCTGTTCGAATAAGGTATCCTTATCCGCAAACTGAACTCCTGTCAAAACCAGGAGCCTATCCATGTTGCTCACTCTAGCACAGTCAAGTAATTTAAAGGCCAACACAGACTGTGGAAATTCCAGCCTGTGTTTCTGCAGCCTTTTATATAGTCTGCCAAATTCCATTATATAGTCTTCCATAGATAAATCCTCCATTTTCCGGAACTTATCAAAATCCGACCATGCTTCATACGCACTTAACAAGTCATCTTTCTTATAAATCTTGTCCATGTAATGTAATGAAGTCGCCAGACCTTCTTCTGAGTCTAACTCTTCCAACTCCAGCTCAGAAAGCACTTTGTTTCGGATTTTACTGCCATATGGTAAAGAAAGAGCCAATGCCATACCTTGTTTTCTCTTTCCTAAAGCAGTCACCTTAGTCCACATAACTACTGCACTTCTCCATTGGTCGTATGATTCCCTTTCAGAAAATAACGGAGGATAATCATATCCAGCCATCTTCGTCCTGGGTTCAGCCATGTTTCCCTTTTTTTTCGCTCCTTGGTTTGATCTGGAAAAATTGTATCTTTCAAGCCTTCACATTTACACAGCAACCATTCTCTGCTACCATTGTTAAATGTATTAGATGCTGTGGTATGAAGAGGCAAGAGTTCAGCTCTTTTTTCACCAACACACCTTTAATGGTTCAAATTCACTCTGCACAGACCTCTATAGATCACCTGATCCAGAGGCCACTTGAAGCCCCTTTACATGTCAGTGTCAATCATTGAACACTTAACATAAATGAGACAACTAATTGCAATGTCTCTTAACCCATTACTTAACAGTCCTGGAGGTCCTGCAGCTGCTGCTTGAGGCGGTCCTTGAGGAGTGCTGGTACCCTGTGAGGTGCATGCACCACAGGCATGGCATTTGGTTTTAACAAGATTTTATAAATGTATGGGAGTGTTCCCATGCCCGCGAATACACCATGGTATCAGGTGATGATGTCCTTCAGTTGTGTCTGAACGTCGGCGTCCGGAGATGCGGAAACATCAGCGGGTGACAGGGAGTGAACCTTTTGGACCAGGTTTAGGAGTTTGCATGCCTGAGCACCAAGCAGGGAAGCTTTAGTGGATCCAACTATCTTGAATGGCAGGGTAGCCTTTAATGAACGGTGCTACATTACAAGCTGGCAAGAGCCACTGGCAGCAATGGCATTACCATTATAGTCCAGAAGCTGACAGGCTGATGACAGGATGGTAGGCCTAACATGGAGAGTTTTGAGGTCTGACCGCGCAATGAGGTTGGCTGAAGCGCCGGTGCCCAGGCGGAATCGGATGCGGGATTGGTTGACCGTGAGGGTGGCACATCACTTGTCGTCCGGATCAATGCTGAATATTGGGAGAGACTTGACTTTTGTCTTCTGGAGCACCTTGTGTTTGGTAATGATGGCCACCCAAAATGGTGCTTTAGGGTCCTCGGTGTCAAGTTCCGGAATCAGGTCGGAGTCGGACTCGGTGACCGGTGGCTGGATGGTTCAGACATCCCTGCGTGGCTGGTTGGAGCGACGAGAGGTAGTAGGTTGAGCAGACCTGCATAAGACCGCATAGTAGCCAAGGTTGCCACATTGGAGACAGCATCGGGATTTTGCAGGACATTGCCGCTTTAAATGGGCGGAGCCACAGTTGCCGCACGTCGTGACGTCAGAACGCTCGGTGCGCCACCGAGCATGCGCAGTGCGGTCGTACGTAGTGCGCGCCTGCGCAGTGCGATCTTCGGCGTCGCCATCCCCTCGGTCAGTGCGCGCATGCGCGGGAGCCCGTGAAAAGCACGCAAAATGGCCGCCCTGATCCAGGCTGAGGCCCTGGAGTTGCTTAATCACTTGCACCCGCTCTGCCTCGTGGGGACCTTGCCGTGCCGTTTCTGCCGCTTGAATGTGTGTGTATCGGTTAGTGGCGTGTTCATGCAGAACGCAGGTCTCGATGGCTATCGCAAGGGTGAGCTGTTTAACCTTGAGGAGCTGCTGGCGTAGGGGGTCTGACTGAACACTGAAAACGATCTGGTTACGTATCATCGAGTCGGAGGTGGATCCGTAATTACAGGACTGCGCGAGGATGCGAAGGTGGGTGAGAAAGGATTGAAAAGGTTCATCCTTACCCTGCAAACGCTGTTGGAAGACATAGCGCTCAAAACTTTCATTTACCTCGATGTCACAGTGACTGTCAAATTTGAGGAGGAATGTCTTGAATTTGGACTTGTCTTCACCTTCAGCGACAGTGAGAGAGTTGAAGATATGAATAGCGTGGTCCCCGGCCGTGGAAAGGAAGAGAGCGATCTTCCTGGCGTCTGAAGCAGCTTCCAGGTCTGTAGCTTCAAGGTAAAGCTGGAATCGTTGTTTAAAGATTTTCCAGTTGGCACCGAGATTGCCGGGGAGCGGAGCGGCGGGGGAGGGGGGGGGGCGCTGTCCATATTGCAGGATGGCTGAGTGCTGGTCGAAGGCAGATCATTTGAAGGTAGGTCTAATAAGTTCTCACATCACGTACTGGTACCATGATGTGTTGGGTACTCTGGATCTGTGGAGACTGCGTTTACCTTAGCAGTAACATAGACAGGTTACCAACACTTGTAACAGTACAACTCTATTTTATTAACTAAGAGCTGTTAAACATACTTGCACTGTGGGTCGACACTATGTTAGATTAACTGAAGACCTATGCTTAACCTGACCAGTCTAAACTGTTAGCACATGGTGAAGGTTTGTGCTACTGACTGCGAGCTCTGTCCGTCTCAGAGGCTGCATCCCGAATGAGCGGGAAAACTGGTGTCCTCTGGCTTCATAGTGACCGTTCCCTATCTGGTGATTGGCTGCTGTGTTGTGTGTGTGATTGGTCTTGCAGTGTGTCAGTCAGTGTGTGTCTCTGCACCATTATATACTGATGTGTATATTATGACACTCCACTCGCCTGGGCCGGGAATCACGTGGGTGAGAATTACTACTGGTCCTGAAAAACATGACCTGGAAGCAAAGAACAAAGAACAAACAAAAGCGCAGCACAGGAACAGGCCCTTGCGCCGACCATGCTGCCCGTCTAACCTAAAACCTTCTACACCTCCGGGACCAATATCCCTCTAATCCCATCCTATTTATGTATTTGTCAAGGTGCCCCTTAAATGTCACTATCATATCTGATTCTACCATCTCTTCTGGCAGCGAGTTCCAGGCGGCCACTACCTCTGCATTAAAAAAAACTCCCTCACACATCTCCTTTAAACTTTGCCCCTTGCACCTTTTGCATATGTCCCCCAGTAATTGACTTTTCCACCCTGGGAAAAAGTTTTTGACCATCCACTCTGTTCATGCCCTTCATAATCTTGTTGACGTCTATCAGGTCGGCCCTCAACCTCCGTCGTTCCAGTGAGAACAAACTAAGTTTCTCCAACCTCTCCACATAGCTAATGCCCTCATACCAGGCAACATCCTGGTAAACATCTTCTGTACCCTCTACAAAGCCTCCACATCATTCTGTTAGTGTGGAGACCAGAATTAAATACTATATTCCAATATAGTATTTGAAGTTATAGTTGCCGAACTCCGGTTTTAGACAGCTGCAGCATGACTTGCCAATTTTATACTCAATGCCCCGGCCAATGAAGGCAAGCATGGCATATGCCTTCTTGACTACCTACCCCACCTGTGTTACCATTTTCAGTGACCTGTACACCCTGATCCCTCTGCCTGTCAATACTCTTAAGGGTTCTGCCATTTACAATATATTTCCCACCCGTATTAGACCTTCCAAAATGCATTACCTCACATTTGTCCACATTAAACTCTATCTGCCATCTCTCCATCCCGACAACCGATCTATATCCTGCTGTATCCTCTGACAGTCCTCAACATGATCCGTAATTCCACCAATCTTTGTGTTGTCCGCAAACTACTCATCCGACCAGTTACATTTTCCTCCAAATCATTTATATGGGCAGCACGGTCGCACAAGTGGATAGCACTGTGGCTTCACAGCGCCAGGTTCGATTCCCTGCTGGGTCACTGTCTGTGTGGAGTCTGCACGTTCTCCCCGTGTCTGTATGGGTTTCCTCCGGGTGCTCCGGTTTCCTCCCACAGTCCAAACACGTGCAGGTTAGGTGGATTGGCCATGATAAATTGCCCTTAGTGACCAAAAAGATTAGGAGGGGTTATTGGGTTATGGGGATAGGGTGGAAGTGAGGGCTTAAGTGGACCGGTGCAGACTCAATGGGCCGAATGGCCTCCTTCTGCACTGTATGTTTTATGTTCTATATATACTACAACAGCAAAGATCCCAGCACTGATCCCTGAGGAATGCCATTAGTCACAGCCCTCCATTCAGAAGTACCCTTCCACTACTATCCTCTGTCTTCTATGTCAGTCTGTATCCATCTTGCCATCTCACCTCTGATCCCATGTGACTTCACCTTCTGTGCCAGTCTGCCATGAAGGATCTTGTCAAAGGCCGACATCCACTGTCCTACCTTCAGCATCCTACACGGTGGACCTCCCGGTGGGAAAAGGGGGTAACTGGAAGACTTGAAGCCAGAGGGTCCTGGACAACTTACCTGTGCCACTAGCATCACTGTGTCACCTTGTTCACTCTGCTGCCTTTGAGATGGTGAAAGGAGGGAGGGATTCAGAATAACTGGAGACCAGTGTAGTCTTTTTGGTAGAGGGCCATGGACGACTGTACAGTTCTTGCTCTTACCATGGAGTTGAGAATTTCATTGACTTTGTTCCCATTTCATCAGAAATGAAGACAGAAAAGTCAAGGAAGGGGAGGGGAGAGTGAGAGATGGATCAGGTGAAGGTGAGAGGAGTGAATATTAGTTGATAGCTTTTCATTAGGTTGGCCTCCTCCACTCAAGATGTGGACGTCGTGCCCCAGGTTTTCCATTGCGGTCACCACCATAGCAGTGTTGGCCTGGGTGCCTTGCAGTTGCTGGGATGTCGCTGGCATCCCCTCCTGAATCTCGTGGCTCTGGCCTATCGTCTGGATCAGCTCAGGGACAACTTGTCCAGAGGCTTGACATCTGGCTGGGACCTTTCTGAGTCCTGGGAACCGACTGCTGCCTCCCTTGGATGTTCCTGCCTTCACCTGGTGTACCTAAGCAATTGTGTGGTGCTCACCAGATTGTGCCCCAAAGCCTGTCCACTAATGTCACCCACTGAGGTGTGTGTCTCTGCACGAGTGGAAGTGATAACTGTGATAGCCTCGCCAGTGGTCTCCTTGGAGCTCTCCTTCAAGGTGGTCTCTTGGGTGGAGGAGGGTGCTTGGTGTGTGACTCCGGATGGCCCAGCCCCATCAGATAGTGATCCTGCGAGACAATGGATAATGTGGTGAGTGAGAGGGAAGGATCATTTTGTCAGACATGAATAATTGACTTGAGAAGGTCACCTGGGTGAGGGGGCAGTGGATCTCATGTCTCTGATGTTGGCCAACCTTACTGTCAGTGACTGCTCTCCCCTCAGGAAATCCCACTATTTCCAGGATCCGTTCTTCATAGGGGGTGAGGATTTGGAACTCTGGGATTCCTCCCCCCCATCTTGGCCCTTTCCTGCTTATTATGGGCTATCTTCTCCTGCGGGGAGAAAGAGAGGGCATTGTGAGCCGCACACCTGTTGGGTCACGTGCGTTTGTGGCAGGGGATATGTGTGGGCACGACACCTGGCTATGAAGGGGTCATGCTGGTGGGTGCCAGCGGATTCTGTGGCACATGCTTGAAGATTGGGTATGGGGAGGGTGTGAAGTGTCAATCATTGGATTGGGGTGGGTGGGGAGTTTGGGAATTTGAGGGGTGGCATTCAGAACTGATGCTAGGAGAGAGGTGGTAACTTGCCCTTGCAGCTCTTTTGAGGTTGTTTGTCTTTATTGTCACAAGTAGGCTTACATTAACACTGCAATGACAGCGTCTCCCAGGCGGCATTGCTCAGCCTGCTGCTGGTCCTCCGATCCCCTAGGGGGAGCAGGGTGCCCTGCCCCCCATCCACAGCGTCAAAAGCCTTGCGAGGTCACCAAAGGAGCAGGTTTGGGCACCGCCATGCTTGTGTGCTGACTGAGAGTGAGTGGTGAGGGAACGTTTAAAAGTAACTCCCCCTTGTTAGTGGCGAACAGCTGAGGTGCGAGTCTGGCGAATCAGACCCCTTCATGTCCAGTGATGTCGAGATGCTCGTGGCAGATCATTTTTGGCACTAAATAATCTTTATTGTCACAGGTAGGCTTACATCGCAATGACGTTACTGTGAAAAGCCCTGAGTCGCCACATTCCAGCGCCTGTTTGGGTACACAGAGGGAGAATTCAGAATGGCCAAATTACCTAACAGCACGTCCTGCGGGACTTGTGGGATGAAACCGGAGCACCCGGAGGAAACCCACGCAGACACGGGGAGACGCTGCACAGACAGTGACCCAGCTGCGAATTGAACCTGGGGCCCTGGCGCTGTGAAGCCATAGTGCTAACCACTGTGCTACCATGCGGCCCACTAAATATTGTTGAATTCAAGCCGCAATCTCGCCAATGCGGCCATTGCAAAACCCTCCATCAAACGCGCCCAAAATCAGACCTTAACTTTGGTCCCTTGAACCGCGCCCATTATTTCTCTCCCTCTCGTTTCCGGTCTACCACATTTCTTCATAATGCACCATCAATAAATTGTGAATGAACACTGCGTTCATCTAGTACACACAAAAACCGTAATGGTTCATGCATGAAGGGAAATTTTACTTCTTCCCTCACAGCCATTTTAACAAATTCTTCTTGATTTCTGAAACTGTTCTTTACCATTCCTGAACAAAAGTGTGGGCTTGTGTTCGGATTATGCTTTTGCCAATTTTCCTTTTGATTATAGTCATCAAGAATTGAGTGAATAGAGCCTGGAGTGACTTTCTGTTGCTAATGCCTACCTGCCTCCCTGTTTCCCTCCCTCCTTCTCCTTTCAGTAGGAATACCTACAGGGTCCATTTGACACATTTCCAACAGTACGGCTGAGGTAAAAAAAAAATGTTAAAGGGGCACTGCAGGTACACACATCGCACTTGACAGAGTGACAGGGTGGTAAAGTTAACGCACTGCATCAATGTGTTTCCCTGGGGAGATTGTAAGAGTTTGCTCTGACAATAATAAGCTTTTGCTTTTTAACTTGGCTCCTAGTATATTCTGTTCCATTGATATGAAAGCAGAATTGTACAGAATGCCCCACAGGGATGATTAACACAAAGTGTAGCACATTTGTACATGTCTGTCAGCGTTAATAAAATATAATGGAAAATGTGTTCTGTTACTGCTGGTTATTTACCTGATCCAAAAATGTCCTACTTAAATAATGATGCAGTCTTGCACAGTACAGTTCTTACTAATTTTTTTCTATTTCTTTACTACATTGTACCACATTTTATTCGCAGACGTGATGTGATCCAGCAAATCGACTACAAGCTTGACAAAAATTTTCTTTGATCATCATTTGCAATTTTACCATTGTTCTATAGTAGCCACACTCACCATACAGCCCAGACGTATTTGCTGTTCAGTGGTGACCCTTGGCAGATTTGCTTTTCTGTCTACTTCTGGACCTTTTTATGAAGTGACCTGTCAAGGTTTAGGAGGCCAGTGAGGTTGAGATTCAGTGCTGTCATCTTGGGTGCGATTTAATGGAAACATTTCTCAGTGTGGTAGCGAGTGGGAACTGCCGCGAGCTTCCTAATGATTGACCCTGCGAGGTTGTCAGTATTTGGCGTAAATTGGTCCACTTAACAAGGCCCTATGGCAAATGACTGCCCCACCGACTGATTTGCCAAGGCCGCTCCCGCCAGCTAACAAGGCGGAGGTGCACGTAAGCAGAGCAAACCCCACTCAGCGTGCAACCATACCACCCAACAGACCAGCCCCACCTTTTGGGGATGCTGACGTGGCCAGAAAGTTGGATGTGGTCGTGTCCAGATAGGACGCCCTTTTCCCCTGAGGTATTCCGAGGGTAAGCCACAGGACACCCAGTACAGTAAGATCAATGACCGTCACCAGCCGCACGAATGAGATGGCACCAGTCTCCTGGCACTGGCCCGGCCTCTCACACCTGCCCCCCCCCAAGCAACCTCAGTGCTCCCGGGCTCACTGCCCTAGATCAAAGATGGCTACTTACCTCTTCGAAACCCTACAGCAATCATTCTGCTAGCTTCCCGTTTTTAAAAAGGTGTACTAATCGGCACCCGCTTGACCACTTGCTGGGGAGACGGTTAGATCACAGGAGGCCGGTAGATAACGGGTTGTTCCCTTTAAGGGTCTGGAGATTGGCTTTAATTGGTGATTATTAGTTTCTCGCCACACCAAGGCGGGATTCAGTTCTTGCCAACGGGAGCAGGCCGTTTCGATCACAAATCAATCAGCACCCAATGTGGTTCCCAATTTTGGCCTCACCCACAATCTAACAGCCACGTCACACTCTCGCTCAAGTGTGATGCAGCCGTTAATTTGCACCCCTTATCTTTTGAATGACAACTTGGCTCAGATGGTTGTGTTTGGACAAGGGGTAAGTTTAAACAGCCCAGATTCATCCCCTCACCATCCATCTGTAAACAGGTGCTTTGATTTTGATATCCCGCTTGATAAGCAGTAGCATATAGAACATAGAACATAACAGCGCAGTACAGGCCCTTCGGCCCACGATGTTGCGCAGTCCTGTAAAACCCCTCTAAAGCCCATCTACACTATTCCCTTATCGTCCATATGCCTATCCAATGACCACTTGAATGCGTTTAGTGTTGGCGAGTCCACTACTGTTGCAGGCAGGTCATTCCACGCCCTTACTACTCTCTGAGTAAAGAATCTACCTCTGACATCTGTCCTATATCTATCTCCCCTCAATTTAAAGCTATGTCCCCTCGTGCTGGACATCACCAACCGAGGGAAAAGGCTCTCAATGTCCACCCTATCTAATCCTCTGATCATCTTGTATGCCTCAATTAAGTCACCTCTTAACCTTCTTCTCTCTAACGAAAACAGCCTCAAGTCCTTCAGTCTTTCCTCGTAAGATCTTCCCTCCATACCAGGCAACATCCTTGTAAATCTCCTTTGTACCCTTTCCAATGCTTCCACATCCTTCCTATAATGCGGCGACCAGAACTGCACGCAATACTCCAAATGTTGCCGCACCAGAGTTTTGTACAACTGCAACATGGAATTTTGTTCTTCATTGCTAGAGGGATGGAGTTTAAGACTAGGGAGGTTATGTTGCAATTGTATAAGGTGTTAGTGAGGCCACACCTGGAGTATTGTGTTCAGTTTTGGTCTCCTTACTTGAGAAAGGACATACTGGCACTGGAGGGTGTGCAGAGGAGATTCACTAGGTTAATCCCAGAGCTGAAGGGGTTGGATTACGAGGAGAGGTTGAGTAGACTGGGACTGAACTCGTTGGAATCTAGAAGGATGAGGGGGGATCTTATAGAAACATTTAAAATTATGAAGGGAATAGATAGGATAGATGCGGGCAGGTTGTTTCCACTGGCGGGTGAAAGCAGAACTAGGGGACATAGCCTCAAAATAAGGGGAAGTAGATTTAGGACTGAGTTTAGGAGGAACTTCTTCACCCAAAGGGTTGTGAATCTATGGAATTCCTTGCCCAGTGAAGCAGTTGAGGCTCCTTCATTAAATGTTTTTAAGGTAAAGATAGATAGTTTTTTGAAGAATAAAGGGATTAAGGGCTATGGTGTTCGGGCCGGAAAGTGGAGCTGAGTCCACAAAAGATCAGCCATGATCTCATTGAATGGCGGAGCAGGCTCGAGGGGCCAGATGGCCTACTCCTGCTCCTAGTATTTATGTTCTTATGTTCTTATGACCTCATGGCTCCGAAACTCAATTCCTCTACCAATAAAAGTTAACACACCGTACACCTTCTTAACAACCCTATCAACCTGGGTGGCAACTTTCAGGGATCTATGGACATGGACACCGAGATCTCTCTGCTCGTTCACACTACCAAGAATCTTACCATTAGCCCAGTACTCTGTCTTCCTGTTATTCCTTCCAAAATGAATCACCTCACACCAGTCAGAACATTTCCCATCAACCACCACCCTTTGTCTTCTATCAGCTAGCCAATTTCTGATCCAAACTGCTAAATCACCCTGAATCCCATGTCTCTGTATTTTCTGCAATAACCTACTGTGGGGAACCTTATCAAACGCTTTACTGAAATCCATATACACCACATCAACTGCTTTACCCTCATCCACCTGTTTGGTCACCTTCTCGAAGAACTCAATAAGGTTTGTGAATAATCAAATTATTCCTTTCCAGATGATTATACATCCTATCTCTTATAAACCTTTCCAAGACTTTTCCCACAACAGAAGTAAGGCTCACTGGTCTATAGTTACCGGGGTTATCTCTACTCCCCTTCTTGAACAAGGGGACAACATTTGCTATCCTCCAGTCTTCTGGCACTATTCCTGTAGACAAAGATGACTTAAAGATCAAAGCCAAAGGCTCAGCTATCTCCTTCCTAGCTTCCCAGAGAATCCTAGGATAAATCCCATCTGGCCCAGGGGACTTATCTATTTTCACACTTTCCAGAATCGCTAACACCTCCTACTTATGAACCTCAAGCCCTTCTAGTCTAGTAGCCTGTATCTCAGTATTCTCCTCGACAACTTTGTCTTTTTCCTGTGTGAATACTGACGAAAAATACTCATTTAGCACCTTTCCTATCTCCTCGGACTCCACGCACAACTTCCCACTACTGTCCTTGACTGGCCCTACTCTTACCCTAATCATTGTTTTATTCCTGACATATCTGTAGGAAGCTTTAGGGTTATCCTTGATCCTAACTGCCAAAGACTTCTCATGTCCTCTCCTGGCTCTCTCTTTAGAGCCTTCCTAGCTAAATTGTAACTCTCAAGCGCCCTAACTAAAATGGGTGGCCACTCGGCCCATCGCAGCCGGGGAATCGTTGCGGGAACCGCTGTCAGCAGCTGCCGACCAGCGCGGCGCGATTCCCGCCCCCCACCAAAACCACGGCACCGGAGAATTCGGCAGCCGGCAGGGGCGGGATTCACGCCGCCCCCCCCGGCGATTCTCTGTCCTGGCGGGGGGTCGGAAAATCCCACCCGAGATTGGATAAATTCAGAGGGTTAGTTTATTAGCATATACTCAAAACACGGGAGAGGGGTTATGTTATGTAGCCCCCGGTGCATTCATACAATGAAAAGAAGATAGAGAAAGAAATATTCACAGAGTAAAGACCACAGAATAAAGAATTATTGTTACATGTGTGTCCAGAGTCAAAGTCCAATGGTGTATCCTTTCACTGAGGTTGGCAGGCTGAAAATTAGTGACGGAAAATTCACTTTTCCAGTCGAGATGTCTTCCACAGTGAGATAGAATAGAGATGAATTGTTCTGGTAGGCATGGGTACGAAGGTTTCAGCAGATGGGAAGGGGGGGGGAGCGGAAAGTGGGCAGGTATTTAAAGCTGGACAGAGCCCTTTTTCTGAGCTGCTGCTTGCTCGATGATAAATGACAGACTATTGGCAGTGCAGCAAGACAGGGTAACCTGTTCTCCCAGCATGGAGGATCATGTGACATGACTTCTACTTTGACAAAGGATATAGGATCATAGAAATACTGCAGCAGAATGACACCACCGAAAGAGCACCCTACCCATGCCCAGTCCCCACCCTATCCCCATAACTCCCACCTCCTTGGACATTAAGGAGCAATTTATCATGGCCAATCCACCTAACCTGCACATCATTGGACTGTGGGCGGAAACTGGAGCACCCGGAGGAAACCCACATAGACATGAGGAGAATATGCAGACTCTGCACAGACATTAACCCAAGGTTGGAATAAAACCCGCGTCTCTGGCACTGTGAGGCAGCAGTGCTAACCACTAAAGAACAAAGAGCAAAGAAAAATTACAGCACAGGAACAGGCCTTCGGCCCTCCAAGTCTGCGCCGATCCAAATCCTCTATCTAAAACTGTCGCCTATTTTCTAAAGCCCACCATGTACCACCATGCCACGCTATATATTCCTTTGTGTGTGTTCTGGAGATTGTTAATTCAACCAGAAAGAATTGTTCACCATTGGTCAGTCTTGGTTTAGGAAACGTTGAAGGTTTTATATAAGTTCATTTGAATTTGGCTTCTGCCGCTCACTGAGTCATTATCATCCCTTTAGAGATGACAAGGTCGCCTTTTTTTTTAAGCTGCAAGATTAGCTCCTATGGTTCAAAGGTCACAGCCAGAATGTTCCTTTTGTTCAGGGGCATTAGCAAACATAGCTTCAGCCTTTTTAATGTCTTTGTCCATGGTATAACCCACACGAGATCTACAGGGTTGGAGCAATCAGTCTTCTCGTGAGTCTCGCCAAATACCAGCTCACCTGCTAAAGGGGCAAGGAATCCTGGATCATTCATGGTTAAGATGTGTATAAAGTCGGCCAGGTGTAAAATATAGAGAGTTCTTAGCTCCAGGACAGTAACATCCTTATCATTGCACCCAAGGTGTCTGGGTTCAACACTGGCATTTACCTGGAAATGTTGACAACTGCCCTTCAATGTACTGTTCACAAAAAGCAGGAAAGATCAAATCAATTACCTGACCATCTGTCCACTCCTGATCGTTGGCAAAATGATGGATAATGTTGGCATCAGTATACTCAGGCAGCATTTGCTCAGCCATAACCTTCTCACTGACGCTCGGTTCAGCTACCACCAGAGCCACTCAGCTCCTCACCTTATTCCAACCTTAGTCCAAACATGGACAGAAGAACTGGACACAAGATGTGAGGAGAGAGTGACTGCCCTTGACATCATTGCAGCATTTGTCCAAGTATTGGCTTCAAATAGCCCTGGCAAAACTTGAATCAATGAGAATCAGGGGAAAACTCTCCACTGGGTGGAGTCAAACCTAGCACAAAGGAAGGTAGCTGCGATTGTTGGAGGTCAATCTTCTCAGTCCCAGTACATCACTGCAGGAGCTCCTCAGGGTAGTGTCCTAGGCCCAACCATCTTCAGTTGCTTCATCAATGACTTTCCTTCCAATCTACATAATCCCCACTGTGCAGAATGAGATCGTTCAGCTCTGGTTTCCTCCCACAGTTCAAAGATGTACAGGTTAGGTGGATTGGCCATGCTAAATTGCCCTCCGTGTCCAATAAGGTTAAGTGGGGGTTACAGGGATATGCTAGAGACATTGGCTTGTAAAGGCCAGTGCAGACTCAATGGGACGAATGGCCTCCTTCTGCACTGTAAATTCTATGAATCTATGATTTAGAAGTGGGGATGTCCGTTAATGAATGCTCAGTGTTCAGAACCATTTGCGACTCTTCAGATACTGAAACAGTCTTTGTCCATATGTAGCAAGGCCTGGACAACAGTCAGCATTGGTTTAATAAGTGGCAAGTAAGATTCACACCACACAAGTACTAGACAATGGATCATCTCCAACGAGAGAGCATCCAACCATTTCATCTTGATATTTAATAGCATTACCATATTTGAACGCCCCAACAATCAGCATCCTGAACTGAACTGGACCAGCCATATAAATGCTGTGGCTACAAACAAGCGGGTCAGAGGCTGGGATTTCCTTTGCAACAAAGGACAGCATTACAATTACTGCCTGATCACTAGCTGTACCTGCATGATTTGTTTTGTGATTCATGTACCAAGACACATAGATCCCTCTGTGACCTCAGAGTTTTGTAATTTCTCTCCATTTCAATTATGTTTTTTTACTTCCTGCCAAAGTGGACAAGT